>NW_027363824.1:0-440262 GCF_046119375.1 Phyllobates terribilis | reverse complement strand
ATTGAAGCTACTGACTGAATGAAAGGAGCTGGCATCTCACTCTCTTTGAATCTTCTTTATCATGCTAAGAGGAGCAGGAAAAAGCAAAAAATTTCAGAATTGCACCTTGCAATGCGGAGAAATTACTGTTTGTGCTTTTACAATATTCATTGATTTTTGCCATTGAAAAACATCATGTTATTCATATACCAGAAATGATTGAAGCTACTGACTGAATGAAAGGAGCTGGCATCTCACTCTCTTTGAATCTTCTTTATCATGCTAAGAGGAGCAGGAAAAAGCAAAAAATTTCAGAATTGCACCTTGCAATGCGGAGAAATTACTGTTTGTGCATTTACAATATTCATTGATTTTTGCCATTGAAAAACGTCCAGAAAGGATTGAAGCTACTGACTGAATGAAAGGAGCTGGCATCTCACTCTCTTTGAATCTTCTTTATCATGCTAAGAGGAGCAGGAAAAAGCAAAAAATTTCAGAATTGCACCTTGCAATGCGGAGAAATTACTGTTTGTGCATTTACAATATTCATTGATTTTTGCCATTGAAAAACGTCCAGAAATGATTGAAGCTACTGACTGAATGAAAGGAGCTGGCATCTCACTCTCTTTGAATCTTCTTTATCATGCTAAGAGGAGCAGGAAAAAGCAAAAAATTTCAGAATTGCACCTTGCAATGCGGAGAAATTACTGTTTGTGCTTTTACAATATTCATTGATTTTTGCCATTGAAAAACATCATGTTATTCATATACCAGAAATGTTTGAAGCTACTGACTGAATGAAAGGAGCTGGCATCTCACTCTCTTTGAATCTTCTTTATCATGCTAAGAGGAGCAGGAAAAAGCAAAAAAATTCAGAATTGCACCTTGCAATGCGGAGAAATTACTGTTTGTGCATTTACAATATTCATTGATTTTTGCCATTGAAAAATATCAGTTATTCATATACCAGAAATGATTGAAGCTACTGACTGAATGAAAGGAGCTGGCATCTCACTCTCTTTGAATCTTCTTTATCATGCTAAGAGGAGCAGGAAAAAGCAAAAAATTTCAGAATTGCACCTTGCAATGCGGAGAAATTACTGTTTGTGCATTTACAATATTCATTGATTTTTGCCATTGAAAAACGTCCAGAAATGATTGAAGCTACTGACTGAATGAAAGGAGCTGGCATCTCACTCTCTTTGAATCTTCTTTATCATGCTAAGAGGAGCAGGAAAAAGCAAAAAATTTCAGAATTGCAACTTGCAATGCGGAGAAATTACTGTTTGTGCATTTACAATATTCATTGATTTTTGCCATTGAAAAACATCATGTTATTCATATACCAGAAATGATTGAAGCTACTGACTGAATGAAAGGAGCTGGCATCTCACTCTCTTTGAATCTTCTTTATCATGCTAAGAGGAGCAGGAAAAAGCAAAAAATTTCAGAATTGCACCTTGCAATGCGGAGAAATTACTGTTTGTGCATTTACAATATTCATTGATTTTGCCATTGAAAAACGTCCAGAAATGATTGAAGCTACTGACTGAATGAAAGGAGCTGGCATCTCACTCTCTTTGAATCTTCTTTATCATGCTAAGAGGAGCAGGAAAAAAGCAAAAAATTTCAGAATTGCAACTTGCAATGCGGAGAAATTACTGTTTGTGCATTTACAATATTCATTGATTTTTGCCATTGAAAAACATCATGTTATTCATATACCAGAAATGATTGAAGCTACTGACTGAATGAAAGGAGCTGGCATCTCACTCTCTTTGAATCTTCTTTATCATGCTAAGAGGAGCAGGAAAAAGCAAAAAATTTCAGAATTGCACCTTGCAATGCGGAGAAATTACTGTTTGTGCATTTACAATATTCATTGATTTTTGCCATTGAAAAACGTCCAGAAATGATTGAAGCTACTGACTGAATGAAAGGAGTTGGCATCTCACTCTCTTTGAATCTTCTTTATCATGCTAAGAGGAGCAGGAAAAAGCAAAAAATTTCAGAATTGCACCTTGCAATGCGGAGAAATTACTGTTTGTGCTTTTACAATATTCATTGATTTTTTCCATTGAAAAACATCATGTTATTCATATACCAGAAATGTTTGAAGCTACTGACTGAATGAAAGGAGCTGGCATCTCACTCTCTTTGAATCTTCTTTATCATGCTAAGAGGAGCAGGAAAAAGCAAAAAATTTCAGAATTGCACCTTGCAATGCGGAGAAATTACTGTTTGTGCATTTACAATATTCATTGATTTTTGCCATTGAAAAACATCATGTTATTCATATACCAGAAATGTTTGAAGCTACTGACTGAATGAAAGGAGCTGGCATCTCACTCTCTTTGAATCTTCTTTATCATGCTAAGAGGAGCAGGAAAAAGCAAAAAATTTCAGAATTGCACCTTGCAATGCGGAGAAATTACTGTTTGTGCATTTACAATATTCATTGATTTTTGCCATTGAAAAACGTCCAGAAATGATTGAAGCTACTGACTGAATGAAAGGAGCTGGCATCTCACTCTCTTTGAATCTTCTTTATCATGCTAAGAGGAGCAGGAAAAAGCAAAAAATTTCAGAATTGCACCTTGCAATGCGGAGAAATTACTGTTTGTGCATTTACAATATTCATTGATTTTTGCCATTGAAAAACGTCCAGAAATGATTGAAGCTACTGACTGAATGAAAGGAGCTGGCATCTCACTCTCTTTGAATCTTCTTTATCATGCTAAGAGGAGCAGGAAAAAGCAAAAAATTTCAGAATTGCACCTTGCAATGCGGAGAAATTACTGTTTGTGCATTTACAATATTCATTGATTTTTGCCATTGAAAAACATCATGTTATTCATATACCAGAAATGTTTGAAGCTACTGACTGAATGAAAGGAGCTGGCATCTCACTCTCTTTGAATCTTCTTTATCATGCTAAGAGGAGCAGGAAAAAGCAAAAAATTTCAGAATTGCACCTTGCAATGCGGAGAAATTACTGTTTGTGCATTTACAATATTCATTGATTTTTGCCATTGAAAAACGTCCAGAAATGATTGAAGCTACTGACTGAATGAAAGGAGCTGGCATCTCACTCTCTTTGAATCTTCTTTATCATGCTAAGAGGAGCAGGAAAAAGCAAAAAATTTCAGAATTGCACCTTGCAATGCGGAGAAATTACTGTTTGTGCATTTACAATATTCATTGATTTTTGCCATTGAAAAACATCCAGAAATGATTGAAGCTACTGACTGAATGAAAGGAGCTGGCATCTCACTCTCTTTGAATCTTCTTTATCATGCTAAGAGGAGCAGGAAAAAGCAAAAATTTCAGAATTGCACCTTGCAATGCGGAGAAATTACTGTTTGTGCATTTACAATATTCATTGATTTTTGCCATTGAAAAACGTCCAGAAATAATTGAAGCTACTGACTGAATGAAAGGAGCTGGCATCTCACTCTCTTTGAATCTTCTTTATCATGCTAAGAGGAGCAGGAAAAAGCAAAAAATTTCAGAATTGCACCTTGCAATGCGGAGAAATTACTGTTTGTGCATTTACAATATTCATTGATTTTTGCCATTGAAAAACATCATGTTATTCATATACCAGAAATGATTGAAGCTACTGACTGAATGAAAGGAGCTGGCATCTCACTCTCTTTGAATCTTCTTTATCATGCTAAGAGGAGCAGGAAAAAGCAAAAAATTTCAGAATTGCACCTTGCAATGCGGAGAAATTACTGTTTGTGCATTTACAATATTCATTGATTTTTGCCATTGAAAAACGTCCAGAAATGATTGAAGCTACTGACTGAATGAAAGGAGCTGGCATCTCACTCTCTTTGAATCTTCTTTATCATGCTAAGAGGAGCAGGAAAAAGCAAAAAATTTCAGAATTGCACCTTGCAATGCGGAGAAATTACTGTTTGTGCTTTTACAATATTCATTGATTTTTGCCATTGAAAAACATCATGTTATTCATATACCAGAAATGTTTGAAGCTACTGACTGAATGAAAGGAGCTGGCATCTCACTCTCTTTGAATCTTCTTTATCATGCTAAGAGGAGCAGGAAAAAGCAAAAAATTTCAGAATTGCACCTTGCAATGCGGAGAAATTACTGTTTGTGCATTTACAATATTCATTGATTTTTGCCATTGAAAAACATCATGTTATTCATATACCAGAAATGATTGAAGCTACTGACTGAATGAAAGGAGCTGGCATCTCACTCTCTTTGAATCTTCTTTATCATGCTAAGAGGAGCAGGAAAAAGCAAAAAATTTCAGAATTGCACCTTGCAATGCGGAGAAATTACTGTTTGTGCATTTACAATATTCATTGATTTTTGCCATTGAAAAATGTCCAGAAATGATTGAAGCTGCTGACTGAATGAAAGGAGCTGGCATCTCACTCTCTTTGAATCTTCTTTATCATGCTAAGAGGAGCAGGAAAAAGCAAAAAATTTCAGAATTGCACCTTGCAATGCGGAGAAATTACTGTTTGTGCATTTACAATATTCATTGATTTTTGCCATTGAAAAACATCATGTTATTCATATACCAGAAATGATTGAAGCTACTGACTGAATGAAAGGAGCTGGCATCTCACTCTCTTTGAATCTTCTTTATCATGCTAAGAGGAGCAGGAAAAAGCAAAAAATTTCAGAATTGCACCTTGCAATGCGGAGAAATTACTGTTTGTGCATTTACAATATTCATTGATTTTTGCCATTGAAAAACGTCCAGAAATGATTGAAGCTACTGACTGAATGAAAGGAGCTGGCATCTCACTCTCTTTGAATCTTCTTTATCATGCTAAGAGGAGCAGGAAAAAGCAAAAAATTTCAGAATTGCACCTTGCAATGCGGAGAAATTACTGTTTGTGCATTTACAATATTCATTGATTTTTGCCATTGAAAAACGTCCAGAAATGATTGAAGCTACTGACTGAATGAAAGGAGCTGGCATCTCACTCTCTTTGAATCTTCTTTATCATGCTAAGAGGAGCAGGAAAAAGCAAAAAATTTCAGAATTGCACCTTGCAATGCGGAGAAATTACTGTTTGTGCATTTACAATATTCATTGATTTTTGCCATTGAAAAACATCATGTTATTCATATACCAGAAATGATTGAAGCTACTGACTGAATGAAAGGAGCTGGCATCTCACTCTCTTTGAATCTTCTTTATCATGCTAAGAGGAGCAGGAAAAAGCAAAAAATTTCAGAATTGCACCTTGCAATGCGGAGAAATTACTGTTTGTGCATTTACAATATTCATTGATTTTTGCCATTGAAAAACGTCCAGAAATGATTGAAGCTACTGACTGAATGAAAGGAGCTGGCATCTCACTCTCTTTGAATCTTCTTTATCATGCTAAGAGGAGCAGGAAAAAGCAAAAAATTTCAGAATTGCACCTTGCAATGTGGAGAAATTACTGTTTGTGCATTTACAATATTCATTGATTTTTGCCATTGAAAAACATCATGTTATTCATATACCAGAAATGATTGAAGCTACTGACTGAATGAAAGGAGCTGGCATCTCACTCTCTTTGAATCTTCTTTATCATGCTAAGAGGAGCAGGAAAAAGCAAAAAATTTCAGAATTGCACCTTGCAATGCGGAGAAATTACTGTTTGTGCATTTACAATATTCATTGATTTTTGCCATTGAAAAACGTCCAGAAATGATTGAAGCTACTGACTGAATGAAAGGAGCTGGCATCTCACTCTCTTTGAATCTTCTTTATCATGCTAAGAGGAGCAGGAAAAAGCAAAAAATTTCAGAATTGCACCTTGCAATGCGGAGAAATTACTGTTTGTGCTTTTACAATATTCATTGATTTTTGCCATTGAAAAACATCATGTTATTCATATACCAGAAATGTTTGAAGCTACTGACTGAATGAAAGGAGCTGGCATCTCACTCTCTTTGAATCTTCTTTATCATGCTAAGAGGAGCAGGAAAAAGCAAAAAATTTCAGAATTGCACCTTGCAATGCGGAGAAATTACTGTTTGTGCATTTACAATATTCATTGATTTTTGCCATTGAAAAACGTCCAGAAATGATTGAAGCTACTGACTGAATGAATGGAGCTGGCATCTCACTCTCTTTGAATCTTCTTTATCATGCTAAGAGGAGCAGGAAAAAGCAAAAAATTTCAGAATTGCACCTTGCAATGCGGAGAAATTACTGTTTGTGCATTTACAATATTCATTGATTTTTGCCATTGAAAAACGTCCAGAAATGATTGAAGCTACTGACTGAATGAAAGGAGCTGGCATCTCACTCTCTTTGAATCTTCTTTATCATGCTAAGAGGAGCAGGAAAAAGCAAAAAATTTCAGAATTGCAACTTGCAATGCGGAGAAATTACTGTTTGTGCATTTACAATATTCATTGATTTTTGCCATTGAAAAACATCATGTTATTCATATACCAGAAATGATTGAAGCTACTGACTGAATGAAAGGAGCTGGCATCTCACTCTCTTTGAATCTTCTTTATCATGCTAAGAGGAGCAGGAAAAAGCAAAAAATTTCAGAATTGCACCTTGCAATGCGGAGAAATTACTGTTTGTGCATTTACAATATTCATTGATTTTTGCCATTGAAAAACGTCCAGAAATGATTGAAGCTACTGACTGAATGAAAGGAGCTGGCATCTCACTCTCTTTGAATCTTCTTTATCATGCTAAGAGGAGCAGGAAAAAGCAAAAAATTTCAGAATTGCACCTTGCAATGCGGAGAAATTACTGTTTGTGCATTTACAATATTCATTGATTTTTGCCATTGAAAAACATCATGTTATTCATATACCAGAAATGTTTGAAGCTACTGACTGAATGAAAGGAGCTGGCATCTCACTCTCTTTGAATCTTCTTTATCATGCTAAGAGGAGCAGGAAAAAGCAAAAAATTTCAGAATTGCACCTTGCAATGCGGAGAAATTACTGTTTGTGCATTTACAATATTCATTGATTTTTGCCATTGAAAAACGTCCAGAAAGGATTGAAGCTACTGACTGAATGAAAGGAGCTGGCATCTCACTCTCTTTGAATCTTCTTTATCATGCTAAGAGGAGCAGGAAAAAGCAAAAAATTTCAGAATTGCACCTTGCAATGCGGAGAAATTACTGTTTGTGCATTTACAATATTCATTGATTTTTGCCATTGAAAAACGTCCAGAAATGATTGAAGCTACTGACTGAATGAAAGGAGCTGGCATCTCACTCTCTTTGAATCTTCTTTATCATGCTAAGAGGAGCAGGAAAAAGCAAAAAATTTCAGAATTGCACCTTGCAATGCGGAGAAATTACTGTTTGTGCTTTTACAATATTCATTGATTTTTGCCATTGAAAAACATCATGTTATTCATATACCAGAAATGTTTGAAGCTACTGACTGAATGAAAGGAGCTGGCATCTCACTCTCTTTGAATCTTCTTTATCATGCTAAGAGGAGCAGGAAAAAGCAAAAAAATTCAGAATTGCACCTTGCAATGCGGAGAAATTACTGTTTGTGCATTTACAATATTCATTGATTTTTGCCATTGAAAAACGTCCAGAAATGATTGAAGCTACTGACTGAATGAAAGGAGCTGGCATCTCACTCTCTTTGAATCTTCTTTATCATGCTAAGAGGAGCAGGAAAAAGCAAAAAATTTCAGAATTGCACCTTGCAATGCGGAGAAATTACTGTTTGTGCATTTACAATATTCATTGATTTTTGCCATTGAAAAACGTCCAGAAATGATTGAAGCTACTGACTGAATGAAAGGAGCTGGCATCTCACTCTCTTTGAATCTTCTTTATCATGCTAAGAGGAGCAGGAAAAAGCAAAAAATTTCAGAATTGCAACTTGCAATGCGGAGAAATTACTGTTTGTGCATTTACAATATTCATTGATTTTTGCCATTGAAAAACATCATGTTATTCATATACCAGAAATGATTGAAGCTACTGACTGAATGAAAGGAGCTGGCATCTCACTCTCTTTGAATCTTCTTTATCATGCTAAGAGGAGCAGGAAAAAGCAAAAAATTTCAGAATTGCACCTTGCAATGCGGAGAAATTACTGTTTGTGCATTTACAATATTCATTGATTTTTGCCATTGAAAAACGTCCAGAAATGATTGAAGCTACTGACTGAATGAAAGGAGTTGGCATCTCACTCTCTTTGAATCTTCTTTATCATGCTAAGAGGAGCAGGAAAAAGCAAAAAATTTCAGAATTGCACCTTGCAATGCGGAGAAATTACTGTTTGTGCTTTTACAATATTCATTGATTTTTGCCATTGAAAAACATCATGTTATTCATATACCAGAAATGTTTGAAGCTACTGACTGAATGAAAGGAGCTGGCATCTCACTCTCTTTGAATCTTCTTTATCATGCTAAGAGGAGCAGGAAAAAGCAAAAAAATTCAGAATTGCACCTTGCAATGCGGAGAAATTACTGTTTGTGCATTTACAATATTCATTGATTTTTGCCATTGAAAAACGTCCAGAAATGATTGAAGCTACTGACTGAATGAAAGGAGCTGGCATCTCACTCTCTTTGAATCTTCTTTATCATGCTAAGAGGAGCAGGAAAAAGCAAAAAATTTCAGAATTGCACCTTGCAATGCGGAGAAATTACTGTTTGTGCATTTACAATATTCATTGATTTTTGCCATTGAAAAACGTCCAGAAATGATTGAAGCTACTGACTGAATGAAAGGAGCTGGCATCTCACTCTCTTTGAATCTTCTTTATCATGCTAAGAGGAGCAGGAAAAAGCAAAAAATTTCAGAATTGCAACTTGCAATGCGGAGAAATTACTGTTTGTGCATTTACAATATTCATTGATTTTTGCCATTGAAAAACATCATGTTATTCATATACCAGAAATGATTGAAGCTACTGACTGAATGAAAGGAGCTGGCATCTCACTCTCTTTGAATCTTCTTTATCATGCTAAGAGGAGCAGGAAAAAGCAAAAAATTTCAGAATTGCACCTTGCAATGCGGAGAAATTACTGTTTGTGCATTTACAATATTCATTGATTTTTGCCATTGAAAAACGTCCAGAAATGATTGAAGCTACTGACTGAATGAAAGGAGCTGGCATCTCACTCTCTTTGAATCTTCTTTATCATGCTAAGAGGAGCAGGAAAAAGCAAAAAATTTCAGAATTGCACCTTGCAATGCGGAGAAATTACTGTTTGTGCATTTACAATATTCATTGATTTTTGCCATTGAAAAACGTCCAGAAATGATTGAAGCTACTGACTGAATGAAAGGAGCTGGCATCTCACTCTCTTTGAATCTTCTTTATCATGCTAAGAGGAGCAGGAAAAAGCAAAAAATTTCAGAATTGCACCTTGCAATGCGGAGAAATTACTGTTTGTGCATTTACAATATTCATTGATTTTTGCCATTGAAAAACATCATGTTATTCATATACCAGAAATGATTGAAGCTACTGACTGAATGAAAGGAGCTGGCATCTTACTCTCTTTGAATCTTCTTTGTCATGCTAAGAGGAGCAGGAAAAAGCAAAAAATTTCAGAATTACACCTTGCAATGCGGAGAAATTACTGTTTGTGCATTTACAATATTCATTGATTTTTGCCATTGAAAAACGTCCAGAAATGATTGAAGCTACTGACTGAATGAAAGGAGCTGGCATCTCACTCTCTTTGAATCTTCTTTATCATGCTAAGAGGAGCAGGAAAAAGCAAAAAATTTCAGAATTGCACCTTGCAATGCGGAGAAATTACTGTTTGTGCATTTACAATATTCATTGATTTTTGCCATTGAAAAACGTCCAGAAATGATTGAAGCTACTGACTGAATGAAAGGAGCTGGCATCTCACTCTCTTTGAATCTTCTTTATCATGCTAAGAGGAGCAGGAAAAAGCAAAAAATTTCAGAATTGCACCTTGCAATGCGGAGAAATTACTGTTTGTGCATTTACAATATTCATTGATTTTTGCCATTGAAAAACATCATGTTATTCATATACCAGAAATGTTTGAAGCTACTGACTGAATGAAAGGAGCTGGCATCTCACTCTCTTTGAATCTTCTTTATCATGCTAAGAGGAGCAGGAAAAAGCAAAAAATTTCAGAATTGCACCTTGCAATGCGGAGAAATTACTGTTTGTGCATTTACAATATTCATTGATTTTTGCCATTGAAAAACGTCCAGAAATGATTGAAGCTACTGACTGAATGAAAGGAACTGGCATCTCACTCTCTTTGAATCTTCTTTATCATGCTAAGAGGAGAAGGAAAAAGCAAAAAATTTCAGAATTGCACCTTGCAATGCGGAGAAATTACTGTTTGTGCATTTACAATATTCATTGATTTTTGCCATTGAAAAACGTCCAGAAATGATTGAAGCTACTGACTGAATGAAAGGAGCTGGCATCTCACTCTCTTTGAATCTTCTTTATCATGCTAAGAGGAGCAGGAAAAAGCAAAAAATTTCAGAATTGCACCTTGCAATGCGGAGAAATTACTCTTTGTGCATTTACAATATTCATTGATTTTTGCCATTGAAAAACATCATGTTATTCATATACCAGAAATGTTTGAAGCTACTGACTGAATGAAAGGAGCTGGCATCTCACTCTCTTTGAATCTTCTTTATCATGCTAAGAGGAGCAGGAAAAAGCAAAAAATTTCAGAATTGCACCTTGCAATGCGGAGAAATTACTGTTTGTGCATTTACAATATTCATTGATTTTTGCCATTGAAAAACATCATGTTATTCATATACCAGAAATGTTTGAAGCTACTGACTGAATGAAAGGAGCTGGCATCTCACTCTCTTTGAATCTTCTTTATCATGCTAAGAGGAGCAGGAAAAAGCAAAAAATTTCAGAATTGCACCTTGCAATGTGGAGAAATTACTGTTTGTGCATTTACAATATTCATTGATTTTTACCATTGAAAAACGTCCAGAAATGATTGAAGCTACTGACTGAATGAAAGTAGCTGGCATCTCACTCTCTTTGAATCTTCTTTATCATGCTAAGAGGAGCAGGAAAAAGCAAAAAATTTCAGACTTGCACCTTGCAATGCGGAGAAATTACTGTTTGTGCATTTACAATATTCATTGATTTTTGCCATTGAAAAACATCATGTTATTCATATACCAGAAATGTTTGAAGCTACTGACTGAATGAAAGGAGCTGGCATCTCACTCTCTTTGAATCTTCTTTATCATGCTAAGAGGAGCAGGAAAAAGCAAAAAATTTCAGAATTGCACCTTGCAATGTGGAGAAATTACTGTTTGTGCATTTACAATATTCATTGATTTTTGCCATTGAAAAACGTCCAGAAATGATTGAAGCTACTGACTGAATGAAAGGAGCTGGCATCTCACTCTCTTTGAATCTTCTTTATCATGCTAAGAGGAGCAGGAAAAAGCAAAAAATTTCAGAATTGCACCTTGCAATGCGGAGAAATTACTGTTTGTGCATTTACAATATTCATTGATTTTTGCCATTGAAAAACGTCCAGAAATGATTGAAGCTACTGACTGAATGAAAGGAGCTGGCATCTCACTCTCTTTGAATCTTCTTTATCATGCTAAGAGGAGCAGGAAAAATCAAAAAATTTCAGAATTGCACCTTGCAATGCGGAGAAATTACTGTTTGTGCATTTACAATATTCAATGATTTTTGCCATTGAAAAACATGTTATTCATATACCAGAAATGTTTGAAGCTACTGACTGAATGAAAGGAGCTGGCACCTCACTCTCTTTGAATCTTCTTTATCATGCTAAGAGGAGCGGGAAAAAGCAAAAAATTTCAGAATTGCACCTTGCAATGCGGAGAAATTACTGTTTGTGCATTTACAATATTCATTGATTTTTGCCATTGAAAAACATCCAGAAATGATTGAAGGTACTGACTGAATGAAAGGAGCTGGCATCTCACTCTCTTTGAATCTTCTTTATCATGCTAAGAGGAGCAGGAAAAAGCAAAAAATTTCAGAATTGCACCTTGCAATGCGGAGAAATTACTGTTTGTGCATTTACAATATTCATTGATTTTTGCCATTGAAAAACGTCCAGAAATGATTGAAGCTACTGACTGAATGAAAGGAGCTGGCATCTCACTCTCTTTGAATCTTCTTTATCATGCTAAGAGGAGCAGGAAAAAGCAAAAAATTTCAGAATTGCACCTTGCAATGCGGAGAAATTACAGTTTGTGCATTTACAATATTCATTGATTTTTGCCATTGAAAAACATCCAGAAATGATTGAAGCTACTGACTGAATGAAAGGAGCTGGCATCTCACTCTCTTTGAATCTTCTTTATCATGCTAAGAGGAGCAGGAAAAAGCAAAAAATTTCAGAATTGCACCTTGCAATGCGGAGAAATTACTGTTTGTGCATTTACAATATTCATTGATTTTTGCCATTGAAAAACGTCCAGAAATGATTGAAGCTACTGACTGAATGAAAGGAGCTGGCATCTCACTCTCTTTGAATCTTCTTTATCATGCTAAGAGGAGCAGGAAAAAGCAAAAAATTTCAGAATTGCACCTTGCAATGCGGAGAAATTACTGTTTGTGCATTTACAATATTCATTGATTTTTGCCATTGAAAAACATCATGTTATTCATATACCAGAAATGATAGAAGCTACTGACTGAATGAAAGGAGCTGGCATCTTACTCTCTTTGAATCTTTTTTGTCATGCTAAGAGGAGCAGGAAAAAGCAAAAAATTTCAGAATTGCACCTTGCAATGCGGAGAAATTACTGTTTGTGCATTTACAATATTCATTGATTTTTGCCATTGAAAAACGTCCAGAAATGATTGAAGCTACTGACTGAATGAAAGGAGCTGGCATCTCACTCTCTTTGAATCTTCTTTATCATGCTAAGTGGAGCAGGAAAAAGCAAAAAATTTCAGAATTGCACCTTGCAATGCGGAGAAATTACTGTTTGTGCATTTACAATATTCATTGATTTTTGCCATTGAAAAACATCATGTTATTCATATACCAGAAATGTTTGAAGCTACTGACTGAATGAAAGGAGCTGGCATCTCACTCTCTTTGAATCTTCTTTATCATGCTAAGAGGAGCAGGAAAAAGCAAAAAATTTCAGAATTGCACCTTGCAATGTGGAGAAATTACTGTTTGTGCATTTACAATATTCATTGATTTTTACCATTGAAAAACGTCCAGAAATGATTGAAGCTACTGACTGAATGAAAGTAGCTGGCATCTCACTCTCTTTGAATCTTCTTTATCATGCTAAGAGGAGCAGGAAAAAGCAAAAAATTTCAGAATTGCACCTTGCAATCCAGAGAAATTACTGTTTGTGCATTTACAATATTCATTGATTTTTGCCATTGAAAAACATCATGTTATTCATATACCAGAAATGTTTGAAGCTACTGACTGAATGAAAGGAGCTGGCATCTCACTCTCTTTGAATCTTCTTTATCATGCTAAGAGGAGCAGGAAAAAGCAAAAAATTTCAGAATTGCACCTTGCAATGTGGAGAAATTACTGTTTGTGCATTTACAATATTCATTGATTTTTACCATTGAAAAACGTCCAGAAATGATTGAAGCTACTGACTGAATGAAAGGAGCTGGCATCTCACTCTCTTTGAATCTTCTTTATCATGCTAAGAGGAGCAGGAAAAAGCAAAAAATTTCAGACTTGCACCTTGCAATGCGGAGAAATTACTGTTTGTGCATTTACAATATTCATTGATTTTTGCCATTGAAAAACATCATGTTATTCATATACCAGAAATGTTTGAAGCTACTGACTGAATGAAAGGAGCTGGCATCTCACTCTCTTTGAATCTTCTTTATCATGCTAAGAGGAGCAGGAAAAAGAAAAAAATTTCAGAATTGCACCTTGCAATGCGGAGAAATTACTGTTTGTGCATTTACAATATTCATTGATTTTTGCCATTGAAAAACGTCCAGAAATGATTGAAGCTACTGACTGAATGAAAGGAGCTGGCATCTCACTCTCTTTGAATCTTGTTTATCATGCTAAGAGGAGCAGGAAAAAGCAAAAAATTTCAGAATTGCACCTTGCAATGCGGAGAAATTACTGTTTGTGCATTTACAATATTCATTGATTTTTGCCATTGAAAAACGTCCAGAAATGATTGAAGCTACTGACTGAATGAAAGGAGCTGGCATCTCACTCTCTTTGAATCTTCTTTATCATGCTAAGAGGAGCAGGAAAAAGCAAAAAATTTCAGAATTGCACCTTGCAATGCGGAGAAATTACTGTTTGTGCATTTACAATATTCATTGATTTTTGCCATTGAAAAACATCATGTTATTCATATACCAGAAATGATTGAAGCTACTGACTGAATGAAAGGAGCTGGCATCTCACTCTCTTTGAATCTTCTTTATCATGCTAAGAGGAGCAGGAAAAAGCAAAAAATTTCAGAATTGCACCTTGCAATGCGGAGAAATTACTGTTTGTGCATTTACAATATTCATTGATTTTTGCCATTGAAAAACGTCCAGAAATGTTTGAAGCTACCGACTGAATGAAAGGAGCTGGCATCTCACTCTCTTTGAATCTTCTTTATCATGCTAGGATTAGCAGGAAAAAGCAAAAAATTTCAGAATTGCACCTTGCAATGTGGAGATATTACTGTTTGTTCATTTACAATATTCATTGATTTTTGCCATTGAAAAACGTCCAGAAATGTTTGAAGCTACTGACTGAATGAAAGGAGCTGGCATCTCACTCTCTTTGAATCTTCTTTATCATGCTAGGAGTAGCAGGAAAAAGCAAAAAATTTCAGAATTGCACCTTGCAATGTGGAGATATTACTGTTTGTGCATTTACAATATTCATTGATTTTTGCCATTGAAAAACGTCCAGAAATGTTTGAAGCTACTGACTGAATGAAAGGAGCTGGCATCTCACTCTCTTTGAATCTTCTTTATCATGCTAGGATTAGCAGGAAAAAGCAAAAAATTTCAGAATTGCACCTTGCAATGTGGAGATATTACTGTTTGTGCATTTACAATATTCATTGATTTTTGCCATTGAAAAACATCATGTTATTCATATACCAGAAATGTTTGAAGCTACTGACTGAATGAAAGGAGCTGACATCTCACTCTCTTTGAATCTTCTTTATCATGCTAGGATTAGCAGGAAAAGGCAAAAAATTTCAGAATTGCACCTTGCAATGTGGAGATATTACTGTTTGTGCATTTACAATATTCATTGATTTTTGCCATTGAAAAACGTCCAGAAATGTTTGAAGCTACTGACTGAATGAAAGGAGCTGGCATCTCACTCTATTTGAATCTTCTTTATCATCCTAGGATTAGCAGGAAAAAGCAAAAAATTTCAGCATTGCACCTTGCAATGTGGAGATATTACTGTTTGTGCATTTACAATATTCATTGATTTTTGCCATTGAAAAACATCCAGAAATGTTTATACCAGAAATGTTTGAAGCTACTGACTGAATGAAAGGAGCTGGCATCTCACTCTCTTTGAATCTTCTTTATCATGCTAAGAGGAGCAGGAAAAAGCAAAAAATTTCAGAATTGCACTTTGCAATGCGGAGAAATTACTGTTTGTGCATTTACAATATTCATTGATTTTTGCCATTGAAAAACGTCCAGAAATGACTGAAGCTACTGACTGAATGAAAGGAGCTGGCATCTCACTCTCTTTGAATCTTCTTTATCATGCTAAGAGGAGCAGGAAAAAGCAAAAAATTTCAGAATTGCATCTTGCAATGCGGAGAAATTACTGTTTGTGCATTTACAATATTCATTGATTTTTGCCATTGAAAAACGTCCAGAAATGATTGAAGCTACTGACTGAATGAAAGGAGCTGGCATCTCACTCTCTTTGAATCTTCTTTATCATGCTAAGAGGAGCAGGAAAAAGCAAAAAATTTCAGAATTGCACCTTGCAATGCGGAGAAATTACTGTTTGTGCATTTACAATATTCATTGATTTTTGCCATTGAAAAACATCATGTTATTCATATACCAGAAATGATTGAAGCTACTGACTGAATGAAAGGAGCTGGCATCTCACTCTCTTTGAATCTTCTTTATCATGCTAAGAGGAGCAGGAAAAAGCAAAAAATTTCAGAATTGCACCTTGCAATGCGGAGAAATTACTGTTTGTGCATTTACAATATTCATTGATTTTTGCCATTGAAAAACATCCAGAAATGATTGAAGCTACTGACTGAATGAAAGGAGCTGGCATCTCACTCTCTTTGAATCTTCTTTATCATGCTAAGAGGAGCAGGAAAAAGCAAAAAATTTCAGAATTGCAACTTGCAATGCGGAGAAATTACTGTTTGTGCATTTACAATATTCATTGATTTTTGCCATTGAAAAACATCATGTTATTCATATACCAGAAATGATTGAAGCTACTGACTGAATGAAAGGAGCTGGCATCTCACTCTCTTTGAATCTTCTTTATCATGCTAAGAGGAGCATGAAAAAGCAAAAAATTTCAGAATTGCACCTTGCAATGCGGAGAAATTACTGTTTGTGCATTTACAATATTCATTGATTTTTGCCATTGAAAAACGTCCAGAAATGATTGAAGCTACTGACTGAATGAAAGGAGCTGGCATCTCACTCTCTTTGAATCTTCTTTATCATGCTAGGATTAGCAGGAAAAAGCAAAAAATTTCAGAATTGCACCTTGCAATGTGGAGATATTACTGTTTGTGCATTTACAATATTCATTGAATTTTGCCATTGAAAAACGTCCAGAAATGTTTGAAGCTACTGACTGAATGAAAGGAGCTGGCATCTCACTCTATTTGAATCTTCTTTATCATGCTAGGATTAGCAGGAAAAAGCAAAAAAATTCAGAATTGCACCTTGCAATGTGGAGATATTACTGTTTGTGCATTTACAATATTCATTGATTTTTGCCATTGAAAAACGTCCAGAAATGTTTATACCAGAAATGTTTGAAGCTACTGACTGAATGAAAGGAGCTGGCATCTCACTCTCTTTGAATCTTCTTTATCATGCTAAGAGGAGCAGGAAAAAGCAAAAAATTTCAGAATTGCACCTTGCAATGCGGAGAAATTACTTTTTGTGCATTTACAATATTCATTGATTTTTGCCATTGAAAAAGTCCAGAAATGACTGAAGCTACTGACTGAATGAAAGGAGCTGGCATCTCACTCTCTTTGAATCTTCTTTACCATGCTAAGAGGAGCAGGAAAAAGCAAAAAAATTCAGAATTGCACCTTGCAATGCGGAGAAATTACTGTTTGTGCATTTACAATATTCATTGATTTTTGCCATTGAAAAACGTCCAGAAATGATTGAAGCTACTGACTGAATGAAAGGAGCTGGCATCTCACTCTCTTTGAATCTTCTTTATCATGCTAGGAGTAGCAGGAAAAAGCAAAAAATTTCAGAATTGCACCTTGCAATGTGGAGATATTACTGTTTGTGCATTTACAATATTCATTGATTTTTGCCATTGAAAAACGTCCAGAAATGTTTGAAGCTACTGACTGAATGAAAGGAGCTGGCATCTCACTCTCTTTGAATCTTCTTTATCATGCTAGGATTAGCAGGAAAAAGCAAAAAATTTCAGAATTGCACCTTGCAATGTGGAGATATTACTGTTTGTGCATTTACAATATTCATTGATTTTTGCCATTGAAAAACATCATGTTATTCATATACCAGAAATGTTTGAAGCTACTGACTGAATGAAAGGAGCTGACATCTCACTCTCTTTGAATCTTCTTTATCATGCTAGGATTAGCAGGAAAAAGCAAAAAATTTCAGAATTGCACCTTGCAATGTGGAGATATTACTGTTTGTGCATTTACAATATTCATTGATTTTTGCCAATGAAAAACGTCCAGAAATGTTTGAAGCTACTGACTGAATGAAAGGAGCTGGCATCTCACTCTATTTGAATCTTCTTTATCATGCTAGGATTAGCAGGAAAAAGCAAAAAATTTCAGCATTGCACCTTGCAATGTGGAGATATTACTGTTTGTGCATTTACAATATTCATTGATTTTTGCCATTGAAAAACGTCCAGAAATGTTTATACCAGAAATGTTTGAAGCTACTGACTGAAAGAAAGGAGCTGGCATCTCACTCTCTTTGAATCTTCTTTATCATGCTAAGAGGAGCAGGAAAAAGCAAAAAATTTCAGAATTGCACCTTGCAATGCGGAGAAATTACTGTTTGTGCATTTACAATATTCATTGATTTTTGCCATTGAAAAACGTCCAGAAATGACTGAAGCTACTGACTGAATGAAAGGAGCTGGCATCTCACTCTCTTTGAATCTTCTTTATCATGCTAAGAGGAGCAGGAAAAACCAAAAAATTTCAGAATTGCATCTTGCAATGCGGAGAAATTACTGTTTGTGCATTTACAATATTCATTGATTTTTGCCATTGAAAAACGTCCAGAAATGATTGAAGCTACTGACTGAATGAAAGGAGCTGGCATCTCACTCTCTTTGAATCTTCTTTATCATGCTAAGAGGAGCAGGAAAAAGCAAAAAATTTCAGAATTGCACCTTGCAATGCGGAGAAATTACTGTTTGTGCATTTACAATATTCATTGATTTTTGCCATTGAAAAACATCATGTTATTCATATACCAGAAATGATTGAAGCTACTGACTGAATGAAAGGAGCTGGCATCTCACTCTCTTTGAATCTTCTTTATCATGCTAAGAGGAGCAGGAAAAAGCAAAAAATTTCAGAATTGCACCTTGCAATGCGGAGAAATTACTGTTTGTGCATTTACAATATTCATTGATTTTTGCCATTGAAAAACGTCCAGAAATGATTGAAGCTACTGACTGAATGAAAGGAGCTGGCATCTCACTCTCTTTGAATCTTCTTTATCATGCTAAGAGGAGCAGGAAAAAGCAAAAAATTTCAGAATTGCACCTTGCAATGCGGAGAAATTACTGTTTGTGCATTTACAATATTCATTGATTTTTGCCATTGAAAAACGTCCAGAAATGATTGAAGCTACTGACTGAATGAAAGGAGCTGGCATCTCACTCTCTTTGAATCTTCTTTATCATGCTAGGATTAGCAGGAAAAAGCAAAAAATTTCAGAATTGCACCTGGCAATGTGGAGATATTACTGTTTGTGCATTTACAATATTCATTGAATTTTGCCATTGAAAAACGTCCAGAAATGTTTGAAGCTACTGACTGAATGAAAGGAGCTGGCATCTCACTCTATTTGAATCTTCTTTATCATGCTAGGATTAGCAGGAAAAAGCAAAAAATTTCAGAATTGCTCCTTGCAATGTGGAGATATTACTGTTTGTGCATTTACAATATTCATTGATTTTTGCCATTGAAAAACGTCCAGAAATGTTTATACCAGAAATGTTTGAAGCTACTGACTGAATGAAAGGAGCTGGCATCTCACTCTCTTTGAATCTTCTTTATCATGCTAAGAGGAGCAGGAAAAAGCAAAAAATTTCAGAATTGCACCTTGCAATGCGGAGAAATTACTGTTTGTGCATTTACAATATTCATTGATTTTTGCCATTGAAAAACGTCCAGAAATGACTGAAGCTACTGACTGAATGAAAGGAGCTGGCATCTCACTCTCTTTGAATCTTCTTTATCATGCTAAGAGGAGCAGGAAAAAGCAAAAAATTTCAGAATTGCACCTTGCAATGCGGAGAAATTACAGTTTGTGCATTTACAATATTCATTGATTTTTGCCATTGAAAAACGTCCGGAAATGATTGAAGCTACTGACTGAATGAAAGGAGCTGGCATCTCACTCTCTTTGAATCTTCTTTATCATGCTAAGAGGAGCAGGAAAAAGCAAAAAATTTCAGAATTGCACCTTGCAATGCGGAGAAATTACTGTTTGTGCATTTACAATATTCATTGATTTTTGCCATTGAAAAACATCATGTTATTCATATACCAGAAATGATTGAAGCTACTGACTGAATGAAAGGAGCTGGCATCTCACTCTCTTTGAATCTTCTTTATCATGCTAAGAGGAGCAGGAAAAAGCAAAAAATTTCAGAATTGCACCTTGCAATGCGGAGAAATTACTGTTTGTGCATTTACAATATTCATTGATTTTTGCCATTGAAAAACGTCCAGAAATGATTGAAGCTACTGACTGAATGAAAGGAGCTGGCATCTCACTCTCTTTGAATCTTCTTTATCATGCTAAGAGGAGCAGGAAAAAGCAAAAAATTTCAGAATTGCATCTTGCAATGCGGAGAAATTACTGTTTGTGCATTTACAATATTCATTGATTTTTGCCATTGAAAAACGTCCAGAAATGATTGAAGCTACTGACTGAATGAAAGGAGCTGGCATCTCACTCTCTTTGAATCTTCTTTATCATGCTAAGAGGAGCAGGAAAAAGCAAAAAATTTCAGAATTGCACCTTGCAATGCGGAGAAATTACTGTTTGTGCATTTACAATATTCATTGATTTTTGCCATTGAAAAACGTCCAGAAATGATTGAAGCTACTGACTGAATGAAAGGAGCTGGAATCTCACTCTCTTTGAATCTTCTTTATCATGCTAAGAGGAGCAGGAAAAAGCAAAAAATTTCAGAATTGCAACTTGCAATGCGGAGAAATTACTGTTTGTGCATTTACAATATTCATTGATTTTTGCCATTGAAAAACATCATGTTATTCATATACCAGAAATGATTGAAGCTACTGACTGAATGAAAGGAGCTGGCATCTCACTCTCTTTGAATCTTCTTTATCATGCTAAGAGGAGCAGGAAAAAGCAAAAAATTTCAGAATTGCACCTTGCAATGCGGAGAAATTACTGTTTGTGCATTTACAATATTCATTGATTTTTGCCATTGAAAAACGTCCAGAAATGATTGAAGCTACTGACTGAATGAAAGGAGCTGGCATCTCACTCTCTTTGAATCTTCTTTATCATGCTAAGAGGAGCAGGAAAAAGCAAAAAATTTCAGAATTGCACCTTGCAATGCGGAGAAATTACTGTTTGTGCATTTACAATATTCATTGATTTTTGCCATTGAAAAACATCATGTTATTCATATACCAGAAATGATTGAAGCTACTGACTGAATGAAAGGAGCTGGCATCTCACTCTCTTTGAATCTTCTTTATCATGCTAAGAGGAGCAGGAAAAAGCAAAAAATTTCAGAATTGCACCTTGCAATGCGGAGAAATTACTGTTTGTGCATTTACAATATTCATTGATTTTTGCCATTGAAAAACGTCCAGAAATGATTGAAGCTACTGACTGAATGAAAGGAGCTGGCATCTCACTCTCTTTGAATCTTCTTTATCATGCTAAGAGGAGCAGGAAAAAGCAAAAAATTTCAGAATTGCACCTTGCAATGCGGAGAAATTACTGTTTGTGCATTTACAATATTCATTGATTTTTGCCATTGAAAAACATCATGTTATTCATATACCAGAAATGATTGAAGCTACTGACTGAATGAAAGGAGCTGGCATCTCACTCTCTTTGAATCTTCTTTACCATGCTAAGAGGAGCAGGAAAAAGCAAAAAATTTCAGAATTGCACCTTGCAATGCGGAGAAATTACTGTTTGTGCATTTACAATATTCATTGATTTTTGCCATTGAAAAACGTCCAGAAATGACTGAAGCTACTGACTGAATGAAAGGAGCTGGCATCTCACTCTCTTTGAATCTTCTTTATCATGCTAAGAGGAGCAGGAAAAAGCAAAAAATTTCAGAATTGCACCTTGCAATGCGGAGAAATTACAGTTTGTGCATTTACAATATTCATTGATTTTTGCCATTGAAAAACGTCCAGAAATGATTGAAGCTACTGACTGAATGAAAGGAGCTGGCATCTCACTCTCTTTGAATCTTCTTTATCATGCTAAGAGGAGCAGGAAAAAGCAAAAAATTTCAGAATTGCACCTTGCAATGCGGAGAAATTACTGTTTGTGCATTTACAATATTCATTGATTTTTGCCATTGAAAAACATCATGTTATTCATATACCAGAAATGATTGAAGCTACTGACTGAATGAAAGGAGCTGGCATCTCACTCTCTTTGAATCTTCTTTATCATGCTAAGAGGAGCAGGAAAAAGCAAAAAATTTCAGAATTGCACCTTGCAATGCGGAGAAATTACTGTTTGTGCATTTACAATATTCATTGATTTTTGCCATTGAAAAACGTCCAGAAATGATTGAAGCTACTGACTGAATGAAAGGAGCTGGCATCTCACTCTCTTTGAATCTTCTTTATCATGCTAAGAGGAGCAGGAAAAAGCAAAAAATTTCAGAATTGCATCTTGCAATGCGGAGAAATTACTGTTTGTGCATTTACAATATTCATTGATTTTTGCCATTGAAAAACGTCCAGAAATGATTGAAGCTACTGACTGAATGAAAGGAGCTGGCATCTCACTCTCTTTGAATCTTCTTTATCATGCTAAGAGGAGCAGGAAAAAGCAAAAAATTTCAGAATTGCACCTTGCAATGCGGAGAAATTACTGTTTGTGCATTTACAATATTCATTGACTTTTGCCATTGAAAAACGTCCAGAAATGATTGAAGCTACTGACTGAATGAAAGGAGCTGGAATCTCACTCTCTTTGAATCTTCTTTATCATGCTAAGAGGAGCAGGAAAAAGCAAAAAATTTCAGAATTGCAACTTGCAATGCGGAGAAATTACTGTTTGTGCATTTACAATATTCATTGATTTTTGCCATTGAAAAACATCATGTTATTCATATACCAGAAATGATTGAAGCTACTGACTGAATGAAAGGAGCTGGCATCTCACTCTCTTTGAATCTTCTTTATCATGCTAAGAGGAGCAGGAAAAAGCAAAAAATTTCAGAATTGCACCTTGCAATGCGGAGAAATTACTGTTTGTGCATTTACAATATTCATTGATTTTTGCCATTGAAAAACGTCCAGAAATGATTGAAGCTACTGACTGAATGAAAGGAGCTGGCATCTCACTCTCTTTGAATCTTCTTTATCATGCTAAGAGGAGCAGGAAAAAGCAAAAAATTTCAGAATTGCACCTTGCAATGCGGAGAAATTACTGTTTGTGCATTTACAATATTCATTGATTTTTGCCATTGAAAAACGTCCAGAAATGATTGAAGCTACTGACTGAATGAAAGGAGCTGGCATCTCACTCTCTTTGAATCTTCTTTATCATGCTAAGAGGAGCAGGAAAAAGCAAAAAATTTCAGAATTGCACCTTGCAATGCGGAGAAATTACTGTTTGTGCATTTACAATATTCATTAATTTTTGCCATTGAAAAACATCATGTTATTCATATCCCAGAAATGTTTGAAGCTACTGACTGAATGAAAGAAGCTGGCATCTCACTCTCTTTGAATCTTCTTTATCATGCTAAGAGGAGCAGGAAAAAGCAAAAAATTTCAGAATTGCACCTTGCAATGCGGAGAAATTACTGTTTGTGCATTTACAATATTCATTGATTTTTGCCATTGAAAAACGTCCAGAAATGATTGAAGCTACTGACTGAATGAAAGGAGCTGGCATCTCACTCTCTTTGAATCTTCTTTATCATGCTAAGAGGAGCAGGAAAAAGCAAAAAATTTCAGAATTGCACCTTGCAATGCGGAGAAATTACTGTTTGTGCATTTACAATATTCATTGATTTTTGCCATTGAAAAACATCATGTTATTCATATACCAGAAATGTTTGAAGCTACTGACTGAATGAAAGGAGCTGGCATCTCACTCTCTTTGAATCTTCTTTATCATGCTAAGAGGAGCAGGAAAAAGCAAAAAATTTCAGAATTGCACCTTGCAATGCGGAGAAATTACTGTTTGTGCATTTACAATATTCATTGATTTTTGCCATTGAAAAACGTCCAGAAATGATTGAAGCTACTGACTGAATGAAAGGAGCTGGCATCTCATTCTCTTTGAATCTTCTTTATCATGCTAAGAGGAGCAGGAAAATGCAAGAAATTTCAGAATTGCACCTTGCAATGCGGAGAAATTACTGTTTGTGCATTTACAATATTCATTGATTTTTGCCATTGAAAAACATCCAGAAATGATTGAAGCTACTGACTGAATGAAAGGAGCTGGCATCTCACTCTCTTTGAATCTTCTTTATCATGCTAAGAGGAGCAGGAAAAAGCAAAAAATTTCAGAATTGCACCTTGCAATGCGGAGAAATTACTGTTTGTGCATTTACAATATTCATTGATTTTTGCCATTGAAAAACATCATGTTATTCATATACCAGAAATGATTGAAGCTACTGACTGAATGAAAGGAGCTGGCATCTCACTCTCTTTGAATCTTCTTTATCATGCTGAGGAGCAGGAAAAAGCAAAAAATTTCAGAATTGCACCTTGCAATGCGGAGAAATTACTGTTTGTGCATTTACAATATTCATTGATTTTTGCATTGAAAAACGTCCAGAAATGACTGAAGCTACTGACTGAATGAAAGGAGCTGGCATCTCACTCTCTTTGAATCTTCTTTATCATGCTAAGAGGAGCAGGAAAAAGCAAAAAATTTCAGAATTGCATCTTGCAATGCGGAGAAATTACTGTTTGTGCATTTACAATATTCATTGATTTTTGCCATTGAAAAACATCATGTTATTCATATACCAGAAATGATTGAAGCTACTGACTGAATGAAAGGAGCTGGCATCTCACTCTCTTTGAATCTTCTTTATCATGCTAAGAGGAGCAGGAAAAAGCAAAAAATTTCAGAATTGCACCTTGCAATGCGGAGAAATTACTGTTTGTGCATTTACAATATTCATTGATTTTTGCCATTGAAAAACGTCCAGAAATGATTGAAGCTACTGACTGAATGAAAGGAGCTGGCATCTCACTCTCTTTGAATCTTCTTTATCATGCTAAGAGGAGCAGGAAAAAGCAAAAAATTTCAGAATTGCACCTTGCAATGCGGAGAAATTACTGTTTGTGCATTTACAATATTCATTGATTTTTGCCATTGAAAAACGTCCAGAAATGATTGAAGCTACTGACTGAATGAAAGGAGCTGGCATCTCACTCTCTTTGAATCTTCTTTATCATGCTAAGAGGAGCAGGAAAAAGCAAAAAATTTCAGAATTGCACCTTGCAATGCGGAGAAATTACTGTTTGTGCATTTACAATATTCATTGATTTTTGCCATTGAAAAACGTCCAGAAATGATTGAAGCTACTGACTGAATGAAAGGAGCTGGCATCTCACTCTCTTTGAATCTTCTTTATCATGCTAAGAGGAGCAGGAAAAAGCAAAAAATTTCAGAATTGCACCTTGCAATGCGGAGAAATTACTGTTTGTGCATTTACAATATTCATTGATTTTTGCCATTGAAAAACATCATGTTATTCATATACCAGAAATGTTTGAAGCTACTGACTGAATGAAAGGAGCTGGCATCTCACTCTCTTTGAATCTTCTTTATCATGCTAAGAGGAGCAGGAAAAAGCAAAAAATTTCAGAATTGCACCTTGCAATGCGGAGAAATTACTGTTTGTGCATTTACAATATTCATTGATTTTTGCCATTGAAAAACGTCCAGAAATGATTGAAGCTACTGACTGAATGAAAGGAGCTGGCATCTCACTCTCTTTGAATCTTCTTTATCATGCTAAGAGGAGCAGGAAAATGCAAGAAATTTCAGAATTGCACCTTGCAATGCGGAGAAATTACTGTTTGTGCATTTACAATATTCATTGATTTTTGCCATTGAAAAACATCCAGAAATGATTGAAGCTACTGACTGAATGAAAGGAGCTGGCATCTCACTCTCTTTGAATCTTCTTTATCATGCTAAGAGGAGCAGGAAAAAGCCAAAAATTTCAGAATTGCACCTTGCAATGCGGAGAAATTACTGTTTGTGCATTTACAATATTCATTGATTTTTGCCATTGAAAAACATCATGTTATTCATATACCAGAAATGATTGAAGCTACTGACTGAATGAAAGGAGCTGGCATCTCACTCTCTTTGAATCTTCTTTATCATGCAAAGAGGAGCAGGAAAAAGCAAAAAATTTCAGAATTGCACCTTGCAATGCGGAGAAATTACTGTTTGTGCATTTACAATATTCATTGATTTTTGCCATTGAAAAACGTCCAGAAATGATTGAAGCTACTGACTGAATGAAAGGAGCTGGCATCTCACTCTCTTTGAATCTTCTTTATCATGCTAAGAGGAGCAGGAAAAAGCAAAAAATTTCAGAATTGCACCTTGCAATGCGGAGAAATTACTGTTTGTGCATTTACAATATTCACTGATTTTTGCCATTGAAAAACGTCCAGAAATGATTGAAGCAACTGACTGAATGAAAGGAGCTGGCATCTCACTCTCTTTGAATCTTCTTTATCATGCTAAGAGGAGCAGGAAAAAGCAAAAAATTTCAGAATTGCACCTTGCAATGCGGAGAAATTACTGTTTGTGCATTTACAATATTCATTGATTTTTGCCATTGAAAAACGTCCAGAAATAATTGAAGCTACTGACTGAATGAAAGGAGCTGGCATCTCACTCTCTTTGAATCTTCTTTATCATGCTAAGAGGAGCAGGAAAAAGCAAAAAATTTCAGAATTGCAACTTGCAATGCGGAGAAATTACTGTTTGTGCATTTACAATATTCATTGATTTTTGCCATTGAAAAACATCATGTTATTCATATACCAGAAATGATTGAAGCTACTGACTGAATGAAAGGAGCTGGCATCTCACTCTCTTTGAATCTTCTTTATCATGCTAAGAGGAGCAGGAAAAAGCAAAAAATTTCAGAATTGCACCTTGCAATGCGGAGAAATTACTGTTTGTGCATTTACAATATTCATTGATTTTTGCCATTGAAAAACGTCCAGAAATGATTGAAGCTACTGACTGAATGAAAGGAGCTGGCATCTCACTCTCTTTGAATCTTCTTTATCATGCTAAGAGGAGCAGGAAAAAGCAAAAAATTTCAGAATTGCACCTTGCAATGCGGAGAAATTACTGTTTGTGCTTTTACAATATTCATTGATTTTTGCCATTGAAAAACATCATGTTATTCATATACCAGAAATGTTTGAAGCTACTGACTGAATGAAAGGAGCTGGCATCTCACTCTCTTTGAATCTTCTTTATCATGCTAAGAGGAGCAGGAAAAAGCAAAAAATTTCAGAATTGCACCTTGCAATGCGGAGATATTACTGTTTGTGCATTTACAATATTCATTGATTTTTGCCATTGAAAAATGTCCAGAAATGATTGAAGCTGCTGACTGAATGAAAGGAGCTGGCATCTCACTCTCTTTGAATCTTCTTTATCATGCTAAGAGGAGCAGGAAAAAGCAAAAAATTTCAGAATTGCACCTTGCAATGCGGAGAAATTACTGTTTGTGCATTTACAATATTCATTGATTTTTGCCAT
The DNA here is from genome assembly GCF_046119375.1 of Phyllobates terribilis. Lineage (NCBI taxonomy): Eukaryota > Metazoa > Chordata > Amphibia > Anura > Dendrobatidae > Phyllobates > Phyllobates terribilis. Next base: position 412,893 of record NW_027363824.1, on the reverse strand, counting down.
TGAAAAACATCATGTTATTCATATACCAGAAATGTTTGAAGCTACTGACTGAATGAAAGGAGCTGGCATCTCACTCTCTTTGAATCTTCTTTATCATGCTAAGAGGAGCAGGAAAAAGCAAAAAATTTCAGAATTGCACCTTGCAATGCGGAGAAATTACTGTTTGTGCATTTACAATATTCATTGATTTTTGCCATTGAAAAACGTCCAGAAATGATTGAAGCTACTGACTGAATGAAAGGAGCTGGCATCTCATTCTCTTTGAATCTTCTTTATCATGCTAAGAGGAGCAGGAAAATGCAAGAAATTTCAGAATTGCACCTTGCAATGCGGAGAAATTACTGTTTGTGCATTTACAATATTCATTGATTTTTGCCATTGAAAAACATCCAGAAATGATTGAAGCTACTGACTGAATGAAAGGAGCTGGCATCTCACTCTCTTTGAATCTTCTTTATCATGCTAAGAGGAGCAGGAAAAAGCAAAAAATTTCAGAATTGCACCTTGCAATGCGGAGAAATTACTGTTTGTGCATTTACAATATTCATTGATTTTTGCCATTGAAAAACATCATGTTATTCATATACCAGAAATGATTGAAGCTACTGACTGAATGAAAGGAGCTGGCATCTCACTCTCTTTGAATCTTCTTTATCATGCTGAGGAGCAGGAAAAAGCAAAAAATTTCAGAATTGCACCTTGCAATGCGGAGAAATTACTGTTTGTGCATTTACAATATTCATTGATTTTTGCATTGAAAAACGTCCAGAAATGACTGAAGCTACTGACTGAATGAAAGGAGCTGGCATCTCACTCTCTTTGAATCTTCTTTATCATGCTAAGAGGAGCAGGAAAAAGCAAAAAATTTCAGAATTGCATCTTGCAATGCGGAGAAATTACTGTTTGTGCATTTACAATATTCATTGATTTTTGCCATTGAAAAACATCATGTTATTCATATACCAGAAATGATTGAAGCTACTGACTGAATGAAAGGAGCTGGCATCTCACTCTCTTTGAATCTTCTTTATCATGCTAAGAGGAGCAGGAAAAAGCAAAAAATTTCAGAATTGCACCTTGCAATGCGGAGAAATTACTGTTTGTGCATTTACAATATTCATTGATTTTTGCCATTGAAAAACGTCCAGAAATGATTGAAGCTACTGACTGAATGAAAGGAGCTGGCATCTCACTCTCTTTGAATCTTCTTTATCATGCTAAGAGGAGCAGGAAAAAGCAAAAAATTTCAGAATTGCACCTTGCAATGCGGAGAAATTACTGTTTGTGCATTTACAATATTCATTGATTTTTGCCATTGAAAAACGTCCAGAAATGATTGAAGCTACTGACTGAATGAAAGGAGCTGGCATCTCACTCTCTTTGAATCTTCTTTATCATGCTAAGAGGAGCAGGAAAAAGCAAAAAATTTCAGAATTGCACCTTGCAATGCGGAGAAATTACTGTTTGTGCATTTACAATATTCATTGATTTTTGCCATTGAAAAACGTCCAGAAATGATTGAAGCTACTGACTGAATGAAAGGAGCTGGCATCTCACTCTCTTTGAATCTTCTTTATCATGCTAAGAGGAGCAGGAAAAAGCAAAAAATTTCAGAATTGCACCTTGCAATGCGGAGAAATTACTGTTTGTGCATTTACAATATTCATTGATTTTTGCCATTGAAAAACATCATGTTATTCATATACCAGAAATGTTTGAAGCTACTGACTGAATGAAAGGAGCTGGCATCTCACTCTCTTTGAATCTTCTTTATCATGCTAAGAGGAGCAGGAAAAAGCAAAAAATTTCAGAATTGCACCTTGCAATGCGGAGAAATTACTGTTTGTGCATTTACAATATTCATTGATTTTTGCCATTGAAAAACGTCCAGAAATGATTGAAGCTACTGACTGAATGAAAGGAGCTGGCATCTCACTCTCTTTGAATCTTCTTTATCATGCTAAGAGGAGCAGGAAAATGCAAGAAATTTCAGAATTGCACCTTGCAATGCGGAGAAATTACTGTTTGTGCATTTACAATATTCATTGATTTTTGCCATTGAAAAACATCCAGAAATGATTGAAGCTACTGACTGAATGAAAGGAGCTGGCATCTCACTCTCTTTGAATCTTCTTTATCATGCTAAGAGGAGCAGGAAAAAGCCAAAAATTTCAGAATTGCACCTTGCAATGCGGAGAAATTACTGTTTGTGCATTTACAATATTCATTGATTTTTGCCATTGAAAAACATCATGTTATTCATATACCAGAAATGATTGAAGCTACTGACTGAATGAAAGGAGCTGGCATCTCACTCTCTTTGAATCTTCTTTATCATGCAAAGAGGAGCAGGAAAAAGCAAAAAATTTCAGAATTGCACCTTGCAATGCGGAGAAATTACTGTTTGTGCATTTACAATATTCATTGATTTTTGCCATTGAAAAACGTCCAGAAATGATTGAAGCTACTGACTGAATGAAAGGAGCTGGCATCTCACTCTCTTTGAATCTTCTTTATCATGCTAAGAGGAGCAGGAAAAAGCAAAAAATTTCAGAATTGCACCTTGCAATGCGGAGAAATTACTGTTTGTGCATTTACAATATTCACTGATTTTTGCCATTGAAAAACGTCCAGAAATGATTGAAGCAACTGACTGAATGAAAGGAGCTGGCATCTCACTCTCTTTGAATCTTCTTTATCATGCTAAGAGGAGCAGGAAAAAGCAAAAAATTTCAGAATTGCACCTTGCAATGCGGAGAAATTACTGTTTGTGCATTTACAATATTCATTGATTTTTGCCATTGAAAAACGTCCAGAAATAATTGAAGCTACTGACTGAATGAAAGGAGCTGGCATCTCACTCTCTTTGAATCTTCTTTATCATGCTAAGAGGAGCAGGAAAAAGCAAAAAATTTCAGAATTGCAACTTGCAATGCGGAGAAATTACTGTTTGTGCATTTACAATATTCATTGATTTTTGCCATTGAAAAACATCATGTTATTCATATACCAGAAATGATTGAAGCTACTGACTGAATGAAAGGAGCTGGCATCTCACTCTCTTTGAATCTTCTTTATCATGCTAAGAGGAGCAGGAAAAAGCAAAAAATTTCAGAATTGCACCTTGCAATGCGGAGAAATTACTGTTTGTGCATTTACAATATTCATTGATTTTTGCCATTGAAAAACGTCCAGAAATGATTGAAGCTACTGACTGAATGAAAGGAGCTGGCATCTCACTCTCTTTGAATCTTCTTTATCATGCTAAGAGGAGCAGGAAAAAGCAAAAAATTTCAGAATTGCACCTTGCAATGCGGAGAAATTACTGTTTGTGCTTTTACAATATTCATTGATTTTTGCCATTGAAAAACATCATGTTATTCATATACCAGAAATGTTTGAAGCTACTGACTGAATGAAAGGAGCTGGCATCTCACTCTCTTTGAATCTTCTTTATCATGCTAAGAGGAGCAGGAAAAAGCAAAAAATTTCAGAATTGCACCTTGCAATGCGGAGATATTACTGTTTGTGCATTTACAATATTCATTGATTTTTGCCATTGAAAAATGTCCAGAAATGATTGAAGCTGCTGACTGAATGAAAGGAGCTGGCATCTCACTCTCTTTGAATCTTCTTTATCATGCTAAGAGGAGCAGGAAAAAGCAAAAAATTTCCAAATTGCACCTTGCAATGCGGAGAAATTACTGTTTGTGCATTTACAATATTCATTGATTTTTGCCATTGAAAAACATCATGTTATTCATATACCAGAAATGATTGAAGCTACTGACTGAATGAAAGGAGCTGGCATCTCACTCTCTTTGAATCTTCTTTATCATGCTAAGAGGAGCAGGAAAAAGCAAAAAATTTCAGAATTGCACCTTGCAATGCGGAGAAATTACTGTTTGTGCATTTACAATATTCATTGATTTTTGCCATTGAAAAACGTCCAGAAATGATTGAAGCTACTGACTGAATGAAAGGAGCTGGCATCTCACTCTCTTTGAATCTTCTTTATCATGCTAAGAGGAGCAGGAAAAAGCAAAAAATTTCAGAATTGCACCTTGCAATGCGGAGAAATTACTGTTTGTGCATTTACAATATTCATTGATTTTTGCCATTGAAAAACGTCCAGAAATGATTGAAGCTACTGACTGAATGAAAGGAGCTGGCATCTCACTCTCTTTGAATCTTCTTTATCATGCTAAGAGGAGCAGGAAAAAGCAAAAAATTTCAGAATTGCACCTTGCAATGCGGAGAAATTACTGTTTGTGCATTTACAATATTCATTGATTTTTGCCATTGAAAAACATCATGTTATTCATATACCAGAAATGTTTGAAGCTACTGACTGAATGAAAGGAGCTGGCATCTCACTCTCTTTGAATCTTCTTTATCATGCTAAGAGGAGCAGGAAAAAGCAAAAAATTTCAGAATTGCACCTTGCAATGCGGAGAAATTACTGTTTGTGCATTTACAATATTCATTGATTTTTGCCATTGAAAAACGTCCAGAAATGATTGAAGCTACTGACTGAATGAAAGGAGCTGGCATCTCACTCTCTTTGAATCTTCTTTATCATGCTAAGAGGAGCAGGAAAAAGCAAAAAATTTCAGAATTGCACCTTGCAATGCGGAGAAATTACTGTTTGTGCATTTACAATATTCATTGATTTTTGCCATTGAAAAACATCATGTTATTCATATACCAGAAATGATTGAAGCTACTGACTGAATGAAAGGAGCTGGCATCTCGCTCTCTTTGAATCTTCTTTATCATGCTAAGAGGAGCAGGAAAAAGCAAAAAATTTCAGAATTGCACCTTGCAATGCGGAGAAATTACTGTTTGTGCATTTACAATATTCATTGATTTTTGCCATTGAAAAACGTCCAGAAATGATTGAAGCTACTGACTGAATGAAAGGAGCTGGCATCTCACTCTCTTTGAATCTTCTTTATCATGCTAAGAGGAGCAGGAAAAAGCAAAAAATTTCAGAATTGCACCTTGCAATGTGGAGAAATTACTGTTTGTGCATTTACAATATTCATTGATTTTTGCCATTGAAAAACATCATGTTATTCATATACCAGAAATGATTGAAGCTACTGACTGAATGAAAGGAGCTGCCATCTCACTCTCTTTGAATCTTCTTTATCATGCTAAGAGGAGCAGGAAAAAGCAAAAAATTTCAGAATTGCACCTTGCAATGCGGAGAAATTATTGTTTGTGCATTTACAATATTCATTGATTTTTGCCATTGAAAAACGTCCAGAAATGATTGAAGCTACTGACTGAATGAAAGGAGCTGGCATCTCACTCTCTTTGAATCTTCTTTATCATGCTAAGAGGAGCAGGAAAAAGCAAAAAATTTCAGAATTGCACCTTGCAATGCGGAGAAATTACTGTTTGTGCATTTACAATATTCATTGATTTTTGCCATTGAAAAACGTCCAGAAATGATTGAAGCTACTGACTGAATGAAAGGAGCTGGCATCTCACTCTCTTTGAATCTTCTTTATCATGCTAAGAGGAGCAGGAAAAAGCAAAAAATTTCAGAATTGCAACTTGCAATGCGGAGAAATTACTGTTTGTGCATTTACAATATTCATTGATTTTTGCCATTGAAAAACATCATGTTATTCATATACCAGAAATGATTGAAGCTACTGACTGAATGAAAGGAGCTGGCATCTCACTCTCTTTGAATCCTCTTTATCATGCTAAGAGGAGCAGGAAAAAGCAAAAAATTTCAGAATTGCACCTTGCAATGCGGAGAAATTACTGTTTGTGCATTTACAATATTCATTGATTTTTGCCATTGAAAAACATCATGTTATTCATATACCAGAAATGTTTGAAGCTACTGACTGAATGAAAGGAGCTGGCATCGCACTCTCTTTGAATCTTCTTTATCATGCTAAGAGGAGCAGGAAAAAGCAAAAAATTTCAGAATTGCACCTTGCAATGCGGAGAAATTACTGTTTGTGCATTTACAATATTCATTGATTTTTGCCATTGAAAAACGTCCAGAAATGATTGAAGCTACTGACTGAATGAAAGGAGCTGGCATCTCACTCTCTTTGAATCTTCTTTATCATGCTAAGAGGAGCAGGAAAATGCAAGAAATTTCAGAATTGCACCTTGCAATGCGGAGAAATTACTGTTTGTGCATTTACAATATTCATTGATTTTTGCCATTGAAAAACATCCAGAAATGATTGAAGCTACTGACTGAATGAAAGGAGCTGGCATCTCACTCTCTTTGAATCTTCTTTATCATGCTAAGAGGAGCAGGAAAAAGCCAAAAATTTCAGAATTGCACCTTGCAATGCGGAGAAATTACTGTTTGTGCATTTACAATATTCATTGATTTTTGCCATTGAAAAACATCATGTTATTCATATACCAGAAATGATTGAAGCTACTGACTGAATGAAAGGAGCTGGCATCTCACTCTCTTTGAATCTTCTTTATCATGCAAAGAGGAGCAGGAAAAAGCAAAAAATTTCAGAATTGCACCTTGCAATGCGGAGAAATTACTGTTTGTGCATTTACAATATTCATTGATTTTTGCCATTGAAAAACGTCCAGAAATGATTGAAGCTACTGACTGAATGAAAGGAGCTGGCATCTCACTCTCTTTGAATCTTCTTTATCATGCTAAGAGGAGCAGGAAAAAGCAAAAAATTTCAGAATTGCACCTTGCAATGCGGAGAAATTACTGTTTGTGCATTTACAATATTCACTGATTTTTGCCATTGAAAAACGTCCAGAAATGATTGAAGCAACTGACTGAATGAAAGGAGCTGGCATCTCACTCTCTTTGAATCTTCTTTATCATGCTAAGAGGAGCAGGAAAAAGCAAAAAATTTCAGAATTGCACCTTGCAATGCGGAGAAATTACTGTTTGTGCATTTACAATATTCATTGATTTTTGCCATTGAAAAACGTCCAGAAATAATTGAAGCTACTGACTGAATGAAAGGAGCTGGCATCTCACTCTCTTTGAATCTTCTTTATCATGCTAAGAGGAGCAGGAAAAAGCAAAAAATTTCAGAATTGCAACTTGCAATGCGGAGAAATTACTGTTTGTGCATTTACAATATTCATTGATTTTTGCCATTGAAAAACATCATGTTATTCATATACCAGAAATGATTGAAGCTACTGACTGAATGAAAGGAGCTGGAATCTCACTCTCTTTGAATCTTCTTTATCATGCTAAGAGGAGCAGGAAAAAGCAAAAAATTTCAGAATGGCACCTTGCAATGCGGAGAAATTACTGTTTGTGCATTTACAATATTCATTGATTTTTGCCATTGAAAAACGTCCAGAAATGATTGAAGCTACTGACTGAATGAAAGGAGCTGGCATCTCACTCTCTTTGAATCTTCTTTATCATGCTAAGAGGAGCAGGAAAAAGCAAAAAAATTCAGAATTGCACCTTGCAATGCGGAGAAATTACTGTTTGTGCTTTTACAATATTCATTGATTTTTGCCATTGAAACACATCATGTTATTCATATACCAGAAATGTTTCAAGCTACTGACTGAATGAAAGGAGCTGGCATCTCACTCTCTTTGAATCTTCTTTATCATGCTAAGAGGAGCAGGAAAAAGCAAAACATTTCAGAATTGCACCTTGCAATGCGGAGAAATTACTGTTTGTGCATTTACAATATTCATTGATTTTTGCCATGGAAAAATGTCCAGAAATGATTGAAGCTGCTGACTGAATGAAAGGAGCTGGCATCTCACTCTCTTTGAATCTTCTTTATCATGCTAAGAGGAGCAGGAAAAAGCAAAAAATTTCAAAATTGCACCTTGCAATGCGGAGAAATTACTGTTTGTGCATTTACAATATTCATTGATTTTTGCCATTGAAAAACATCATGTTATTCATATACCAGAAATGATTGAAGCTACTGACTGAATGAAAGGAGCTGGCATCTCACTCTCTTTGAATCTTCTTTATCATGCTAAGAGGAGCAGGAAAAAGCAAAAAATTTCAGAATTGCACCTTGCAATGCGGAGAAATTACTGTTTGTGCATTTACAATATTCATTGATTTTTGCCATTGAAAAACGTCCAGAAATGATTGAAGCTACTGACTGAATGAAAGGAGCTGGCATCTCACTCTCTTTGAATCTTCTTTATCATGCTAAGAGGAGCAGGAAAAAGCAAAAAATTTCAGAATTGCACCTTGCAATGCGGAGAAATTACTGTTTGTGCATTTACAATATTCATTGATTTTTGCCATTGAAAAACGTCCAGAAATGATTGAAGCTACTGACTGAATGAAAGGAGCTGGCATCTCACTCTCTTTGAATCTTCTTTATCATGCTAAGAGGAGCAGGAAAAAGCAAAAAATTTCAGAATTGCACCTTGCAATGCGGAGAAATTACTGTTTGTGCATTTACAATATTCATTGATTTTTGCCATTGAAAAACATCATGTTATTCATATACCAGAAATGTTTGAAGCTACTGACTGAATGAAAGGAGCTGGCATCTCACTCTCTTTGAATCTTCTTTATCATGCTAAGAGGAGCAGGAAAAAGCAAAAAATTTCAGAATTGCACCTTGCAATGCGGAGAAATTACTGTTTGTGCATTTACAATATTCATTGATTTTTGCCATTGAAAAACGTCCAGAAATGATTGAAGCTACTGACTGAATGAAAGGAGCTGGCATCTCACTCTCTTTGAATCTTCTTTATCATGCTAAGAGGAGCAGGAAAAAGCAAAAAATTTCAGAATTGCACCTTGCAATGCGGAGAAATTACTGTTTGTGCATTTACAATATTCATTGATTTTTGCCATTGAAAAACGTCCAGAAGAGATTGAAGCTACTGACTGAATGAAAGGAGCTGGCATCTCACTCTCTTTGAATCTTCTTTATCATGCTAAGAGGAGCAGGAAAAAGCAAAAAATTTCAGAATTGCACCTTGCAATGTGGAGAAATTACTGTTTGTGCATTTACAATATTCATTGATTTTTGCCATTGAAAAACATCATGTTATTCATATACCAGAAATGATTGAAGCTACTGACTGAATGAAAGGAGCTGGCATCTCACTCTCTTTGAATCTTCTTTATCATGCTAAGAGGAGCAGGAAAAAGCAAAAAATTTCAGAATTGCACCTTGCAATGCGGAGAAATTACTGTTTGTGCATTTACAATATTCATTGATTTTTGCCATTGAAAAACGTCCAGAAATGATTGAAGCTACTGACTGAATGAAAGGAGCTGGCATCTCACTCTCTTTGAATCTTCTTTATCATGCTAAGAGGAGCAGGAAAAAGCAAAAAATTTCAGAATTGCACCTTGCAATGCGGAGAAATTACTGTTTGTGCATTTACAATATTCATTGATTTTTGCCATTGAAAAACATCATGTTATTCATATACCAGAAATGATTGAAGCTACTGACTGAATGAAAGGAGCTGGCATCTCACTCTCTTTGAATCTTCTTTATCATGCTAAGAGGAGCAGGAAAAAGCAAAAAATTTCAGAATTGCACCTTGCAATGCGGAGAAATTACTGTTTGTGCATTTACAATATTCATTGATTTTTGCCATTGAAAAACGTCCAGAAATGATTGAAGCTACTGACTGAATGAAAGGAGCTGGCATCTCACTCTCTTTGAATCTTCTTTATCATGCTAAGAGGAGCAGGAAAAAGCAAAAAATTTCAGAATTGCACCTTGCAATGCGGAGAAATTACTGTTTGTGCATTTACAATATTCATTGATTTTTGCCATTGAAAAACGTCCAGAAATGATTGAAGCTACTGACTGAATGAAAGGAGCTGGCATCTCACTCTCTTTGAATCTTCTTTATCATGCTAAGAGGAGCAGGAAAAAGCAAAAAATTTCAGAATTGCACCTTGCAATGCGGAGAAAGTACTGTTTGTGCATTTACAATATTCATTGATTTTTGCCATTGAAAAACATCATGTTATTCATATACCAGAAATGTTTGAAGCTACTGACTGAATGAAAGGAGCTGGCATCTCACTCTCTTTGAATCTTCTTTATCATGCTAAGAGGAGCAGGAAAAAGCAAAAAATTTCAGAATTGCACCTTGCAATGCGGAGAAATTACTGTTTGTGCATTTACAATATTCATTGATTTTTGCCATTGAAAAACGTCCAGAAATGATTGAAGCTACTGACTGAATGAAAGGAGCTGGCATCTCACTCTCTTTGAATCTTCTTTATCATGCTAAGAGGAGCAGGAAAAAGCAAAAAATTTCAGAATTGCACCTTGCAATGCGGAGAAATTACTGTTTGTGCATTTACAATATTCATTGATTTTTGCCATTGAAAAACGTCCAGAAGAGATTGAAGCTACTGACTGAATGAAAGGAGCTGGCATCTCACTCTCTTTGAATCTTCTTTATCATGCTAAGAGGAGCAGGAAAAAGCAAAAAATTTCAGAATTGCACCTTGCAATGTGGAGAAATTACTGTTTGTGCATTTACAATATTCATTGATTTTTGCCATTGAAAAACATCATGTTATTCATATACCAGAAATGATTGAAGCTACTGACTGAATGAAAGGAGCTGGCATCTCACTCTCTTTGAATCTTCTTTATCATGCTAAGAGGAGCAGGAAAAAGCAAAAAATTTCAGAATTGCACCTTGCAATGCGGAGAAATTACTGTTTGTGCATTTACAATATTCATTGATTTTTGCCATTGAAAAACGTCCAGAAATGATTGAAGCTACTGACTGAATGAAAGGAGCTGGCATCTCACTCTCTTTGAATCTTCTTTATCATGCTAAGAGGAGCAGGAAAAAGCAAAAAATTTCAGAATTGCACCTTGCAATGCGGAGAAATTACTGTTTGTGCTTTTACAATATTCATTGATTTTTGCCATTGAAAAACATCATGTTATTCATATACCAGAAATGTTTGAAGCTACTGACTGAATGAAAGGAGCTGGCATCTCACTCTCTTTGAATCTTCTTTATCATGCTAAGAGGAGCAGGAAAAAGCAAAAAATTTCAGAATTGCACCTTGCAATGCGGAGAAATTACTGTTTGTGCATTTACAATATTCATTGATTTTTGCCATTGAAAAACGTCCAGAAATGATTGAAGCTACTGACTGAATGAAAGGAGCTGGCATCTCACTCTCTTTGAATCTTCTTTATCATGCTAAGAGGAGCAGGAAAAAGCAAAAAATTTCAGAATTGCAACTTGCAATGCGGAGAAATTACTGTTTGTGCATTTACAATATTCATTGATTTTTGCCATTGAAAAACATCATGTTATTCATATACCAGAAATGATTGAAGCTACTGACTGAATGAAAGGAGCTGGCATCTCACTCTCTTTGAATCTTCTTTATCATGCTAAGAGGAGCAGGAAAAAGCAAAAAATTTCAGAATTGCACCTTGCAATGCGGAGAAATTACTGTTTGTGCATTTACAATATTCATTGATTTTTGCCATTGAAAAACGTCCAGAAATGATTGAAGCTACTGACTGAATGAAAGGAGCTGGCATCTCACTCTCTTTGAATCTTCTTTATCATGCTAAGAGGAGCAGGAAAAAGCAAAAAATTTCAGAATTGCACCTTGCAATGCGGAGAAATTACTGTTTGTGCATTTACAATATTCATTGATTTTTGCCATTGAAAAACGTCCAGAAATGATTGTAGCTACTGACTGAATGAAAGGAGCTGGCATCTCACTCTCTTTGAATCTTCTTTATCATGCTAAGAGGAGCAGGAAAAAGCAAAAAATTTCAGAATTGCACCTTGCAATGCGGAGAAATTACTGTTTGTGCATTTACAATATTCATTAATTTTTGCCATTGAAAAACATCATGTTATTCATATCCCAGAAATGTTTGAAGCTACTGACTGAATGAAAGAAGCTGGCATCTCACTCTCTTTGAATCTTCTTTATCATGCTAAGAGGAGCAGGAAAAAGCAAAAAATTTCAGAATTGCACCTTGCAATGCGGAGAAATTACTGTTTGTGCATTTACAATATTCATTGATTTTTGCCATTGAAAAACGTCCAGAAATGATTGAAGCTACTGACTGAATGAAAGGAGCTGGCATCTCACTCTCTTTGAATCTTCTTTATCATGCTAAGAGGAGCAGGAAAAAGCAAAAAATTTCAGAATTGCACCTTGCAATGCGGAGAAATTACTGTTTGTGCATTTACAATATTCATTGATTTTTGCCATTGAAAAACATCATGTTATTCATATACCAGAAATGTTTGAAGCTACTGACTGAATGAAAGGAGCTGGCATCTCACTCTCTTTGAATCTTCTTTATCATGCTAAGAGGAGCAGGAAAAAGCAAAAAATTTCAGAATTGCACCTTGCAATGCGGAGAAATTACTGTTTGTGCATTTACAATATTCATTGATTTTTGCCATTGAAAAACGTCCAGAAATGATTGAAGCTACTGACTGAATGAAAGGAGCTGGCATCTCACTCTCTTTGAATCTTCTTTATCATGCTAAGAGGAGCAGGAAAATGCAAGAAATTTCAGAATTGCACCTTGCAATGCGGAGAAATTACTGTTTGTGCATTTACAATATTCATTGATTTTTGCCATTGAAAAACATCCAGAAATGATTGAAGCTACTGACTGAATGAAAGGAGCTGGCATCTCACTCTCTTTGAATCTTCTTTATCATGCTAAGAGGAGCAGGAAAAAGCCAAAAATTTCAGAATTGCACCTTGCAATGCGGAGAAATTACTGTTTGTGCATTTACAATATTCATTGATTTTTGCCATTGAAAAACATCATGTTATTCATATACCAGAAATGATTGAAGCTACTGACTGAATGAAAGGAGCTGGCATCTCACTCTCTTTGAATCTTCTTTATCATGCAAAGAGGAGCAGGAAAAAGCAAAAAATTTCAGAATTGCACCTTGCAATGCGGAGAAATTACTGTTTGTGCATTTACAATATTCATTGATTTTTGCCATTGAAAAACGTCCAGAAATGATTGAAGCTACTGACTGAATGAAAGGAGCTGGCATCTCACTCTCTTTGAATCTTCTTTATCATGCTAAGAGGAGCAGGAAAAAGCAAAAAATTTCAGAATTGCACCTTGCAATGCGGAGAAATTACTGTTTGTGCATTTACAATATTCATTGATTTTTGCCATTGAAAAACGTCCAGAAATGATTGAAGCAACTGACTGAATGAAAGGAGCTGGCATCTCACTCTCTTTGAATCTTCTTTATCATGCTAAGAGGAGCAGGAAAAAGCAAAAAATTTCAGAATTGCACCTTGCAATGCGGAGAAATTACTGTTTGTGCATTTACAATATTCATTGATTTTTGCCATTGAAAAACGTCCAGAAATAATTGAAGCTACTGACTGAATGAAAGGAGCTGGCATCTCACTCTCTTTGAATCTTCTTTATCATGCTAAGAGGAGCAGGAAAAAGCAAAAAATTTCAGAATTGCAACTTGCAATGCGGAAAAATTACTGTTTGTGCATTTACAATATTCATTGATTTTTGCCATTGAAAAACATCATGTTATTCATATACCAGAAATGATTGAAGCTACTGACTGAATGAAAGGAGCTGGCATCTCACTCTCTTTGAATCTTCTTTATCATGCTAAGAGGAGCAGGAAAAAGCAAAAAATTTCAGAATTGCACCTTGCAATGCGGAGAAATTACTGTTTGTGCATTTACAATATTCATTGATTTTTGCCATTGAAAAACGTCCAGAAATGATTGAAGCTACTGACTGAATGAAAGGAGCTGGCATCTCACTCTCTTTGAATCTTCTTTATCATGCTAAGAGGAGCAGGAAAAAGCAAAAAATTTCAGAATTGCACCTTGCAATGCGGAGAAATTACTGTTTGTGCTTTTACAATATTCATTGATTTTTGCCATTGAAAAACATCATGTTATTCATATACCAGAAATGTTTGAAGCTACTGACTGAATGAAAGGAGCTGGCATCTCACTCTCTTTGAATCTTCTTTATCATGCTAAGAGGAGCAGGAAAAAGCAAAAAATTTCAGAATTGCACCTTGCAATGCGGAGAAATTACTGTTTGTGCATTTACAATATTCATTGATTTTTGCCATTGAAAAACGTCCAGAAATGATTGAAGCTACTGACTGAATGAAAGGAGCTGGCATCTCACTCTCTTTGAATCTTCTTTATCATGCTAAGAGGAGCAGGAAAAAGCAAAAAATTTCAGAATTGCACCTTGCAATGCGGAGAAATTACTGTTTGTGCATTTACAATATTCATTGATTTTTGCCATTGAAAAACGTCCAGAAATGATTGAAGCTACTGACTGAATGAAAGGAGCTGGCATCTCACTCTCTTTGAATCTTCTTTATCATGCTAAGAGGAGCAGGAAAAAGCAAAAAATTTCAGAATTGCACCTTGCAATGCGGAGAAATTACTGTTTGTGCATTTACAATATTCATTGATTTTTGCCATTGAAAAACATCATGTTATTCATATACCAGAAATGTTTGAAGCTACTGACTGAATGAAAGGAGCTGGCATCTCACTCTCTTTGAATCTTCTTTATCATGCTAAGAGGAGCAGGAAAAAGCAAAAAATTTCAGAATTGCACCTTGCAATGCGGAGAAATTACTTTTTGTGCATTTACAATATTCATTGATTTTTGCCATTGAAAAACGTCCAGAAATGATTGAAGCTACTGACTGAATGAAAGGAGCTGGCATCTCACTCTCTTTGAATCTTCTTTATCATGCTAAGAGGAGCAGGAAAAAGCAAAAAATTTCAGAATTGCACCTTGCAATGCGGAGAAATTACTGTTTGTGCATTTACAATATTCATTGATTTTTGCCATTGAAAAACATCATGTTATTCATATACCAGAAATGATTGAAGCTACTGACTGAATGAAAGGAGCTGGCATCTCGCTCTCTTTGAATCTTCTTTATCATGCTAAGAGGAGCAGGAAAAAGCAAAAAATTTCAGAATTGCACCTTGCAATGCGGAGAAATTACTGTTTGTGCATTTACAATATTCATTGATTTTTGCCATTGAAAAACGTCCAGAAATGATTGAAGCTACTGACTGAATGAAAGGAGTTGGCATCTCACTCTCTTTGAATCTTCTTTATCATGCTAAGAGGAGCAGGAAAAAGCAAAAAATTTCAGAATTGCACCTTGCAATGTGGAGAAATTACTGTTTGTGCATTTACAATATTCATTGATTTTTGCCATTGAAAAACATCATGTTATTCATATACCAGAAATGATTGAAACTACTGACTGAATGAAAGGAGCTGGCATCTCACTCTCTTTGAATCTTCTTTATCATGCTAAGAGGAGCAGGAAAAAGCAAAAAATTTCAGAATTGCACCTTGCAATGCGGAGAAATTACTGTTTGTGCATTTACAATATTCATTGATTTTTGCCATTGAAAAACGTCCAGAAATGATTAAAGCTACTGACTGAATGAAAGGAGCTGGCATCTCACTCTCTTTGAATCTTCTTTATCATGCTAAGAGGAGCAGGAAAAAGCAAAAAATTTCAGAATTGCACCTTGCAATGCGGAGAAATTACTGTTTGTGCTTTTACAATATTCATTGATTTTTGCCATTGAAAAACATCATGTTATTCATATACCAGAAATGTTTGAAGCTACTGACTGAATGAAAGGAGCTGGCATCTCACTCTCTTTGAATCTTCTTTATCATGCTAAGAGGAGCAGGAAAAAGCAAAAAATTTCAGAATTGCACCTTGCAATGCGGAGAAATTACTGTTTGTGCATTTACAATATTCATTGATTTTTGCCATTGAAAAACGTCCAGAAATGATTGAAGCTACTGACTGAATGAAAGGAGCTGGCATCTCACTCTCTTTGAATCTTCTTTATCATGCTAAGAGGAGCAGGAAAAAGCAAAAAATTTCAGAATTGCACCTTGCAATGCGGAGAAATTACTGTTTGTGCATTTACAATATTCATTGATTTTTGCCATTGAAAAACGTCCAGAAATGATTGAAGCTACTGACTGAATGAAAGGAGCTGGCATCTCACTCTCTTTGAATCTTCTTTATCATGCTAAGAGGAGCAGGAAAAAGCAAAAAATTTCAGAATTGCAACTTGCAATGCGGAGAAATTACTGTTTGTGCATTTACAATATTCATTGATTTTTGCCATTGAAAAACATCATGTTATTCATATACCAGAAATGATTGAAGCTACTGACTGAATGAAAGGAGCTGGCATCTCACTCTCTTTGAATCTTCTTTATCATGCTAAGAGGAGCAGGAAAAAGCAAAAAATTTCAGAATTGCACCTTGCAATGCGGAGAAATTACTGTTTGTGCATTTACAATATTCATTGATTTTTGCCATTGAAAAACGTCCAGAAATGATTGAAGCTACTGACTGAATGAAAGGAGCTGGCATCTCACTCTCTTTGAATCTTCTTTATCATGCTAAGAGGAGCAGGAAAAAGCAAAAAATTTCAGAATTGCACCTTGCAATGCGGAGAAATTACTGTTTGTGCATTTACAATATTCATTGATTTTTGCCATTGAAAAACGTCCAGAAATGATTGAAGCTACTGACTGAATGAAAGGAGCTGGCATCTCACTCTCTTTGAATCTTCTTTATCATGCTAAGAGGAGCAGGAAAAAGCAAAAAATTTCAGAATTGCACCTTGCAATGCGGAGAAATTACTGTTTGTGCATTTACAATATTCATTGATTTTTGCCATTGAAAAACATCATGTTATTCATATACCAGAAATGTTTGAAGCTACTGACTGAATGAAAGGAGCTGGCATCTCACTCTCTTTGAATCTTCTTTATCATGCTAAGAGGAGCAGGAAAAAGCAAAAAATTTCAGAATTGCACCTTGCAATGCGGAGAAATTACTGTTTGTGCATTTACAATATTCATTGATTTTTGCCATTGAAAAACGTCCAGAAATGATTGAAGCTACTGACTGAATGAAAGGAGCTGGCATCTCACTCTCTTTGAATCTTCTTTATCATGCTAAGAGGAGCAGGAAAAAGCAAAAAATTTCAGAATTGCACCTTGCAATGCGGAGAAATTACTGTTTGTGCATTTACAATATTCATTGATTTTTGCCATTGAAAACCATCATGTTATTCATATACCAGAAATGATTGAAGCTACTGACTGAATGAAAGGAGCTGGCATCTCGCTCTCTTTGAATCTTCTTTATCATGCTAAGAGGAGCAGGAAAAAGCAAAAAATTTCAGAATTGCACCTTGCAATGCGGAGAAATTACTGTTTGTGCATTTACAATATTCATTGATTTTTGCCATTGAAAAACGTCCAGAAGAGATTGAAGCTACTGACTGAATGAAAGGAGCTGGCATCTCACTCTCTTTGAATCTTCTTTATCATGCTAAGAGGAGCAGGAAAAAGCAAAAAATTTCAGAATTGCACCTTGCAATGTGGAGAAATTACTGTTTGTGCATTTACAATATTCATTGATTTTTGCCATTGAAAAACATCATGTTATTCATATACCAGAAATGATTGAAGCTACTGACTGAATGAAAGGAGCTGGCATCTCACTCTCTTTGAATCTTCTTTATCATGCTAAGAGGAGCAGGAAAAAGCAAAAAATTTCAGAATTGCACCTTGCAATGCGGAGAAATTACTGTTTGTGCATTTACAATATTCATTGATTTTTGCCATTGAAAAACGTTCAGAAATGATTGAAGCTACTGACTGAATGAAAGGAGCTGGCATCTCACTCTCTTTGAATCTTCTTTATCATGCTAAGAGGAGCAGGAAAAAGCAAAAAATTTCAGAATTGCACCTTGCAATGCGGAGAAATTACTGTTTGTGCTTTTACAATATTCGTTGATTTTTGCCATTGAAAAACATCATGTTATTCATATACCAGAAATGTTTGAAGCTACTGACTGAATGAAAGGAGCTGGCATCTCACTCTCTTTGAATCTTCTTTATCATGCTAAGAGGAGCAGGAAAAAGCAAAAAATTTCAGAATTGCACCTTGCAATGCGGAGAAATTACTGTTTGTGCATTTACAATATTCATTGATTTTTGCCATTGAAAAACGTCCAGAAATGATTGAAGCTACTGACTGAATGAAAGGAGCTGGCATCTCACTCTCTTTGAATCTTCTTTATCATGCTAAGAGGAGCAGGAAAAAGCAAAAAATTTCAGAATTGCACCTTGCAATGCGGAGAAATTACTGTTTGTGCATTTACAATATTCATTGATTTTTGCCATTGAAAAATGTCCAGAAATGATTGAAGCTACTGACTGAATGAAAGGAGCTGGCATCTCACTCTCTTTGAATCTTCTTTATCATGCTAAGAGGAGCAGGAAAAAGCAAAAAATTTCAGAATTGCAACTTGCAATGCGGAGAAATTACTGTTTGTGCATTTACAATATTCATTGATTTTTGCCATTGAAAAACATCATGTTATTCATATACCAGAAATGATTGAAGCTACTGACTGAATGAAAGGAGCTGGCATCTCACTCTCTTTGAATCTTCTTTATCATGCTAAGAGGAGCAGGAAAAAGCAAAAAATTTCAGAATTGCACCTTGCAATGCGGAGAAATTACTGTTTGTGCATTTACAATATTCATTGATTTTTGCCATTGAAAAACGTCCAGAAATGATTGAAGCTACTGACTGAATGAAAGGAGCTGGCATCTCACTCTCTTTGAATCTTCTTTATCATGCTAAGAGGAGCAGGAAAAAGCAAAAAATTTCAGAATTGCACCTTGCAATGCGGAGAAATTACTGTTTGTGCATTTACAATATTCATTGATTTTTGCCATTGAAAAACGTCCAGAAATGATTGAAGCTACTGACTGAATGAAAGGAGCTGGCATCTCACTCTCTTTGAATCTTCTTTATCATGCTAAGAGGAGCAGGAAAAAGCAAAAAATTTCAGAATTGCACCTTGCAATGCGGAGAAATTACTGTTTGTGCATTTACAATATTCATTGATTTTTGCCATTGAAAAACGTTCAGAAATGATTGAAGCTACTGACTGAATGAAAGGAGCTGGCATCTCACTCTCTTTGAATCTTCTTTATCATGCTAAGAGGAGCAGGAAAAAGCAAAAAATTTCAGAATTGCACCTTGCAATGCGGAGAAATTACTGTTTGTGCTTTTACAATATTCATTGATTTTTGCCATTGAAAAACATCATGTTATTCATATACCAGAAATGTTTGAAGCTACTGACTGAATGAAAGGAGCTGGCATCTCACTCTCTTTGAATCTTCTTTATCATGCTAAGAGGAGCAGGAAAAAGCAAAAAATTTCAGAATTGCACCTTGCAATGCGGAGAAATTACTGTTTGTGCATTTACAATATTCATTGATTTTTGCCATTGAAAAACGTCCAGAAATGATTGAAGCTACTGACTGAATGAAAGGAGCTGGCATCTCACTCTCTTTGAATCTTCTTTATCATGCTAAGAGGAGCAGGAAAAAGCAAAAAATTTCAGAATTGCACCTTGCAATGCGGAGAAATTACTGTTTGTGCATTTACAATATTCATTGATTTTTGCCATTGAAAAATGTCCAGAAATGATTGAAGCTACTGACTGAATGAAAGGAGCTGGCATCTCACTCTCTTTGAATCTTCTTTATCATGCTAAGAGGAGCAGGAAAAAGCAAAAAATTTCAGAATTGCAACTTGCAATGCGGAGAAATTACTGTTTGTGCATTTACAATATTCATTGATTTTTGCCATTGAAAAACATCATGTTATTCATATACCAGAAATGATTGAAGCTACTGACTGAATGAAAGGAGCTGGCATCTCACTCTCTTTGAATCTTCTTTATCATGCTAAGAGGAGCAGGAAAAAGCAAAAAATTTCAGAATTGCACCTTGCAATGCGGAGAAATTACTGTTTGTGCATTTACAATATTCATTGATTTTTGCCATTGAAAAACGTCCAGAAATGATTGAAGCTACTGACTGAATGAAAGGAGCTGGCATCTCACTCTCTTTGAATCTTCTTTATCATGCTAAGAGGAGCAGGAAAAAGCAAAAAATTTCAGAATTGCACCTTGCAATGCGGAGAAATTACTGTTTGTGCATTTACAATATTCATTGATTTTTGCCATTGAAAAACGTCCAGAAATGATTGAAGCTACTGACTGAATGAAAGGAGCTGGCATCTCACTCTCTTTGAATCTTCTTTATCATGCTAAGAGGAGCAGGAAAAAGCAAAAAATTTCAGAATTGCACCTTGCAATGCGGAGAAATTACTGTTTGTGCATTTACAATATTCATTAATTTTTGCCATTGAAAAACATCATGTTATTCATATCCCAGAAATGTTTGAAGCTACTGACTGAATGAAAGAAGCTGGCATCTCACTCTCTTTGAATCTTCTTTATCATGCTAAGAGGAGCAGGAAAAAGCAAAAAATTTCAGAATTGCACCTTGCAATGCGGAGAAATTACTGTTTGTGCATTTACAATATTCATTGATTTTTGCCATTGAAAAACGTCCAGAAATGATTGAAGCTACTGACTGAATGAAAGGAGCTGGCATCTCACTCTCTTTGAATCTTCTTTATCATGCTAAGAGGAGCAGGAAAAAGCAAAAAATTTCAGAATTGCACCTTGCAATGCGGAGAAATTACTGTTTGTGCATTTACAATATTCATTGATTTTTGCCATTGAAAAACATCATGTTATTCATATACCAGAAATGTTTGAAGCTACTGACTGAATGAAAGGAGCTGGCATCTCACTCTCTTTGAATCTTCTTTATCATGCTAAGAGGAGCAGGAAAAAGCAAAAAATTTCAGAATTGCACCTTGCAATGCGGAGAAATTACTGTTTGTGCATTTACAATATTCATTGATTTTTGCCATTGAAAAACGTCCAGAAATGATTGAAGCTACTGACTGAATGAAAGGAGCTGGCATCTCACTCTCTTTGAATCTTCTTTATCATGCTAAGAGGAGCAGTAAAATGCAAGAAATTTCAGAATTGCACCTTGCAATGCGGAGAAATTACTGTTTGTGCATTTACAATATTCATTGATTTTTGCCATTGAAAAACATCCAGAAATGATTGAAGCTACTGACTGAATGAAAGGAGCTGGCATCTCACTCTCTTTGAATCTTCTTTATCATGCTAAGAGGAGCAGGAAAAAGCAAAAAATTTCAGAATTGCACCTTGCAATGCGGAGAAATTACTGTTTGTGCATTTACAATATTCATTGATTTTTGCCATTGAAAAACGTCCAGAAATGATTGAAGCAACTGACTGCATGAAAGGAGCTGGCATCTCGCTCTCTTTGAATCTTCTTTATCATGCTAAGAGGAGCAGGAAAAAGCAAAAAATTTCAGAATTGCACCTTGCAATGCGGAGAAATTACTGTTTGTGCATTTACAATATTCATTGATTTTTGCCATTGAAAAACGTCCAGAAGAGATTGAAGCTACTGACTGAATGAAAGGAGCTGGCATCTCACTCTCTTTGAATCTTCTTTATCATGCTAAGAGGAGCAGGAAAAAGCAAAAAATTTCAGAATTGCACCTTGCAATGTGGAGAAATTACTGTTTGTGCATTTACAATATTCATTGATTTTTGCCATTGAAAAACATCATGTTATTCATATACCAGAAATGATTGAAGCTACTGACTGAATGAAAGGAGCTGGCATCTCACTCTCTTTGAATCTTCTTTATCATGCTAAGAGGAGCAGGAAAAAGCAAAAAATTTCAGAATTGCACCTTGCAATGCGGAGAAATTACTGTTTGTGCATTTACAATATTCATTGATTTTTGCCATTGAAAAACGTTCAGAAATGATTGAAGCTACTGACTGAATGAAAGGAGCTGGCATCTCACTCTCTTTGAATCTTCTTTATCATGCTAAGAGGAGCAGGAAAAAGCAAAAAATTTCAGAATTGCACCTTGCAATGCGGAGAAATTACTGTTTGTGCTTTTACAATATTCATTGATTTTTGCCATTGAAAAACATCATGTTATTCATATACCAGAAATGTTTGAAGCTACTGACTGAATGAAAGGAGCTGGCATCTCACTCTCTTTGAATCTTCTTTATCATGCTAAGAGGAGCAGGAAAAAGCAAAAAATTTCAGAATTGCACCTTGCAATGCGGAGAAATTACTGTTTGTGCATTTACAATATTCATTGATTTTTGCCATTGAAAAACGTCCAGAAATGATTGAAGCTACTGACTGAATGAAAGGAGCTGGCATCTCACTCTCTTTGAATCTTCTTTATCATGCTAAGAGGAGCAGGAAAAAGCAAAAAATTTCAGAATTGCACCTTGCAATGCGGAGAAATTACTGTTTGTGCATTTACAATATTCATTGATTTTTGCCATTGAAAAATGTCCAGAAATGATTGAAGCTACTGACTGAATGAAAGGAGCTGGCATCTCACTCTCTTTGAATCTTCTTTATCATGCTAAGAGGAGCAGGAAAAAGCAAAAAATTTCAGAATTGCAACTTGCAATGCGGAGAAATTACTGTTTGTGCATTTACAATATTCATTGATTTTTGCCATTGAAAAACATCATGTTATTCATATACCAGAAATGATTGAAGCTACTGACTGAATGAAAGGAGCTGGCATCTCACTCTCTTTGAATCTTCTTTATCATGCTAAGAGGAGCAGGAAAAAGCAAAAAATTTCAGAATTGCACCTTGCAATGCGGAGAAATTACTGTTTGTGCATTTACAATATTCATTGATTTTTGCCATTGAAAAACGTCCAGAAATGATTGAAGCTACTGACTGAATGAAAGGAGCTGGCATCTCACTCTCTTTGAATCTTCTTTATCATGCTAAGAGGAGCAGGAAAAAGCAAAAAATTTCAGAATTGCACCTTGCAATGCGGAGAAATTACTGTTTGTGCATTTACAATATTCATTGATTTTTGCCATTGAAAAACATCCAGAAATGATTGAAGCTACTGACTGAATGAAAGGAGCTGGCATCTCACTCTCTTTGAATCTTCTTTATCATGCTAAGAGGAGCAGGAAAAAGCAAAAAATTTCAGAATTGCACCTTGCAATGCGGAGAAATTACTGTTTGTGCATTTACAATATTCATTAATTTTTGCCATTGAAAAACATCATGTTATTCATATCCCAGAAATGTTTGAAGCTACTGACTGAATGAAAGAAGCTGGCATCTCACTCTCTTTGAATCTTCTTTATCATGCTAAGAGGAGCAGGAAAAAGCAAAAAATTTCAGAATTGCACCTTGCAATGCGGAGAAATTACTGTTTGTGCATTTACAATATTCATTGATTTTTGCCATTGAAAAACGTCCAGAAATGATTGAAGCTACTGACTGAATGAAAGGAGCTGGCATCTCACTCTCTTTGAATCTTCTTTATCATGCTAAGAGGAGCAGGAAAAAGCAAAAAATTTCAGAATTGCACCTTGCAATGCGGAGAAATTACTGTTTGTGCATTTACAATATTCATTGATTTTTGCCATTGAAAAACATCATGTTATTCATATACCAGAAATGTTTGAAGCTACTGACTGAATGAAAGGAGCTGGCATCTCACTCTCTTTGAATCTTCTTTATCATGCTAAGAGGAGCAGGAAAAAGCAAAAAATTTCAGAATTGCACCTTGCAATGCGGAGAAATTACTGTTTGTGCATTTACAATATTCATTGATTTTTGCCATTGAAAAACGTCCAGAAATGATTGAAGCTACTGACTGAATGAAAGGAGCTGGCATCTCACTCTCTTTGAATATTCTTTATCATGCTAAGAGGAGCAGTAAAATGCAAGAAATTTCAGAATTGCACCTTGCAATGCGGAGAAATTACTGTTTGTGCATTTACAATATTCATTGATTTTTGCCATTGAAAAACATCCAGAAATGATTGAAGCTACTGACTGAATGAAAGGAGCTGGCATCTCACTCTCTTTGAATCTTCTTTATCATGCTAAGAGGAGCAGGAAAAAGCAAAAAATTTCAGAATTGCACCTTGCAATGCGGAGAAATTACTGTTTGTGCATTTACAATATTCATTGATTTTTGCCATTGAAAAACGTCCAGAAATGATTGAAGCAACTGACTGAATGAAAGGAGCTGGCATCTCACTCTCTTTGAATCTTCTTTATCATGCTAAGAGGAGCAGGAAAAAGCAAAAAATTTCAGAATTGCACCTTGCAATGCGGAGAAATTACTGTTTGTGCATTTACAATATTCATTGATTTTTGCCATTGAAAAACGTCCAGAAATAATTGAAGCTACTGACTGAATGAAAGGAGCTGGCATCTCACTCTCTTTGAATCTTCTTTATCATGCTAAGAGGAGCAGGAAAAAGCAAAAAATTTCAGAATTGCAACTTGCAATGCGGAGAAATTACTGTTTGTGCATTTACAATATTCATTGATTTTTGCCATTGAAAAACATCATGTTATTCATATACCAGAAATGATTGAAGCTACTGACTGAATGAAAGGAGCTGGCATCTCACTCTCTTTGAATCTTCTTTATCATGCTAAGAGGAGCAGGAGAAAGCAAAAAATTTCAGAATTGCACCTTGCAATGCGGAGAAATTACTGTTTGTGCATTTACAATATTCATTGATTTTTGCCATTGAAAAACGTCCAGAAATGATTGAAGCTACTGACTGAATGAAAGGAGCTGGCATCTCACTCTCTTTGAATCTTCTGTATCATGCTAAGAGGAGCAGGAAAAAGCAAAAAATTTCAGAATTGCACCTTGCAATGCGGAGAAATTACTGTTTGTGCTTTTACAATATTCATTGATTTTTGCCATTGAAAAACATCATGTTATTCATATACCAGAAATGTTTGAAGCTACTGACTGAATGAAAGGAGCTGGCATCTCACTCTCTTTGAATCTTCTTTATCATGCTAAGAGGAGCAGGAAAAAGCAAAAAATTTCAGAATTGCACCTTGCAATGCGGAGAAATTACTGTTTGTGCATTTACAATATTCATTGATTTTTGCCATTGAAAAATGTCCAGAAATGATTGAAGCTGCTGACTGAATGAAAGGAGCTGGCATCTCACTCTCTTTGAATCTTCTTTATCATGCTAAGAGGAGCAGGAAAAAGCAAAAAATTTCAGAATTGCACCTTGCAATGCGGAGAAATTACTGTTTGTGCATTTACAATATTCATTGATTTTTGCCATTGAAAAACATCATGTTATTCATATACCAGAAATGATTGAAGCTACTGACTGAATGAAAGGAGCTGGCATCTCACTCTCTTTGAATCTTCTTTATCATGCTAAGAGGAGCAGGAAAAAGCAAAAAATTTCAGAATTGCACCTTGCAATGCGGAGAAATTACTGTTTGTGCATTTACAATATTCATTGATTTTTGCCATTGAAAAACGTCCAGAAATGATTGAAGCTACTGACTGAATGAAAGGAGCTGGCATCTCACTCTCTTTGAATCTTCTTTATCATGCTAAGAGGAGCAGGAAAAAGCAAAAAATTTCAGAATTGCACCTTGCAATGCGGAGAAATTACTGTTTGTGCATTTACAATATTCATTGATTTTTGCCATTGAAAAACGTCCAGAAATGATTGAAGCTACTGACTGAATGAAAGGAGCTGGCATCTCACACTCTTTGAATCTTCTTTATCATGCTAAGAGGAGCAGGAAAAAGAAAAAAATTTCAGAATTGCACCTTGCACTGCGGAGAAATTACTGTTTGTGCATTTACAATATTCATTGATTTTTGCCATTGAAAAACATCATGTTATTCATATACCAGAAATGATTGAAGCTACTGACTGAATTAAAGGAGCTGGCATCTCGCTCTCTTTGAATCTTCTTTATCATGCTAAGAGGAGCAGGAAAAAGCAAAAAATTTCAGAATTGCACCTTGCAATGCGGAGAAATTACTGTTTGTGCATTTACAATATTCATTGATTTTTGCCATTGAAAAACGTCCAGAAATGATTGAAGCTACTGACTGAATGAAAGGAGCTGGCATCTCACTCTCTTTGAATCTTCTTTATCATGCTAAGAGGAGCAGGAAAAAGCAAAAAATTTCAGAATTGCACCTTGCAATGTGGAGAAATTACTGTTTGTGCATTTACAATATTCATTGATTTTTGCCATTGAAAAACATCATGTTATTCATATACCAGAAATGATTGAAGCTACTGACTGAATGAAAGGAGCTGGCATCTCACTCTCTTTGAATCTTCTTTATCATGCTAAGAGGAGCAGGAAAAAGCAAAAAATTTCAGAATTGCACCTTGCAATGCGGAGAAATTACTGTTTGTGCATTTACAATATTCATTGATTTTTGCCATTGAAAAACGTCCAGAAATGATTGAAGCTACTGACTGAATGAAAGGAGCTGGCATCTCACTCTCTTTGAATCTTCTTTATCATGCTAAGAGGAGCAGGAAAAAGCAAAAAATTTCAGAATTGCACCTTGCAATGCGGAGAAATTACTGTTTGTGCTTTTACAATATTCATTGATTTTTGCCATTGAAAAACATCATGTTATTCATATACCAGAAATGTTTGAAGCTACTGACTGAATGAAAGGAGCTGGCATCTCACTCTCTTTGAATCTTCTTTATCATGCTAAGAGGAGCAGGAAAAAGCAAAAAATTTCAGAATTGCACCTTGCAATGCGGAGAAATTACTGTTTGTGCATTTACAATATTCATTGATTTTTGCCATTGAAAAACGTCCAGAAATGATTGAAGCTACTGACTGAATGAAAGGAGCTGGCATCTCACTCTCTTTGAATCTTCTTTATCATGCTAAGAGGAGCAGGAAAAAGCAAAAAATTTCAGAATTGCACCTTGCAATGCGGAGAAATTACTGTTTGTGCATTTACAATATTCATTGATTTTTGCCATTGAAAAACGTCCAGAAATGATTGAAGCTACTGACTGAATGAAAGGAGCTGGCATCTCACTCTCTTTGAATCTTCTTTATCATGCTAAGAGGAGCAGGAAAAAGCAAAAAATTTCAGAATTGCAACTTGCAATGCGGAGAAATTACTGTTTGTGCATTTACAATATTCATTGATTTTTGCCATTGAAAAACATCATGTTATTCATATACCAGAAATGATTGAAGCTACTGACTGAATGAAAGGAGCTGGCATCTCACTCTCTTTGAATGTTCTTTATCATGCTAAGAGGAGCAGGAAAAAGCAAAAAATTTCAGAATTGCACCTTGCAATGCGGAGAAATTACTGTTTGTGCATTTACAATATTCATTGATTTTTGCCATTGAAAAACGTCCAGAAATGATTGAAGCTACTGACTGAATGAAAGGAGCTGGCATCTCACTCTCTTTGAATCTTCTTTATCATGCTAAGAGGAGCAGGAAAAAGCAAAAAATTTCAGAATTGCACCTTGCAATGCGGAGAAATTACTGTTTGTGCTTTTACAATATTCATTGATTTTTGCCATTGAAAAACATCATGTTATTCATATACCAGAAATGTTTGTAGCTACTGACTGAATGAAAGGAGCTGGCATCTCACTCTCTTTGAATCTTCTTTATCATGCTAAGAGGAGCAGGAAAAAGCAAAAAATTTCAGAATTGCACCTTGCAATGCGGAGAAATTACTGTTTGTGCATTTACAATATTAATTAATTTTTGCCATTGAAAAACGTCCAGAAATGATTGAAGCTACTGACTGAATGAAAGGAGCTGGCATCTCACTCTCTTTGAATCTTCTTTATCATGCTAAGAGGAGCAGGAAAAAGCAAAAAATTTCAGAATTGCACCTTGCAATGCGGAGAAATTACTGTTTGTTCATTTACAATATTCATTGATTTTTGCCATTGAAAAACGTCCAGAAATGATTGAAGCTACTGACTGAATGAAAGGAGCTGGCATCTCACTCTCTTTGAATCTTCTTTATCATGCTAAGAGGAGCAGGAAAAAGCAAAAAATTTCAGAATTGCACCTTGCAATGCGGAGAAATTACTGTTTGTGCATTTACAATATTCATTGATTTTTGCCATTGAAAAACATCATGTTATTCATATACCAGAAATGATTGAAGCTACTGACTGAATGAAAGGAGCTGGCATCTCACTCTCTTTGAATCTTCTTTATCATGCTAAGAGGAGCAGTAAAATGCAAGAAATTTCAGAATTGCACCTTGCAATGCGGAGAAATTACTGTTTGTGCATTTACAATATTCATTGATTTTTGCCATTGAAAAACATCCAGAAATGATTGAAGCTACTGACTGAATGAAAGGAGCTGGCATCTCACTCTCTTTGAATCTTCTTTATCATGCTAAGAGGAGCAGGAAAAAGCAAAAAATTTCAGAATTGCACCTTGCAATGCGGAGAAATTACTGTTTGTGCATTTACAATATTCATTGATTTTTGCCATTGAAAAACGTCCAGAAATGATTGAAGCAACTGACTGAATGAAAGGAGCTGGCATCTCGCTCTCTTTGAATCTTCTTTATCATGCTAAGAGGAGCAGGAAAAAGCAAAAAATTTCAGAATTGCACCTTGCAATGCGGAGAAATTACTGTTTGTGCATTTACAATATTCATTGATTTTTGCCATTGAAAAACGTCCAGAAGAGATTGAAGCTACTGACTGAATGAAAGGAGCTGGCATCTCACTCTCTTTGAATCTTCTTTATCATGCTAAGAGGAGCAGGAAAAAGCAAAAAATTTCAGAATTGCACCTTGCAATGTGGAGAAATTACTGTTTGTGCATTTACAATATTCATTGATTTTTGCCATTGAAAAACATCATGTTATTCATATACCAGAAATGATTGAAGCTACTGACTGAATGAAAGGAGCTGGCATCTCACTCTCTTTGAATCTTCTTTATCATGCTAAGAGGAGCAGGAAAAAGCAAAAAATTTCAGAATTGCACCTTGCAATGCGGAGAAATTACTGTTTGTGCATTTACAATATTCATTGATTTTTGCCATTGAAAAACGTTCAGAAATGATTGAAGCTACTGACTGAATGAAAGGAGCTGGCATCTCACTCTCTTTGAATCTTCTTTATCATGCTAAGAGGAGCAGGAAAAAGCAAAAAATTTCAGAATTGCACCTTGCAATGCGGAGAAATTACTGTTTGTGCTTTTACAATATTCATTGATTTTTGCCATTGAAAAACATCATGTTATTCATATACCAGAAATGTTTGAAGCTACTGACTGAATGAAAGGAGCTGGCATCTCACTCTCTTTGAATCTTCTTTATCATGCTAAGAGGAGCAGGAAAAAGCAAAAAATTTCAGAATTGCACCTTGCAATGCGGAGAAATTACTGTTTGTGCATTTACAATATTCATTGATTTTTGCCATTGAAAAACGTCCAGAAATGATTGAAGCTACTGACTGAATGAAAGGAGCTGGCATCTCACTCTCTTTGAATCTTCTTTATCATGCTAAGAGGAGCAGGAAAAAGCAAAAAATTTCAGAATTGCACCTTGCAATGCGGAGAAATTACTGTTTGTGCATTTACAATATTCATTGATTTTTGCATTGAAAAACGTCCAGAAATGACTGAAGCTACTGACTGAATGAAAGGAGCTGGCATCTCACTCTCTTTGAATCTTCTTTATCATGCTAAGAGGAGCAGGAAAAAGCAAAAAATTTCAGAATTGCACCTTGCAATGCGGAGAAATTACTGTTTGTGCATTTACAATATTCATTGATTTTTGCCATTGAAAAACGTCCAGAAATGATTGAAGCTACTGACTGAATGAAAGGAGCTGGCATCTCACTCTCTTTGAATCTTCTTTATCATGCTAAGAGGAGCAGGAAAAAGCAAAAAATTTCAGAATTGCACCTTGCAATGCGGAGAAATTACTGTTTGTGCATTTACAATATTCATTGATTTTTGCCATTGAAAAACGTCCAGAAATGATTGAAGCTACTGACTGAATGAAAGGAGCTGGCATCTCACTCTCTTTGAATCTTCTTTATCATGCTAAGAGGAGCAGGAAAAAGAAAAAAATTTCAGAATTGCACCTTGCACTGCGGAGAAATTACTGTTTGTGCATTTACAATATTCATTGATTTTTGCCATTGAAAAACATCATGTTATTCATATACCAGAAATGATTGAAGCTACTGACTGAATTAAAGGAGCTGGCATCTCGCTCTCTTTGAATCTTCTTTATCATGCTAAGAGGAGCAGGAAAAAGCAAAAAATTTCAGAATTGCACCTTGCAATGCGGAGAAATTACTGTTTGTGCATTTACAATATTCATTGATTTTTGCCATTGAAAAACGTCCAGAAATGATTGAAGCTACTGACTGAATGAAAGGAGCTGGCATCTCACTCTCTTTGAATCTTCTTTATCATGCTAAGAGGAGCAGGAAAAAGCAAAAAATTTCAGAATTGCACCTTGCAATGTGGAGAAATTACTGTTTGTGCATTTACAATATTCATTGATTTTTGCCATTGAAAAACATCATGTTATTCATATACCAGAAATGATTGAAGCTACTGACTGAATGAAAGGAGCTGGCATCTCACTCTCTTTGAATCTTCTTTATCATGCTAAGAGGAGCAGGAAAAAGCAAAAAATTTCAGAATTGCACCTTGCAATGCGGAGAAATTACTGTTTGTGCATTTACAATATTCATTGATTTTTGCCATTGAAAAACGTCCAGAAATGATTGAAGCTACTGACTGAATGAAAGGAGCTGGCATCTCACTCTCTTTGAATCTTCTTTATCATGCTAAGAGGAGCAGGAAAAAGCAAAAAATTTCAGAATTGCACCTTGCAATGCGGAGAAATTACTGTTTGTGCTTTTACAATATTCATTGATTTTTGCCATTGAAAAACATCATGTTATTCATATACCAGAAATGTTTGAAGCTACTGACTGAATGAAAGGAGCTGGCATCTCACTCTCTTTGAATCTTCTTTATCATGCTAAGAGGAGCAGGAAAAAGCAAAAAATTTCAGAATTGCACCTTGCAATGCGGAGAAATTACTGTTTGTGCATTTACAATATTCATTGATTTTTGCCATTGAAAAACGTCCAGAAATGATTGAAGCTACTGACTGAATGAAAGGAGCTGGCATCTCACTCTCTTTGAATCTTCTTTATCATGCTAAGAGGAGCAGGAAAAAGCAAAAAATTTCAGAATTGCACCTTGCAATGCGGAGAAATTACTGTTTGTGCATTTACAATATTCATTGATTTTTGCCATTGAAAAACGTCCAGAAATGATTGAAGCTACTGACTGAATGAAAGGAGCTGGCATCTCACTCTCTTTGAATCTTCTTTATCATGCTAAGAGGAGCAGGAAAAAGCAAAAAATTTCAGAATTGCAACTTGCAATGCGGAGAAATTACTGTTTGTGCATTTACAATATTCATTGATTTTTGCCATTGAAAAACATCATGTTATTCATATACCAGAAATGATTGAAGCTACTGACTGAATGAAAGGAGCTGGCATCTCACTCTCTTTGAATCTTCTTTATCATGCTAAGAGGAGCAGGAAAAAGCAAAAAATTTCAGAATTGCACCTTGCAATGCGGAGAAATTACTGTTTGTGCATTTACAATATTCATTGATTTTTGCCATTGAAAAACGTCCAGAAATGATTGAAGCTACTGACTGAATGAAAGGAGCTGGCATCTCACTCTCTTTGAATCTTCTTTATCATGCTAAGAGGAGCAGGAAAAAGCAAAAAATTTCAGAATTGCACCTTGCAATGCGGAGAAATTACTGTTTGTGCTTTTACAATATTCATTGATTTTTGCCATTGAAAAACATCATGTTATTCATATACCAGAAATGTTTGTAGCTACTGACTGAATGAAAGGAGCTGGCATCTCACTCTCTTTGAATCTTCTTTATCATGCTAAGAGGAGCAGGAAAAAGCAAAAAATTTCAGAATTGCACCTTGCAATGCGGAGAAATTACTGTTTGTGCATTTACAATATTAATTGATTTTTGCCATTGAAAAACGTCCAGAAATGATTGAAGCTACTGACTGAATGAAAGGAGCTGGCATCTCACTCTCTTTGAATCTTCTTTATCATGCTAAGAGGAGCAGGAAAAAGCAAAAAATTTCAGAATTGCACCTTGCAATGCGGAGAAATTACTGTTTGTTCATTTACAATATTCATTGATTTTTGCCATTGAAAAACGTCCAGAAATGATTGAAGCTACTGACTGAATGAAAGGAGCTGGCATCTCACTCTCTTTGAATCTTCTTTATCATGCTAAGAGGAGCAGGAAAAAGCAAAAAATTTCAGAATTGCACCTTGCAATGCGGAGAAATTACTGTTTGTGCATTTACAATATTCATTGATTTTTGCCATTGAAAAACATCATGTTATTCATATACCAGAAATGATTGAAGCTACTGACTGAATGAAAGGAGCTGGCATCTCACTCTCTTTGAATCTTCTTTATCATGCTAAGAGGAGCAGTAAAATGCAAGAAATTTCAGAATTGCACCTTGCAATGCGGAGAAATTACTGTTTGTGCATTTACAATATTCATTGATTTTTGCCATTGAAAAACATCCAGAAATGATTGAAGCTACTGACTGAATGAAAGGAGCTGGCATCTCACTCTCTTTGAATCTTCTTTATCATGCTAAGAGGAGCAGGAAAAAGCAAAAAATTTCAGAATTGCACCTTGCAATGCGGAGAAATTACTGTTTGTGCATTTACAATATTCATTGATTTTTGCCATTGAAAAACGTCCAGAAATGATTGAAGCAACTGACTGAATGAAAGGAGCTGGCATCTCGCTCTCTTTGAATCTTCTTTATCATGCTAAGAGGAGCAGGAAAAAGCAAAAAATTTCAGAATTGCACCTTGCAATGCGGAGAAATTACTGTTTGTGCATTTACAATATTCATTGATTTTTGCCATTGAAAAACGTCCAGAAGAGATTGAAGCTACTGACTGAATGAAAGGAGCTGGCATCTCACTCTCTTTGAATCTTCTTTATCATGCTAAGAGGAGCAGGAAAAAGCAAAAAATTTCAGAATTGCAACTTGCAATGCGGAGAAATTACTGTTTGTGCATTTACAATATTCATTGATTTTTGCCATTGAAAAACATCATGTTATTCATATACCAGAAATGATTGAAGCTACTGACTGAATGAAAGGAGCTGGCATCTCACTCTCTTTGAATCTTCTTTATCATGCTAAGAGGAGCAGGAAAAAGCAAAAAATTTCAGAATTGCACCTTGCAATGCGGAGAAATTACTGTTTGTGCATTTACAATATTCATTGATTTTTGCCATTGAAAAACGTCCAGAAATGATTGAAGCTACTGACTGAATGAAAGGAGCTGGCATCTCACTCTCTTTGAATCTTCTTTATCATGCTAAGAGGAGCAGGAAAAAGCAAAAAATTTCAGAATTGCACCTTGCAATGCGGAGAAATTACTGTTTGTGCTTTTACAATATTCATTGATTTTTGCCATTGAAAAACATCATGTTATTCATATACCAGAAATGTTTGTAGCTACTGACTGAATGAAAGGAGCTGGCATCTCACTCTCTTTGAATCTTCTTTATCATGCTAAGAGGAGCAGGAAAAAGCAAAAAATTTCAGAATTGCACCTTGCAATGCGGAGAAATTACTGTTTGTGCATTTACAATATTAATTGATTTTTGCCATTGAAAAACGTCCAGAAATGATTGAAGCTACTGACTGAATGAAAGGAGCTGGCATCTCACTCTCTTTGAATCTTCTTTATCATGCTAAGAGGAGCAGGAAAAAGCAAAAAATTTCAGAATTGCACCTTGCAATGCGGAGAAATTACTGTTTGTTCATTTACAATATTCATTGATTTTTGCCATTGAAAAACGTCCAGAAATGATTGAAGCTACTGACTGAATGAAAGGAGCTGGCATCTCACTCTCTTTGAATCTTCTTTATCATGCTAAGAGGAGCAGGAAAAAGCAAAAAATTTCAGAATTGCACCTTGCAATGCGGAGAAATTACTGTTTGTGCATTTACAATATTCATTGATTTTTGCCATTGAAAAACATCATGTTATTCATATACCAGAAATGATTGAAGCTACTGACTGAATGAAAGGAGCTGGCATCTTACTCTCTTTGAATCTTCTTTGTCATGCTAAGAGGAGCAGGAAAAAGCAAAAAATTTCAGAATTGCACCTTGCAATGCGGAGAAATTACTGTTTGTGCATTTACAATATTCATTGATTTTTGCCATTGAAAAACGTCCAGAAATGATTGAAGCTACTGACTGAATGAAAGGAGCTGGCATCTCACTCTCTTTGAATCTTCTTTATCATGCTAAGAGGAGCAGGAAAAAGCAAAAAATTTCAGAATTGCACCTTGCAATGCGGAGAAATTACTATTTGTGCATTTACAATATTCATTGATTTTTGCCATTGAAAAACGTCCAGAAATGATTGAAGCTACTGACTGAATGAAAGGAGCTGGCATCTCACTCTCTTTGAATCTTCTTTATCATGCTAAGAGGAGCAGGAAAAAGCAAAAAATTTCAGAATTGCACCTTGCAATGCGGAGAAATTACTGTTTGTGCATTTACAATATTCATTGATATTTGCCATTGAAAAACATCATGTTATTCATATACCAGAAATGTTTGTAGCTACTGACTGAATGAAAGGAGCTGGCATCTCACTCTCTTTGAATCTTCTTTATCATGCTAAGAGGAGCAGGAAAAAGCAAAAAATTTCAGAATTGCACCTTGCAATGCGGAGAAATTACTGTTTGTGCATTTACAATATTCATTGATTTTTGCCATTGAAAAACGTCCAGAAATGATTGAAGCTACTGACTGAATGAAAGGAGCTGGCATCTCACTCTCTTTGAATCTTCTTTATCATGCTAAGAGGAGCAGGAAAAAGCAAAAAATTTCAGAATTGCACCTTGCAATGCGGAGAAATTACTGTTTGTGCATTTACAATATTCATTGATTTTTGCCATTGAAAAACGTCCAGAAATGATTGAAGCTACTGACTGAATGAAAGGAGCTGGCATCTCACTCTCTTTGAATCTTCTTTATCATGCTAAGAGGAGCAGGAAAAAGCAAAAAATTTCAGAATTGCACCTTGCAATGCGGAGAAATTACTCTTTGTGCATTTACAATATTCATTGATTTTTGCCATTGAAAAACATCATGTTATTCATATACCAGAAATGTTTGAAGCTACTGACTGAATGAAAGGAGCTGGCATCTCACTCTCTTTGAATCTTCTTTATCATGCTAAGAGGAGCAGGAAAAAGCAAAAAATTTCAGAATTGCACCTTGCAATGCGGAGAAATTACTGTTTGTGCATTTACAATATTCATTGATTTTTGCCATTGAAAAACATCATGTTATTCATATACCAGAAATGTTTGAAGCTACTGACTGAATGAAAGGAGCTGGCATCTCACTCTCTTTGAATCTTCTTTATCATGCTAAGAGGAGCAGGAAAAAGCAAAAAATTTCAGAATTGCACCTTGCAATGCGGAGAAATTACTGTTTGTGCATTTACAATATTCATTGATTTTTGCCATTGAAAAACGTCCAGAAATGATTGAAGCTACTGACTGAATGAAAGGAGCTGGCATCTCACTCTCTTTGAATCTTCTTTATCATGCTAAGAGGAGCAGGAAAAAGCAAAAAATTTCAGAATTGCACCTTGCAATGCGGAGAAATTACTGTTTGTGCATTTACAATATTCATTGATTTTTGCCATTGAAAAACATCATGTTATTCATATACCAGAAATGATTGAAGCTACTGACTGAATGAAAGGAGCTGGCATCTCGCTCTCTTTGAATCTTCTTTATCATGCTAAGAGGAGCAGGAAAAAGCAAAAAATTTCAGAATTGCACCTTGCAATGCGGAGAAATTACTGTTTGTGCATTTACAATATTCATTGATTTTTGCCATTGAAAAACGTCCAGAAATGATTGAAGCTACTGACTGAATGAAAGGAGCTGTCATCTCACTCTCTTTGAATCTTCTTTATCATGCTAAGAGGAGCAGGAAAAAGCAAAAAATTTCAGAATTGCACCTTGCAATGTGGAGAAATTACTGTTTGTGCATTTACAATATTCATTGATTTTTGCCATTGAAAAACATCATGTTATTCATATACCAGAAATGATTGAAGCTACTGACTGAATGAAAGGAGCTGGCATCTCACTCTCTTTGAATCTTCTTTATCATGCTAAGAGGAGCAGGAAAAAGCAAAAAATTTCAGAATTGCACCTTGCAATGCGGAGAAATTACTGTTTGTGCATTTACAATATTCATTGATTTTTGCCATTGAAAAACGTCCAGAAATGATTGAAGCTACTGACTGAATGAAAGGAGCTGGCATCTCACTCTCTTTGAATCTTCTTTATCATGCTAAGAGGAGCAGGAAAAAGCAAAAAATTTCAGAATTGCACCTTGCAATGCGGAGAAATTACTGTTTGTGCTTTTACAATATTCATTGATTTTTGCCATTGAAAAACATCATGTTATTCATATACCAGAAATGTTTGAAGCTACTGACTGAATGAAAGGCGCTGGCATCTCACTCTCTTTGAATCTTCTTTATCATGCTAAGAGGAGCAGGAAAAAGCAAAAAATTTCAGAATTGCACCTTGCAATGCGGAGAAATTACTGTTTGTGCATTTACAATATTCATTGATTTTTGCCATTGAAAAACGTCCAGAAATGATTGAAGCTACTGACTGAATGAAAGGAGCTGGCATCTCACTCTCTTTGAATCTTCTTTATCATGCTAAGAGGAGCAGGAAAAAGCAAAAAATTTCAGAATTGCACCTTGCAATGCGGGGAAATTACTGTTTGTGCATTTACAATATTCATTGATTTTTGCCATTGAAAAACGTCCAGAAATGATTGAAGCTACTGACTGAATGAAAGGAGCTGGCATCTCACTCTCTTTGAATCTTCTTTATCATGCTAAGAGGAGCAGGAAAAAGCAAAAAATTTCAGAATTGCAACTTGCAATGCGGAGAAATTACTGTTTGTGCATTTACAATATTCATTGATTTTTGCCATTGAAAAACATCATGTTATTCATATACCAGAAATGATTGAAGCTACTGACTGAATGAAAGGAGCTGGCATCTCACTCTCTTTGAATCTTCTTTATCATGCTAAGAGGAGCAGGAAAAAGCAAAAAATTTCAGAATTGCACCTTGCAATGCGGAGAAATTACTGTTTGTGCATTTACAATATTCATTGATTTTTGCCATTGAAAAACGTCCAGAAATGATTGAAGCTACTGACTGAATGAAAGGAGCTGGCATCTCACTCTCTTTGAATCTTCTTTATCATGCTAAGAGGAGCAGGAAAAAGCAAAAAATTTCAGAATTGCACCTTGCAATGTGGAGAAATTACTGTTTGTGCTTTTACAATATTCATTGATTTTTGCCATTGAAAAACATCATATTATTCATATACCAGAAATGTTTGAAGCTACTGACTGAATGAAAGGAGCTGGCATCTCACTCTCTTTGAATCTTCTTTATCATGCTAAGAGGAGCAGGAAAAAGCAAAAAATTTCAGAATTGCACCTTGCAATGCGGAGAAATTACTGTTTGTGCATTTACAATATTCATTGATTTTTGCCATTGAAAAACGTCCAGAAATGATTGAAGCTACTGACTGAATGAAAGGAGCTGGCATCTCACTCTCTTTGAATCTTCTTTATCATGCTAAGAGGAGCAGGAAAAAGCAAAAAATTTCAGAATTGCACCTTGCAATGCGGAGAAATTACTGTTTGTGCATTTACAATATTCATTGATTTTTGCCATTGAAAAACGTCCAGAAATGATTGAAGCTACTGACTGAATGAAAGGAGCTGGCATCTCACTCTCTTTGAATCTTCTTTATCATGCTAAGAGGAGCAGGAAAAAGCAAAAAATTTCAGAATTGCACCTTGCAATGCGGAGAAATTACTGTTTGTGCATTTACAATATTCATTGATTTTTGCCATTGAAAAACATCATGTTATTCATATAGCAGAAATGATTGAAGCTACTGACTGAATGAAAGGAGCTGGCATCTTACTCTCTTTGAATCTTCTTTGTCATGCTAAGAGGAGCAGGAAAAAGCAAAAAATTTCAGAATTGCACCTTGCAATGCGGAGAAATTACTGTTTGTGCATTTACAATATTCATTGATTTTTGCCATTGAAAAACGTCCAGAAATGATTGAAGCTACTGACTGAATGAAAGGAGCTGGCATCTCACTCTCTTTGAATCTTCTTTATCATGCTAAGAGGAGCAGGAAAAAGCAAAAAATTTCAGAATTGCACCTTGCAATGCGGAGAAATTACTGTTTGTGCATTTACAATATTCATTGATTTTTGCCATTGAAAAACGTCCAGAAATGATTGAAGCTACTGACTGAATGAAAGGAGCTGGCATCTCACTCTCTTTGAATCTTCTTTATCATGCTAAGAGGAGCAGGAAAAAGCAAAAAATTTCAGAATTGCACCTTGCAATGCGGAGAAATTACTGTTTGTGCATTTACAATATTCATTGATTTTTGCCATTGAAAAACATCATGTTATTCATATACCAGAAATGTTTGTAGCTACTGACTGAATGAAAGGAGCTGGCATCTCACTCTCTTTGAATCTTCTTTATCATGCTAAGAGGAGCAGGAAAAAGCAAAAAATTTCAGAATTGCACCTTGCAATGCGGAGAAATTACTGTTTGTGCATTTACAATATTCATTGATTTTTGCCATTGAAAAACGTCCAGAAATGATTGAAGCTACTGACTGAATGGAAGGAGCTGGCATCTCACTCTCTTTGAATCTTCTTTATCATGCTAAGAGGAGCAGGAAAAAGCAAAAAATTTCAGAATTGCACCTTACAATGTGGAGAAATTACTGTTTGTGCATTTACAATATTCATTGATTTTTGCCATTGAAAAACATCATGTTATTCATATACCAGAAATGATTGAAGCTACTGACTGAATGAAAGCAGCTGGCATCTCACTCTCTTTGAATCTTCATTATCATGCTAAGAGGAGCAGGAAAAAGCAAAGAATTTCAGAATTGCACCTTGCAATGCGGAGAAATTACTGTTTGTGCATTTACAATATTCATTGATTTTTGCCATTGAAAAACATCATGTTATTCATATACCAGAAATGTTTGAAGCTACTGACTGAATGAAAGGAGCTGGCATCTCACTCTCTTTGAATCTTCTTTATCATGCTAAGAGGAGCAGGAAAAAGCAAAAAATTTCAGAATTGCACCTTGCAATGCGGAGAAATTACTGTTTGTGCATTTACAATATTCATTGATTTTTGCCATTGAAAAACGTCCAGAAATGATTGAAGCTACTGACTGAATGAAAGGAGCTGGCATCTCACTCTCTTTGAATCTTCTTTATCATGCTAAGAGGAGCAGGAAAAAGCAAAAAATTTCAGAATTGCACCTTGCAATGCGGAGAAATTACTGTTTGTGCATTTACAATATTCATTGATTTTTGCCATTGAAAAACGTCCAGAAATGATTGAAGCTACTGACTGAATGAAAGGAGCTGGCATCTCACTCTCTTTGAATCTTCTTTATCATGCTAAGAGGAGCAGGAAAAAGCAAAAAATTTCAGAATTGCAACTTGCAATGCGGAGAAATTACTGTTTGTGCATTTACAATATTCATTGATTTTTGCCATTGAAAAACATCATGTTATTCATATACCAGAAATGATTGAAGCTACTGACTGAATGAAAGGAGCTGGCATCTCACTCTCTTTGAATCTTCTTTATCATGCTAAGAGGAGCAGGAAAAAGCAAAAAATTTCAGAATTGCACCTTGCAATGCGGAGAAATTACTGTTTGTGCATTTACAATATTCATTGATTTTTGCCATTGAAAAACGTCCAGAAATGATTGAAGCTACTGACTGAATGAAAGGAGCTGGCATCTCACTCTCTTTGAATCTTCTTTATCATGCTAAGAGGAGCAGGAAAAAGCAAAAAATTTCAGAATTGCACCTTGCAATGCGGAGAAATTACTGTTTGTGCTTTTACAATATTCATTGATTTTTGCCATTGAAAAACATCATATTATTCATATACCAGAAATGTTTGAAGCTACTGACTGAATGAAAGGACCTGGCATCTCACTCTCTTTGAATCTTCTTTATCATGCTAAGAGGAGCAGGAAAAAGCAAAAAATTTCAGAATTGCACCTTGCAATGCGGAGAAATTACTGTTTGAGCATTTACAATATTCATTGATTTTTGCCATTGAAAAACGTCCAGAAATGATTGAAGCTACTGACCGAATGAAAGGAGCTGGCATCTCACTCTCTTTGAATCTTCTTTATCATGCTAAGAGGAGCAGGAAAAAGCAAAAATTTTCAGAATTGCACCTTGCAATGCGGAGAAATTACTGTTTGTGCATTTACAATATTCATTGATTTTTGCCATTGAAAAACGTCCAGAAATGATTGAAGCTACTGACTGAATGAAAGGAGCTGGCATCTCACTCTCTTTGAATCTTCTTTATCATGCTAAAAGGAGCAGGAAAAAGCAAAAAATTTCAGAATTGCACCTTGCAATGCGGAGAAATTACTGTTTGTGCATTTACAATATTCATTGACTTTTGCCATTGAAAAACATCATGTTATTCATATACCAGAAATGATTGAAGCTACTGACTGAATGAAAGGAGCTGGCATCTTACTCTCTTTGAATCTTCTTTGTCATGCTAAGAGGAGCAGGAAAAAGCAAAAAATTTCAGAATTGCACCTTGCAATGCGGAGAAATTACTGTTTGTGCATTTACAATATTCATTGATTTTTGCCATTGAAAAACGTCCAGAAATGATTGAAGCTACTGACTGAATGAAAGGAGCTGGCATCTCACTCTCTTTGAATCTTCTTTATCATGCTAAGAGGAGCAGGAAAAAGCAAAAAATTTCAGAATTGCACCTTGCAATGCGGAGAAATTACTGTTTGTGCATTTACAATATTCATTGATTTTTGCCATTGAAAAACATCATGTTATTCATATACCAGAAATGTTTGAAGCTACTGACTGAATGAAAGGAGCTGGCATCTCACTCTCTTTGAATCTTCTTTATCATGCTAAGAGGAGCAGGAAAAAGCAAAAAATTTCAGAATTGCACCTTGCAATGCGGAGAAATTACTGTTTGTGCATTTACAATATTCATTGATTTTTGCCATTGAAAAACGTCCAGAAATGATTGAAGCTACTGACTGAATGAAAGGAGCTGGCATCTCACTCTCTTTGAATCTTCTTTATCATGCTAAGAGGAGCAGGAAAAAGCAAAAAATTTCAGAATTGCAACTTGCAATGCGGAGAAATTACTGTTTGTGCATTTACAATATTCATTGATTTTTGCCATTGAAAAACATCATGTTATTCATATACCAGAAATGATTGAAGCTACTGACTGAATGAAAGGAGCTGGCATCTCACTCTCTTTGAATCTTCTTTATCATGCTAAGAGGAGCAGGAAAAAGCAAAAAATTTCAGAATTGCACCTTGCAATGCGGAGAAATTACTGTTTGTGCATTTACAATATTCATTGATTTTTGCCATTGAAAAACGTCCAGAAATGATTGAAGCTACTGACTGAATGAAAGGAGCTGGCATCTCACTCTCTTTGAATCTTCTTTATCATGCTAAGAGGAGCAGGAAAAAGCAAAAAATTTCAGAATTGCACCTTGCAATGCGGAGAAATTACTGTTTGTGCTTTTACAATATTCATTGATTTTTGCCATTGAAAAACATCATATTATTCATATACCAGAAATGTTTGAAGCTACTGACTGAATGAAAGGACCTGGCATCTCACTCTCTTTGAATCTTCTTTATCATGCTAAGAGGAGCAGGAAAAAGCAAAAAATTTCAGAATTGCACCTTGCAATGCGGAGAAATTACTGTTTGTGCATTTACAATATTCATTGATTTTTGCCATTGAAAAACGTCCAGAAATGATTGAAGCTACTGACTGAATGAAAGGAGCTGGCATCTCACTCTCTTTGAATCTTCTTTATCATGCTAAGAGGAGCAGGAAAAAGCAAAAAATTTCAGAATTGCACCTTGCAATGCGGAGAAATTACTGTTTGTGCATTTACAATATTCATTGATTTTTGCCATTGAAAAACGTCCAGAAATGATTGAAGCTACTGACTGAATGAAAGGAGCTGGCATCTCACTCTCTTTGAATCTTCTTTATCATGCTAAGAGGAGCAGGAAAAATCAAAAAAATTCAGAATTGCACCTTGCAATGCGGAGAAATTAATGTTTGTGCATTTACAATATTCATTGATTTTTGCCATTGAAAAACATCATGTTATTCATATACCAGAAATGATTGAAGCTACTGACTGAATGAAAGGAGCTGGCATCTCACTCTCTTTGAATCTTCTTTATCATGCTAAGAGGAGCAGGAAAAAGCAAAAAATTTCAGAATTGCAACTTGCAATGCGGAGAAATTACTGTTTGTGCATTTACAATATTCATTGATTTTTGCCATTGAAAAACATCATGTTATTCATATACCAGAAATGATTGAAGCTACTGACTGAATGAAAGGAGCTGGCATCTCACTCTCTTTGAATCTTCTTTATCATGCTAAGAGGAGCAGGAAAAAGCAAAAAATTTCAGAATTGCACCTTGCAATGCGGAGAAATTACTGTTTGTGCATTTACAATATTCATTGATTTTTGCCATTGAAAAACGTCCAGAAATGATTGAAGCTACTGACTGAATGAAAGGAGCTGGCATCTCACTCTCTTTGAATCTTCTTTATCATGCTAAGAGGAGCAGGAAAAAGCAAAAAATTTCAGAATTGCACCTTGCAATGTGGAGAAATTACTGTTTGTGCTTTTACAATATTCATTGATTTTTGCCATTGAAAAACATCATATTATTCATATACCAGAAATGTTTGAAGCTACTGACTGAATGAAAGGAGCTGGCATCTCACTCTCTTTGAATCTTCTTTATCATGCTAAGAGGAGCAGGAAAAAGCAAAAAATTTCAGAATTGCACCTTGCAATGCGGAGAAATTACTGTTTGTGCATTTACAATATTCATTGATTTTTGCCATTGAAAAACGTCCAGAAATGATTGAAGCTACTGACTGAATGAAAGGAGCTGGCATCTCACTCTCTTTGAATCTTCTTTATCATGCTAAGAGGAGCAGGAAAAAGCAAAAAATTTCAGAATTGCACCTTGCAATGCGGAGAAATTACTGTTTGTGCATTTACAATATTCATTGATTTTTGCCATTGAAAAACGTCCAGAAATGATTGAAGCTACTGACTGAATGAAAGGAGCTGGCATCTCACTCTCTTTGAATCTTCTTTATCATGCTAAGAGGAACAGGAAAAAGCAAAAAATTTCAGAATTGCAACTTGCAATGCGGAGAAATTACTGTTTGTGCATTTACAATATTCATTGATTTTTGCCATTGAAAAACATCATGTTATTCATATACCAGAAATGATTGAAGCTACTGACTGAATGAAAGGAGCTGGCATCTCACTCTCTTTGAATCTTCTTTATCATGCTAAGAGGAGCAGGAAAAAGCAAAAAATTTCAGAATTGCACCTTGCAATGCGGAGAAATTACTGTTTGTGCATTTACAATATTCATTGATTTTTGCCATTGAAAAACGTCCAGAAATGATTGAAGCTACTGACTGAATGAAAGGAGCTGGCATCTCACTCTCTTTGAATCTTCTTTATCATGCTAAGAGGAGCAGGAAAAAGCAAAAAATTTCAGAATTGCACCTTGCAATGCGGAGAAATTACTGTTTGTGCTTTTACAATATTCATTGATTTTTGCCATTGAAAAACATCATATTATTCATATACCAGAAATGTTTGAAGCTACTGACTGAATGAAAGGACCTGGCATCTCACTCTCTTTGAATCTTCTTTATCATGCTAAGAGGAGCAGGAAAAAGCAAAAAATTTCAGAATTGCACCTTGCAATGCGGAGAAATTACTGTTTGAGCATTTACAATATTCATTGATTTTTGCCATTGAAAAACGTCCAGAAATGATTGAAGCTACTGACTGAATGAAAGGAGCTGGCATCTCACTCTCTTTGAATCTTCTTTATCATGCTAAGAGGAGCAGGAAAAAGCAAAAATTTTCAGAATTGCACCTTGCAATGCGGAGAAATTACTGTTTGTGCATTTACAATATTCATTGATTTTTGCCATTGAAAAACGTCCAGAAATGATTGAAGCTACTGACTGAATGAAAGGAGCTGGCATCTCACTCTCTTTGAATCTTCTTTATCATGCTAAGAGGAGCAGGAAAAAGCAAAAAATTTCAGAATTGCACCTTGCAATGCGGAGAAATTACTGTTTGTGCATTTACAATATTCATTGACTTTTGCCATTGAAAAACATCATGTTATTCATATACCAGAAATGATTGAAGCTACTGACTGAATGAAAGGAGCTGGCATCTTACTCTCTTTGAATCTTCTTTGTCATGCTAAGAGGAGCAGGAAAAAGCAAAAAATTTCAGAATTGCACCTTGCAATGCGGAGAAATTACTGTTTGTG
Source organism: Phyllobates terribilis (assembly GCF_046119375.1). NCBI lineage: Eukaryota > Metazoa > Chordata > Amphibia > Anura > Dendrobatidae > Phyllobates > Phyllobates terribilis. The sequence goes on along the minus strand of NW_027363824.1, from coordinate 368,412 downwards.
CATTTACAATATTCATTGATTTTTGCCATTGAAAAACGTCCAGAAATGATTGAAGCTACTGACTGAATGAAAGGAGCTGGCATCTCACTCTCTTTGAATCTTCTTTATCATGCTAAGAGGAGCAGGAAAAAGCAAAAAATTTCAGAATTGCACCTTGCAATGCGGAGAAATTACTGTTTGTGCATTTACAATATTCATTGATTTTTGCCATTGAAAAACATCATGTTATTCATATACCAGAAATGTTTGAAGCTACTGACTGAATGAAAGGAGCTGGCATCTCACTCTCTTTGAATCTTCTTTATCATGCTAAGAGGAGCAGGAAAAAGCAAAAAATTTCAGAATTGCACCTTGCAATGCGGAGAAATTACTGTTTGTGCATTTACAATATTCATTGATTTTTGCCATTGAAAAACGTCCAGAAATGATTGAAGCTACTGACTGAATGAAAGGAGCTGGCATCTCACTCTCTTTGAATCTTCTTTATCATGCTAAGAGGAGCAGGAAAAAGCAAAAAATTTCAGAATTGCAACTTGCAATGCGGAGAAATTACTGTTTGTGCATTTACAATATTCATTGATTTTTGCCATTGAAAAACATCATGTTATTCATATACCAGAAATGATTGAAGCTACTGACTGAATGAAAGGAGCTGGCATCTCACTCTCTTTGAATCTTCTTTATCATGCTAAGAGGAGCAGGAAAAAGCAAAAAATTTCAGAATTGCACCTTGCAATGCGGAGAAATTACTGTTTGTGCATTTACAATATTCATTGATTTTTGCCATTGAAAAACGTCCAGAAATGATTGAAGCTACTGACTGAATGAAAGGAGCTGGCATCTCACTCTCTTTGAATCTTCTTTATCATGCTAAGAGGAGCAGGAAAAAGCAAAAAATTTCAGAATTGCACCTTGCAATGCGGAGAAATTACTGTTTGTGCTTTTACAATATTCATTGATTTTTGCCATTGAAAAACATCATATTATTCATATACCAGAAATGTTTGAAGCTACTGACTGAATGAAAGGACCTGGCATCTCACTCTCTTTGAATCTTCTTTATCATGCTAAGAGGAGCAGGAAAAAGCAAAAAATTTCAGAATTGCACCTTGCAATGCGGAGAAATTACTGTTTGTGCATTTACAATATTCATTGATTTTTGCCATTGAAAAACGTCCAGAAATGATTGAAGCTACTGACTGAATGAAAGGAGCTGGCATCTCACTCTCTTTGAATCTTCTTTATCATGCTAAGAGGAGCAGGAAAAAGCAAAAAATTTCAGAATTGCACCTTGCAATGCGGAGAAATTACTGTTTGTGCATTTACAATATTCATTGATTTTTGCCATTGAAAAACGTCCAGAAATGATTGAAGCTACTGACTGAATGAAAGGAGCTGGCATCTCACTCTCTTTGAATCTTCTTTATCATGCTAAGAGGAGCAGGAAAAATCAAAAAAATTCAGAATTGCACCTTGCAATGCGGAGAAATTAATGTTTGTGCATTTACAATATTCATTGATTTTTGCCATTGAAAAACATCATGTTATTCATATACCAGAAATGATTGAAGCTACTGACTGAATGAAAGGAGCTGGCATCTCACTCTCTTTGAATCTTCTTTATCATGCTAAGAGGAGCAGGAAAAAGCAAAAAATTTCAGAATTGCAACTTGCAATGCGGAGAAATTACTGTTTGTGCATTTACAATATTCATTGATTTTTGCCATTGAAAAACATCATGTTATTCATATACCAGAAATGATTGAAGCTACTGACTGAATGAAAGGAGCTGGCATCTCACTCTCTTTGAATCTTCTTTATCATGCTAAGAGGAGCAGGAAAAAGCAAAAAATTTCAGAATTGCACCTTGCAATGCGGAGAAATTACTGTTTGTGCATTTACAATATTCATTGATTTTTGCCATTGAAAAACGTCCAGAAATGATTGAAGCTACTGACTGAATGAAAGGAGCTGGCATCTCACTCTCTTTGAATCTTCTTTATCATGCTAAGAGGAGCAGGAAAAAGCAAAAAATTTCAGAATTGCACCTTGCAATGTGGAGAAATTACTGTTTGTGCTTTTACAATATTCATTGATTTTTGCCATTGAAAAACATCATATTATTCATATACCAGAAATGTTTGAAGCTACTGACTGAATGAAAGGAGCTGGCATCTCACTCTCTTTGAATCTTCTTTATCATGCTAAGAGGAGCAGGAAAAAGCAAAAAATTTCAGAATTGCACCTTGCAATGCGGAGAAATTACTGTTTGTGCATTTACAATATTCATTGATTTTTGCCATTGAAAAACGTCCAGAAATGATTGAAGCTACTGACTGAATGAAAGGAGCTGGCATCTCACTCTCTTTGAATCTTCTTTATCATGCTAAGAGGAGCAGGAAAAAGCAAAAAATTTCAGAATTGCACCTTGCAATGCGGAGAAATTACTGTTTGTGCATTTACAATATTCATTGATTTTTGCCATTGAAAAACGTCCAGAAATGATTGAAGCTACTGACTGAATGAAAGGAGCTGGCATCTCACTCTCTTTGAATCTTCTTTATCATGCTAAGAGGAGCAGGAAAAAGCAAAAAATTTCAGAATTGCACCTTGCAATGCGGAGAAATTACTGTTTGTGCATTTACAATATTCATTGATTTTTGCCATTGAAAAACATCATGTTATTCATATAGCAGAAATGATTGAAGCTACTGACTGAATGAAAGGAGCTGGCATCTTACTCTCTTTGAATCTTCTTTGTCATGCTAAGAGGAGCAGGAAAAAGCAAAAAATTTCAGAATTGCACCTTGCAATGCGGAGAAATTACTGTTTGTGCATTTACAATATTCATTGATTTTTGCCATTGAAAAACGTCCAGAAATGATTGAAGCTACTGACTGAATGAAAGGAGCTGGCATCTCACTCTCTTTGAATCTTCTTTATCATGCTAAGAGGAGCAGGAAAAAGCAAAAAATTTCAGAATTGCACCTTGCAATGCGGAGAAATTACTGTTTGTGCATTTACAATATTCATTGATTTTTGCCATTGAAAAACATCATGTTATTCATATACCAGAAATGTTTGTAGCTACTGACTGAATGAAAGGAGCTGGCATCTCACTCTCTTTGAATCTTCTTTATCATGCTAAGAGGAGCAGGAAAAAGCAAAAAATTTCAGAATTGCACCTTGCAATGCGGAGAAATTACTGTTTGTGCATTTACAATATTCATTGATTTTTGCCATTGAAAAACGTCCAGAAATGATTGAAGCTACTGACTGAATGGAAGGAGCTGGCATCTCACTCTCTTTGAATCTTCTTTATCATGCTAAGAGGAGCAGGAAAAAGCAAAAAATTTCAGAATTGCACCTTACAATGTGGAGAAATTACTGTTTGTGCATTTACAATATTCATTGATTTTTGCCATTGAAAAACATCATGTTATTCATATACCAGAAATGATTGAAGCTACTGACTGAATGAAAGCAGCTGGCATCTCACTCTCTTTGAATCTTCATTATCATGCTAAGAGGAGCAGGAAAAAGCAAAAAATTTCAGAATTGCACCTTGCAATGCGGAGAAATTACTGTTTGTGCATTTACAATATTCATTGATTTTTGCCATTGAAAAACATCATGTTATTCATATACCAGAAATGTTTGAAGCTACTGACTGAATGAAAGGAGCTGGCATCTCACTCTCTTTGAATCTTCTTTATCATGCTAAGAGGAGCAGAAAAAGCAAAAAATTTCAGAATTGCACCTTGCAATGCGGAGAAATTACTGTTTGTGCATTTACAATATTCATTGATTTTTGCCATTGAAAAACGTCCAGAAATGATTGAAGCTACTGACTGAATGAAAGGAGCTGGCATCTCACTCTCTTTGAATCTTCTTTATCATGCTAAGAGGAGCAGGAAAAAGCAAAAAATTTCAGAATTGCACCTTGCAATGCGGAGAAATTACTGTTTGTGCATTTACAATATTCATTGATTTTTGCCATTGAAAAACGTCCAGAAATGATTGAAGCTACTGACTGAATGAAAGGAGCTGGCATCTCACTCTCTTTGAATCTTCTTTATCATGCTAAGAGGAGCAGGAAAAAGCAAAAAATTTCAGAATTGCAACTTGCAATGCGGAGGAATTACTGTTTGTGCATTTACAATATTCATTGATTTTTGCCATTGAAAAACATCATGTTATTCATATACCAGAAATGATTGAAGCTACTGACTGAATGAAAGGAGCTGGCATCTCACTCTCTTTGAATCTTCTTTATCATGCTAAGAGGAGCAGGAAAAAGCAAAAAATTTCAGAATTGCACCTTGCAATGCGGAGAAATTACTGTTTGTGCATTTACAATATTCATTGATTTTTGCCATTGAAAAACGTCCAGAAATGATTGAAGCTACTGACTGAATGAAAGGAGCTGGCATCTCACTCTCTTTGAATCTTCTTTATCATGCTAAGAGGAGCAGGAAAAAGCAAAAAATTTCAGAATTGCACCTTGCAATGCGGAGAAATTACTGTTTGTGCTTTTACAATATTCATTGATTTTTGCCATTGAAAAACATCATATTATTCATATACCAGAAATGTTTGAAGCTACTGACTGAATGAAAGGACCTGGCATCTCACTCTCTTTGAATCTTCTTTATCATGCTAAGAGGAGCAGGAAAAAGCAAAAAATTTCAGAATTGCACCTTGCAATGCGGAGAAATTACTGTTTGAGCATTTACAATATTCATTGATTTTTGCCATTGAAAAACGTCCAGAAATGATTGAAGCTACTGACTGAATGAAAGGAGCTGGCATCTCACTCTCTTTGAATCTTCTTTATCATGCTAAGAGGAGCAGGAAAAAGCAAAAATTTTCAGAATTGCACCTTGCAATGCGGAGAAATTACTGTTTGTGCATTTACAATATTCATTGATTTTTGCCATTGAAAAACGTCCAGAAATGATTGAAGCTACTGACTGAATGAAAGGAGCTGGCATCTCACTCTCTTTGAATCTTCTTTATCATGCTAAGAGGAGCAGGAAAAAGCAAAAAATTTCAGAATTGCACCTTGCAATGCGGAGAAATTACTGTTTGTGCATTTACAATATTCATTGATTTTTGCCATTGAAAAACATCATGTTATTCATATACCAGAAATGATTGAAGCTACTGACTGAATGAAAGGAGCTGGCATCTTACTCTCTTTGAATCTTCTTTGTCATGCTAAGAGGAGCAGGAAAAAGCAAAAAATTTCAGAATTGCACCTTGCAATGCGGAGAAATTACTGTTTGTGCATTTACAATATTCATTGATTTTTGCCATTGAAAAACGTCCAGAAATGATTGAAGCTACTGACTGAATGAAAGGAGCTGGCATCTCACTCTCTTTGAATCTTCTTTATCATGCTAAGAGGAGCAGGAAAAAGCAAAAAATTTCAGAATTGCACCTTGCAATGCGGAGAAATTACTGTTTGTGCATTTACAATATTCATTGATTTTTGCCATTGAAAAACATCATGTTATTCATATACCAGAAATGTTTGAAGCTACTGACTGAATGAAAGGAGCTGGCATCTCACTCTCTTTGAATCTTCTTTATCATGCTAAGAGGAGCAGGAAAAAGCAAAAAATTTCAGAATTGCACCTTGCAATGCGGAGAAATTACTGTTTGTGCATTTACAATATTCATTGATTTTTGCCATTGAAAAACGTCCAGAAATGATTGAAGCTACTGACTGAATGAAAGGAGCTGGCATCTCACTCTCTTTGAATCTTCTTTATCATGCTAAGAGGAGCAGGAAAAAGCAAAAAATTTCAGAATTGCAACTTGCAATGCGGAGAAATTACTGTTTGTGCATTTACAATATTCATTGATTTTTGCCATTGAAAAACATCATGTTATTCATATACCAGAAATGATTGAAGCTACTGACTGAATGAAAGGAGCTGGCATCTCACTCTCTTTGAATCTTCTTTATCATGCTAAGAGGAGCAGGAAAAAGCAAAAAATTTCAGAATTGCACCTTGCAATGCGGAGAAATTACTGTTTGTGCATTTACAATATTCATTGATTTTTGCCATTGAAAAACGTCCAGAAATGATTGAAGCTACTGACTGAATGAAAGGAGCTGGCATCTCACTCTCTTTGAATCTTCTTTATCATGCTAAGAGGAGCAGGAAAAAGCAAAAAATTTCAGAATTGCACCTTGCAATGCGGAGAAATTACTGTTTGTGCTTTTACAATATTCATTGATTTTTGCCATTGAAAAACATCATATTATTCATATACCAGAAATGTTTGAAGCTACTGACTGAATGAAAGGACCTGGCATCTCACTCTCTTTGAATCTTCTTTATCATGCTAAGAGGAGCAGGAAAAAGCAAAAAATTTCAGAATTGCACCTTGCAATGCGGAGAAATTACTGTTTGTGCATTTACAATATTCATTGATTTTTGCCATTGAAAAACGTCCAGAAATGATTGAAGCTACTGACTGAATGAAAGGAGCTGGCATCTCACTCTCTTTGAATCTTCTTTATCATGCTAAGAGGAGCAGGAAAAAGCAAAAAATTTCAGAATTGCACCTTGCAATGCGGAGAAATTACTGTTTGTGCATTTACAATATTCATTGATTTTTGCCATTGAAAAACGTCCAGAAATGATTGAAGCTACTGACTGAATGAAAGGAGCTGGCATCTCACTCTCTTTGAATCTTCTTTATCATGCTAAGAGGAGCAGGAAAAAGCAAAAAATTTCAGAATTGCACCTTGCAATGCGGAGAAATTACTGTTTGTGCATTTACAATATTCATTGATTTTTGCCATTGAAAAACATCATGTTATTCATATACCAGAAATGATTGAAGCTACTGACTGAATGAAAGGAGCTGGCATCTTACTCTCTTTGAATCTTCTTTGTCATGCTAAGAGGAGCAGGAAAAAGCAAAAAATTTCAGAATTGCACCTTGCAATGCGGAGAAATTACTGTTTGTGCATTTACAATATTCATTGATTTTTGCCATTGAAAAACGTCCAGAAATGATTGAAGCTACTGACTGAATGAAAGGAGCTGGCATCTCACTCTCTTTGAATCTTCTTTATCATGCTAAGAGGAGCAGGAAAAAGCAAAAAATTTCAGAATTGCACCTTGCAATGCGGAGAAATTACTGTTTGTGCATTTACAATATTCATTGATTTTTGCCATTGAAAAACGTCCAGAAATGATTGAAGCTACTGACTGAATGAAAGGAGCTGGCATCTCACTCTCTTTGAATCTTCTTTATCATGCTAAGAGGAGCAGGAAAAAGCAAAAAATTTCAGAATTGCACCTTGCAATGCGGAGAAATTACTGTTTGTGCATTTACAATATTCATTGATTTTTGCCATTGAAAAACATCATGTTATTCATATACCAGAAATGTTTGTAGCTACTGACTGAATGAAAGGAGCTGGCATCTCACTCTCTTTGAATCTTCTTTATCATGCTAAGAGGAGCAGGAAAAAGCAAAAAATTTCAGAATTGCACCTTGCAATGCGGAGAAATTACTGTTTGTGCATTTACAATATTCATTGATTTTTGCCATTGAAAAACGTCCAGAAATGATTGAAGCTACTGACTGAATGAAAGGAGCTGGCATCTCACTCTCTTTGAATCTTCTTTATCATGCTAAGAGGAGCAGGAAAAAGCAAAAAATTTCAGAATTGCACCTTGCAATGCGGAGAAATTACTGTTTGTGCATTTACAATATTCATTGATTTTTGCCATTGAAAAACGTCCAGAAATGATTGAAGCTACTGACTGAATGAAAGGAGCTGGCATCTCACTCTCTTTGAATCTTCTTTATTATGCTAAGAGGAGCAGGAAAAAGCAAAAAATTTCAGAATTGCACCTTGCAATGCGGAGAAATTACTCTTTGTGCATTTACAATATTCATTGATTTTTGCCATTGAAAAACATCATGTTATTCATATACCAGAAATGTTTGAAGCTACTGACTGAATGAAAGGAGCTGGCATCTCACTCTCTTTGAATCTTCTTTATCATGCTAAGAGGAGCAGGAAAAAGCAAAAAATTTCAGAATTGCACCTTGCAATGCGGAGAAATTACTGTTTGTGCATTTACAATATTCATTGATTTTTGCCATTGAAAAACATCATGTTATTCATATACCAGAAATGTTTGAAGCTACTGACTGAATGAAAGGAGCTGGCATCTCACTCTCTTTGAATCTTCTTTATCATGCTAAGAGGAGCAGGAAAAAGCAAAAAATTTCAGAATTGCACCTTGCAATGTGGAGAAATTACTGTTTGTGCATTTACAATATTCATTGATTTTTACCATTGAAAAACGTCCAGAAATGATTGAAGCTACTGACTGAATGAAAGTAGCTGGCATCTCACTCTCTTTGAATCTTCTTTATCATGCTAAGAGGAGCAGGAAAAAGCAAAAAATTTCAGACTTGCACCTTGCAATGCGGAGAAATTACTGTTTGTGCATTTACAATATTCATTGATTTTTGCCATTGAAAAACATCATGTTATTCATATACCAGAAATGTTTGAAGCTACTGACTGAATGAAAGGAGCTGGCATCTCACTCTCTTTGAATCTTCTTTATCATGCTAAGAGGAGCAGGAAAAAGCAAAAAATTTCAGAATTGCACCTTGCAATGCGGAGAAATTACTGTTTGTGCATTTACAATATTCATTGATTTTTGCCATTGAAAAACGTCCAGAAATGATTGAAGCTACTGACTGAATGAAAGGAGCTGGCATCTCACTCTCTTTGAATCTTCTTTATCATGCTAAGAGGAGCAGGAAAAAGCAAAAAATTTCAGAATTGCACCTTGCAATGCGGAGAAATTACTGTTTGTGCATTTACAATATTCATTGATTTTTGCCATTGAAAAACGTCCAGAAATGATTGAAGCTACTGACTGAATGAAAGGAGCTGGCATCTCACTCTCTTTGAATCTTCTTTATCATGCTAAGAGGAGCAGGAAAAATCAAAAAATTTCAGAATTGCACCTTGCAATGCGGAGAAATTACTGTTTGTGCATTTACAATATTCAATGATTTTTGCCATTGAAAAACATGTTATTCATATACCAGAAATGTTTGAAGCTACTGACTGAATGAAAGGAGCTGGCACCTCACTCTCTTTGAATCTTCTTTATCATGCTAAGAGGAGCGGGAAAAAGCAAAAAATTTCAGAATTGCACCTTGCAATGCGGAGAAATTACTGTTTGTGCATTTACAATATTCATTGATTTTTGCCATTGAAAAACATCCAGAAATGATTGAAGGTACTGACTGAATGAAAGGAGCTGGCATCTCACTCTCTTTGAATCTTCTTTATCATGCTAAGAGGAGCAGGAAAAAGCAAAAAATTTCAGAATTGCACCTTGCAATGCGGAGAAATTACTGTTTGTGCATTTACAGTATTCATTGATTTTTGCCATTGAAAAACGTCCAGAAATGATTGAAGCTACTGACTGAATGAAAGGAGCTGGCATCTCACTCTCTTTGAATCTTCTTTATCATGCTAAGAGGAGCAGGAAAAAGCCAAAAATTTCAGAATTGCACCTTGCAATGCGGAGAAATTACAGTTTGTGCATTTACAATATTCATTGATTTTTGCCATTGAAAAACATCCAGAAATGATTGAAGCTACTGACTGAATGAAAGGAGCTGGCATCTCACTCTCTTTGAATATTCTTTATCATGCTAAGAGGAGCAGGAAAAAGCAAAAAATTTCAGAATTGCACCTTGCAATGCGGAGAAATTACTGTTTGTGCATTTACAATATTCATTGATTTTTGCCATTGAAAAACATCATGTTATTCATATACCAGAAATGTTTGAAGCTACTGACTGAATGAAAGGAGCTGGCATCTCACTCTCTTTGAATCTTCTTTATCATGCTAAGAGGAGCAGGAAAAAGCAAAAAATTTCAGAATTGCACCTTGCAATGCGGAGAAATTACTGTTTGTGCATTTACAATATTCATTGATTTTTGCCATTGAAAAACATCATGTTATTCATATACCAGAAATGTTTGAAGCTACTGACTGAATGAAAGGAGCTGGCATCTCACTCTCTTTGAATCTTCTTTATCATGCTAAGAGGAGCAGGAAAAAGCAAAAAATTTCAGAATTGCACCTTGCAATGTGGAGAAATTACTGTTTGTGCATTTACAATATTCATTGATTTTTACCATTGAAAAACGTCCAGAAATGATTGAAGCTACTGACTGAATGAAAGTAGCTGGCATCTCACTCTCTTTGAATCTTCTTTATCATGCTAAGAGGAGCAGGAAAAAGCAAAAAATTTCAGAATTGCACCTTGCAATGCAGAGAAATTACTGTTTGTGCATTTACAATATTCATTGATTTTTGCCATTGAAAAACATCATGTTATTCATATACCAGAAATGTTTGAAGCTACTGACTGAATGAAAGGAGCTGGCATCTCACTCTCTTTGAATCTTCTTTATCATGCTAAGAGGAGCAGGAAAAAGCAAAAAATTTCAGAATTGCACCTTGCAATGTGGAGAAATTACTGTTTGTGCATTTACAATATTCATTGATTTTTACCATTGAAAAACGTCCAGAAATGATTGAAGCTACTGACTGAATGAAAGTAGCTGGCATCTCACTCTCTTTGAATCTTCTTTATCATGCTAAGAGGAGCAGGAAAAAGCAAAAAATTTCAGACTTGCACCTTGCAATGCGGAGAAATTACTGTTTGTGCATTTACAATATTCATTGATTTTTGCCATTGAAAAACATCATGTTATTCATATACCAGAAATGTTTGAAGCTACTGACTGAATGAAAGGAGCTGGCATCTCACTCTCTTTGAATCTTGTTTATCATGCTAAGAGGAGCAGGAAAAAGCAAAAAATTTCAGAATTGCACCTTGCAATGCGGAGAAATTACTGTTTGTGCATTTACAATATTCATTGATTTTTGCCATTGAAAAACGTCCAGAAATGATTGAAGCTACTGACTGAATGAAAGGAGCTGGCATCTCACTCTCTTTGAATCTTGTTTATCATGCTAAGAGGAGCAGGAAAAAGCAAAAAATTTCAGAATTGCACCTTGCAATGCGGAGAAATTACTGTTTGTGCATTTACAATATTCATTGATTTTTGCCATTGAAAAACGTCCAGAAATGATTGAAGCTACTGACTGAATGAAAGGAGCTGGCATCTCACTCTCTTTGAATCTTCTTTATCATGCTAAGAGGAGCAGGAAAAAGCAAAAAATTTCAGAATTGCACCTTGCAATGCGGAGAAATTACTGTTTGTGCATTTACAATATTCATTGATTTTTGCCATTGAAAAACATCATGTTATTCATATACCAGAAATGATTGAAGCTACTGACTGAATGAAAGGAGCTGGCATCTCACTCTCTTTGAATCTTCTTTATCATGCTAAGAGGAGCAGGAAAAAGCAAAAAATTTCAGAATTGCACCTTGCAATGCGGAGAAATTACTGTTTGTGCATTTACAATATTCATTGATTTTTGCCATTGAAAAACGTCCAGAAATGATTGAAGCTACTGACTGAATGAAAGGAACTGGCATCTCACTCTCTTTGAATCTTCTTTATCATGCTAAGAGGAGCAGGAAAAAGCAAAAAATTTCAGAATTGCACCTTGCAATGCGGAGAAATTACTGTTTGTGCATTTACAAAATTCATTGATTTTTGCCATTGAAAAACATCATGTTATTCATATACCAGAAATGTTTGAAGCTACTGACTGAATGAAAGGAGCTGACATCTCACTCTCTTTGAATCTTCTTTATCATGCTAAGAGGAGCAGGAAAAAGCAAAAAATTTCAGAATTGCACCTTGCAATGCGGAGAAATTACTGTTTGTGCATTTACAATATTCATTGATTTTTGCCATTGAAAAACGTCCAGAAATGATTGAAGCTACTGACTGAATGAAAGGAGCTGGCATCTCACTCTCTTTGAATCTTCTTTATCATGCTAAGAGGAGCAGGAAAAAGCAAAAAATTTCAGAATTGCACCTTGCAATGCGGAGAAATTACTGTTTGTGCATTTACAATATTCATTGATTTTTGCCATTGAAAAACGTCCAGAAATGATTGAAGCTACTGACTGAATGAAAGGAGCTGGCATCTCACTCTCTTTGAATCTTCTTTATCATGCTAAGAGGAGCAGGAAAAAGCAAAAAATTTCAGAATTGCACCTTGCAATGCGGAGAAATTACTGTTTGTGCATTTACAATATTCATTGATTTTTGCCATTGAAAAAGGTCCAGAAATGATTGAAGCTACTGACTGAATGAAAGGAGCTGGCATCTCACTCTCTTTGAATCTTCTTTATCATGCTAAGAGGAGTAGGAAAAAGCAAAAAATTTCAGAATTGCACCTTGCAATGCGGAGAAATTACTGTTTGTGCATTTACAATATTCATTGATTTTTGCCATTGAAAAACATCATGTTATTCATATACCAGAAATGATTGAAGCTACTGACTGAATGAAAGGAGCTGGCATCTCACTCTCTTTGAATCTTCTTTATCATGCTAAGAGGAGCAGGAAAAAGCAAAAAATTTCAGAATTGCACCTTGCAATGTGGAGAAATTACTGTTTGTGCATTTACAATATTCATTGATTTTTACCATTGAAAAACGTCCAGAAATGATTGAAGCTACTGACTGAATGAAAGTAGCTGGCATCTCACTCTCTTTGAATCTTCTTTATCATGCTAAGAGGAGCAGGAAAAAGCAAAAAATTTCAGACTTGCACCTTGCAATGCGGAGAAATTACTGTTTGTGCATTTACAATATTCATTGATTTTTGCCATTGAAAAACATCATGTTATTCATATACCAGAAATGTTTGAAGCTACTGACTGAATGAAAGGAGCTGGCATCTCACTCTCTTTGAATCTTCTTTATCATGCTAAGAGGAGCAGGAAAAAGCAAAAAATTTCAGAATTGCACCTTGCAATGCGGAGAAATTACTGTTTGTGCATTTACAATATTCATTGATTTTTGCCATTGAAAAACGTCCAGAAATGATTGAAGCTACTGACTGAATGAAAGGAGCTGGCATCTCACTCTCTTTGAATCTTCTTTATCATGCTAAGAGGAGCAGGAAAAAGCAAAAAATTTCAGAATTGCACCTTGCAATGCGGAGAAATTACTGTTTGTGCATTTACAATATTCATTGATTTTTGCCATTGAAAAACGTCCAGAAATGATTGAAGCTACTGACTGAATGAAAGGAGCTGGCATCTCACTCTCTTTGAATCTTCTTTATCATGCTAAGAGGAGCAGGAAAAATCAAAAAATTTCAGAATTTCACCTTGCAATGCGGAGAAATTACTGTTTGTGCATTTACAATATTCAATGATTTTTGCCATTGAAAAACATGTTATTCATATACCAGAAATGTTTGAAGCTACTGACTGAATGAAAGGAGCTGGCACCTCACTCTCTTTGAATCTTCTTTATCATGCTAAGAGGAGCGGGAAAAAGCAAAAAATTTCAGAATTGCACCTTGCAATGCGGAGAAATTACTGTTTGTGCATTTACAAAACTCATTGATTTTTGCCATTGAAAAACATCATGTTATTCATATACCAGAAATGTTTGAAGCTACTGACTGAATGAAAGGAGCTGACATCTCACTCTCTTTGAATCTTCTTTATCATGCTAAGAGGAGCAGGAAAAAGCAAAAAATTTCAGAATTGCACCTTGCAATGCGGAGAAATTACTGTTTGTGCATTTACAATATTCATTGATTTTTGCCATTGAAAAACGTCCAGAAATGATTGAAGCTACTGACTGAATGAAAGGAGCTGGCATCTCACTCTCTTTGAATCTTCTTTATCATGCTAAGAGGAGCAGGAAAAAGCAAAAAATTTCAGAATTGCACCTTGCAATGCGGAGAAATTACTGTTTGTGCATTTACAATATTCATTGATTTTTGCCATTGAAAAACATCATGTTATTCATATACCAGAAATGATTGAAGCTACTGACTGAATGAAAGGAGCTGGCATCTCACTCTCTTTGAATCTTCTTTATCATGCTAAGAGGAGCAGGAAAAAGCAAAAAATTTCAGAATTGCACCTTGCAATGTGGAGAAATTACTGTTTGTGCATTTACAATATTCATTGATTTTTACCATTGAAAAACGTCCAGAAATGATTGAAGCTACTGACTGAATGAAAGTAACTGGCATCTCACTCTCTTTGAATCTTCTTTATCATGCTAAGAGGAGCAGGAAAAAGCAAAAAATTTCAGACTTGCACCTTGCAATGCGGAGAAATTACTGTTTGTGCATTTACAATATTCATTGATTTTTGCCATTGAAAAACATCATGTTATTCATATACCAGAAATGTTTGAAGCTACTGACTGAATGAAAGGAGCTGGCATCTCACTCTCTTTGAATCTTCTTTATCATGCTAAGAGGAGCAGGAAAAAGCAAAAAATTTCAGAATTGCACCTTGCAATGCGGAGAAATTACTGTTTGTGCATTTACAATATTCATTGATTTTTGCCATTGAAAAACGTCCAGAAATGATTGAAGCTACTGACTGAATGAAAGGAGCTGGCATCTCACTCTCTTTGAATCTTCTTTATCATGCTAAGAGGAGCAGGAAAAAGCAAAAAATTTCAGAATTGCACCTTGCAATGCGGAGAAATTACTGTTTGTGCATTTACAATATTCATTGATTTTTGCCATTGAAAAACGTCCAGAAATGATTGAAGCTACTGACTGAATGAAAGGAGCTGGCATCTCACTCTCTTTGAATCTTCTTTATCATGCTAAGAGGAGCAGGAAAAATCAAAAAATTTCAGAATTTCACCTTGCAATGCGGAGAAATTACTGTTTGTGCATTTACAATATTCAATGATTTTTGCCATTGAAAAACATGTTATTCATATACCAGAAATGTTTGAAGCTACTGACTGAATGAAAGGAGCTGGCACCTCACTCTCTTTGAATCTTCTTTATCATGCTAAGAGGAGCGGGAAAAAGCAAAAAATTTCAGAATTGCACCTTGCAATGCGGAGAAATTACTGTTTGTGCATTTACAATATTCATTGATTTTTGCCATTGAAAAACATCCAGAAATGATTGAAGGTACTGACTGAATGAAAGGAGCTGGCATCTCACTCTATTTGAATCTTCTTTATCATGCTAAGAGGAGCAGGAAAAAGCAAAAAATTTCAGAATTGCACCTTGCAATGCGGAGAAATTACTGTTTGTGCATTTACAATATTCATTGATTTTTGCCATTGAAAAACGTCCAGAAATGATTGAAGCTACTGACTGAATGAAAGGAGCTGGCATCTCACTCTCTTTGAATCTTCTTTATCATGCTAAGAGGAGCAGGAAAAAGCCAAAAATTTCAGAATTGCACCTTGCAATGCGGAGAAATTACAGTTTGTGCATTTACAATATTCATTGATTTTTGCCATTGAAAAACATCCAGAAATGATTGAAGCTACTGACTGAATGAAAGGAGCTGGCATCTCACTCTCTTTGAATATTCTTTATCATGCTAAGAGGAGCAGGAAAAAGCAAAAAATTTCAGAATTGCACCTTGCAATGCGGAGAAATTACTGTTTGTGCATTTACAATATTCATTGATTTTTGCCATTGAAAAACATCATGTTATTCATATACCAGAAATGTTTGAAGCTACTGACTGAATGAAAGGAGCTGGCATCTCACTCTCTTTGAATCTTCTTTATCATGCTAAGAGGAGCAGGAAAAAGCAAAAAATTTCAGAATTGCACCTTGCAATGCGGAGAAATTACTGTTTGTGCATTTACAATATTCATTGATTTTTGCCATTGAAAAACATCATGTTATTCATATACCAGAAATGTTTGAAGCTACTGACTGAATGAAAGGAGCTGGCATCTCACTCTCTTTGAATCTTCTTTATCATGCTAAGAGGAGCAGGAAAAAGCAAAAAATTTCAGAATTGCACCTTGCAATGCGGAGAAATTACTGTTTGTGCATTTACAATATTCATTGATTTTTGCCATTGAAAAACGTCCAGAAATGATTGAAGCTACTGACTGAATGAAAGGAGCTGGCATCTCACTCTCTTTGAATCTTCTTTATCATGCTAAGAGGAGCAGGAAAAATCAAAAAATTTCAGAATTTCACCTTGCAATGCGGAGAAATTACTGTTTGTGCATTTACAATATTCAATGATTTTTGCCATTGAAAAACATGTTATTCATATACCAGAAATGTTTGAAGCTACTGACTGAATGAAAGGAGCTGGCACCTCACTCTCTTTGAATCTTCTTTATCATGCTAAGAGGAGCGGGAAAAAGCAAAAAATTTCAGAATTGCACCTTGCAATGCGGAGAAATTACTGTTTGTGCATTTACAATATTCATTGATTTTTGCCATTGAAAAACATCCAGAAATGATTGAAGGTACTGACTGAATGAAAGGAGCTGGCATCTCACTCTATTTGAATCTTCTTTATCATGCTAAGAGGAGCAGGAAAAAGCAAAAAATTTCAGAATTGCACCTTGCAATGCGGAGAAATTACTGTTTGTGCATTTACAATATTCATTGATTTTTGCCATTGAAAAACGTCCAGAAATGATTGAAGCTACTGACTGAATGAAAGGAGCTGGCATCTCACTCTCTTTGAATCTTCTTTATCATGCTAAGAGGAGCAGGAAAAAGCCAAAAATTTCAGAATTGCACCTTGCAATGCGGAGAAATTACAGTTTGTGCATTTACAATATTCATTGATTTTTGCCATTGAAAAACATCCAGAAATGATTGAAGCTACTGACTGAATGAAAGGAGCTGGCATCTCACTCTCTTTGAATATTCTTTATCATGCTAAGAGGAGCAGGAAAAAGCAAAAAATTTCAGAATTGCACCTTGCAATGCGGAGAAATTACTGTTTGTGCATTTACAATATTCATTGATTTTTGCCATTGAAAAACATCATGTTATTCATATACCAGAAATGTTTGAAGCTACTGACTGAATGAAAGGAGCTGGCATCTCACTCTCTTTGAATCTTCTTTATCATGCTAAGAGGAGCAGGAAAAAGCAAAAAATTTCAGAATTGCACCTTGCAATGCGGAGAAATTACTGTTTGTGCATTTACAATATTCATTGATTTTTGCCATTGAAAAACATCATGTTATTCATATACCAGAAATGTTTGAAGCTACTGACTGAATGAAAGGAGCTGGCATCTCACTCTCTTTGAATCTTCTTTATCATGCTAAGAGGAGCAGGAAAAAGCAAAAAATTTCAGAATTGCACCTTGCAATGTGGAGAAATTACTGTTTGTGCATTTACAATATTCATTGATTTTTACCATTGAAAAACGTCCAGAAATGATTGAAGCTACTGACTGAATGAAAGTAGCTGGCATCTCACTCTCTTTGAATCTTCTTTATCATGCTAAGAGGAGCAGGAAAAAGCAAAAAATTTCAGAATTGCACCTTGCAATGCAGAGAAATTACTGTTTGTGCATTTACAATATTCATTGATTTTTGCCATTGAAAAACATCATGTTATTCATATACCAGAAATGTTTGAAGCTACTGACTGAATGAAAGGAGCTGGCATCTCACTCTCTTTGAATCTTCTTTATCATGCTAAGAGGAGCAGGAAAAAGCAAAAAATTTCAGAATTGCACCTTGCAATGTGGAGAAATTACTGTTTGTGCATTTACAATATTCATTGATTTTTACCATTGAAAAACGTCCAGAAATGATTGAAGCTACTGACTGAATGAAAGTAGCTGGCATCTCACTCTCTTTGAATCTTCTTTATCATGCTAAGAGGAGCAGGAAAAAGCAAAAAATTTCAGACTTGCACCTTGCAATGCGGAGAAATTACTGTTTGTGCATTTACAATATTCATTGATTTTTGCCATTGAAAAACATCATGTTATTCATATACCAGAAATGTTTGAAGCTACTGACTGAATGAAAGGAGCTGGCATCTCACTCTCTTTGAATCTTCTTTATCATGCTAAGAGGAGCAGGAAAAAGCAAAAAATTTCAGAATTGCACCTTGCAATGCGGAGAAATTACTGTTTGTGCATTTACAATATTCATTGATTTTTGCCATTGAAAAACGTCCAGAAATGATTGAAGCTACTGACTGAATGAAAGGAGCTGGCATCTCACTCTCTTTGAATCTTGTTTATCATGCTAAGAGGAGCAGGAAAAAGCAAAAAATTTCAGAATTGCACCTTGCAATGCGGAGAAATTACTGTTTGTGCATTTACAATATTCATTGATTTTTGCCATTGAAAAACGTCCAGAAATGATTGAAGCTACTGACTGAATGAAAGGAGCTGGCATCTCACTCTCTTTGAATCTTCTTTATCATGCTAAGAGGAGCAGGAAAAAGCAAAAAATTTCAGAATTGCACCTTGCAATGCGGAGAAATTACTGTTTGTGCATTTACAATATTCATTGATTTTTGCCATTGAAAAACATCATGTTATTCATATACCAGAAATGATTGAAGCTACTGACTGAATGAAAGGAGCTGGCATCTCACTCTCTTTGAATCTTCTTTATCATGCTAAGAGGAGCAGGAAAAAGCAAAAAATTTCAGAATTGCACCTTGCAATGCGGAGAAATTACTGTTTGTGCATTTACAATATTCATTGATTTTTGCCATTGAAAAACGTCCAGAAATGATTGAAGCTACTGACTGAATGAAAGGAACTGGCATCTCACTCTCTTTGAATCTTCTTTATCATGCTAAGAGGAGCAGGAAAAAGCAAAAAATTTCAGAATTGCACCTTGCAATGCGGAGAAATTACTGTTTGTGCATTTACAAAATTCATTGATTTTTGCCATTGAAAAACATCATGTTATTCATATACCAGAAATGTTTGAAGCTACTGACTGAATGAAAGGAGCTGACATCTCACTCTCTTTGAATCTTCTTTATCATGCTAAGAGGAGCAGGAAAAAGCAAAAAATTTCAGAATTGCACCTTGCAATGCGGAGAAATTACTGTTTGTGCATTTACAATATTCATTGATTTTTGCCATTGAAAAACGTCCAGAAATGATTGAAGCTACTGACTGAATGAAAGGAGCTGGCATCTCACTCTCTTTGAATCTTCTTTATCATGCTAAGAGGAGCAGGAAAAAGCAAAAAATTTCAGAATTGCACCTTGCAATGCGGAGAAATTACTGTTTGTGCATTTACAATATTCATTGATTTTTGCCATTGAAAAACGTCCAGAAATGATTGAAGCTACTGACTGAATGAAAGGAGCTGGCATCTCACTCTCTTTGAATCTTCTTTATCATGCTAAGAGGAGCAGGAAAAAGCAAAAAATTTCAGAATTGCACCTTGCAATGCGGAGAAATTACTGTTTGTGCATTTACAATATTCATTGATTTTTGCCATTGAAAAACGTCCAGAAATGATTGAAGCTACTGACTGAATGAAAGGAACTGGCATCTCACTCTCTTTGAATCTTCTTTATCATGCTAAGAGGAGCAGGAAAAAGCAAAAAATTTCAGAATTGCACCTTGCAATGCGGAGAAATTACTGTTTGTGCATTTACAAAATTCATTGATTTTTGCCATTGAAAAACATCATGTTATTCATATACCAGAAATGTTTGAAGCTACTGACTGAATGAAAGGAGCTGACATCTCACTCTCTTTGAATCTTCTTTATCATGCTAAGAGGAGCAGGAAAAAGCAAAAAATTTCAGAATTGCACCTTGCAATGCGGAGATATTACTGTTTGTGCATTTACAATATTCATTGATTTTTGCCATTGAAAAACGTCCAGAAATGATTGAAGCTACTGACTGAATGAAAGGAGCTGGCATCTCACTCTCTTTGAATCTTCTTTATCATGCTAAGAGGAGCAGGAAAAAGCAAAAAATTTCAGAATTGCACCTTGCAATGCGGAGAAATTACTGTTTGTGCATTAACAATATTCATTGATTTTTGCCATTGAAAAACATCATGTTATTCATATACCAGAAATGATTGAAGCTACTGACTGAATGAAAGGAGCTGGCATCTCACTCTCTTTGAATCTTCTTTATCATGCTAAGAGGAGCAGGAAAAAGCAAAAAATTTCAGAATTGCACCTTGCAATGTGGAGAAATTACTGTTTGTGCATTTACAATATTCATTGATTTTTACCATTGAAAAACGTCCAGAAATGATTGAAGCTACTGACTGAATGAAAGTAGCTGGCATCTCACTCTCTTTGAATCTTCTTTATCATGCTAAGAGGAGCAGGAAAAAGCAAAAAATTTCAGACTTGCACCTTGCAATGCGGAGAAATTACTGTTTGTGCATTTACAATATTCATTGATTTTTGCCATTGAAAAACATCATGTTATTCATATACCAGAAATGTTTGAAGCTACTGACTGAATGAAAGGAGCTGGCATCTCACTCTCTTTGAATCTTCTTTATCATGCTAAGAGGAGCAGGAAAAAGCAAAAAATTTCAGAATTGCACCTTGCAATGCGGAGAAATTACTGTTCGTGCATTTACAATATTCATGGATTTTTGCCATTGAATAACGTCCAGAAATGATTGAAGCTACTGACTGAATGAAAGGAGCTGGCATCTCACTCTCTTTGAATCTTGTTTATCATGCTAAGAGGAGCAGGAAAAAGCAAAAAATTTCAGAATTGCACCTTGCAATGCGGAGAAATTACTGTTTGTGCATTTACAATATTCATTGATTTTTGCCATTGAAAAACGTCCAGAAATGATTGAAGCTACTGACTGAATGAAAGGAGCTGGCATCTCACTCTCTTTGAATCTTCTTTATCATGCTAAGAGGAGCAGGAAAAAGCAAAAAAATTCAGAATTGCACCTTGCAATGCGGAGAAATTACTGTTTGTGCATTTACAATATTCATTGATTTTTGCCATTGAAAAACATCATGTTATTCATATACCAGAAATGATTGAAGCTACTGACTGAATGAAAGGAGCTGGCATCTCACTCTCTTTGAATCTTCTTTATCATGCTAAGAGGAGCAGGAAAAAGCAAAAAATTTCAGAATTGCACCTTGCAATGCGGAGAAATTACTGTTTGTGCATTTACAATATTCATTGATTTTTGCCATTGAAAAACGACCAGAAATGATTGAAGCTACTGACTGAATGAAAGGAACTGGCATCTCACTCTCTTTGAATCTTCTTTATCATGCTAAGAGGAGCAGGAAAAAGCAAAAAATTTCAGAATTGCACCTTGCAATGCGGAGAAATTACTGTTTGTGCATTTACAAAATTCATTGATTTTTGCCATTGAAAAACATCATGTTATTCATATACCAGAAATGTTTGAAGCTACTGACTGAATGAAAGGAGCTGACATCTCACTCTCTTTGAATCTTCTTTATCATGCTAAGAGGAGCAGGAAAAAGCAAAAAATTTCAGAATTGCACCTTGCAATGCGGAGAAATTACTGTTTGTGCATTTACAATATTCATTGATTTTTGCCATTGAAAAACGTCCAGAAATGATTGAAGCTACTGACTGAATGAAAGGAGCTGGCATCTCACTCTCTTTGAATCTTCTTTATCATGCTAAGAGGAGCAGGAAAAAGCAAAAAATTTCAGAATTGCACCTTGCAATGCGGAGAAATTACTGTTTGTGCATTTACAATATTCATTGATTTTTGCCATTGAAAAACATCATGTTATTCATATACCAGAAATGTTTGAAGCTACTGACTGAATGAAAGGAGCTGGCATCTCACTCTCTTTGAATCTTCTTTATCATGCTAAGAGGAGCAGGAAAAAGCAAAAAATTTCAGAATTGCACCTTGCAATGCGGAGAAATTACTGTTTGTGCATTTACAATATTCATTGATTTTTGCCATTGAAAAACGTCCAGAAATGATTGAAGCTACTGACTGAATGAAAGGAGCTGTCATCTCACTCTCTTTGAATCTTCTTTATCATGCTAAGAGGAGCAGGAAAAAGCAAAAAATTTCAGAATTGCACCTTGCAATGCGGAGAAATTACTGTTTGTGCATTTACAATATTCATTGATTTTTGCCATTGAAAAACGTCCAGAAATGATTGAAGCTACTGACTGAATGAAAGGAGCTGGCATCTCACTCTCTTTGAATCTTCTTTATCATGCTAAGAGGAGCAGGAAAAAGCAAAAAATTTCAGAATTGCAACTTGCAATGCGGAGAAATTACTGTTTGTGCATTTACAATATTCATTGATTTTTGCCATTGAAAAACATCATGTTATTCATATACCAGAAATGATTGAAGCTACTGACTGAATGAAAGGAGCTGGAATCTCACTCTCTTTGAATCTTCTTTATCATGCTAAGAGGAGCAGGAAAAAGCAAAAAATTTCAGAATTGCACCTTGCAATGCGGAGAAATTACTGTTTGTGCATTTACAATATTCATTGATTTTTGCCATTGAAAAACGTCCAGAAATGATTGAAGCTACTGACTGAATGAAAGGAGCTGGCATCTCACTCTCTTTGAATCTTCTTTATCATGCTAAGAGGAGCAGGAAAAAGCAAAAAATTTCAGAATTGCACCTTGCAATGCGGAGAAATTACTGTTTGTGCTTTTACAATATTCATTGATTTTTGCCATTGAAAAACATCATATTATTCATATACCAGAAATGTTTGAAGCTACTGACTGAATGAAAGGAGCTGGCATCTCACTCTCTTTGAATCTTCTTTATCATGCTAAGAGGAGCAGGAAAAAGCAAAACATTTCAGAATTGCACCTTGCAATGCGGAGAAATTACTGTTTGTGCATTTACAATATTCATTGATTTTTGCCATTGAAAAACGTCCAGAAATGATTGAAGCTACTGACTGAATGAAAGGAGCTGGCATCTCACTCTCTTTGAATCTTCTTTATCATGCTAAGAGGAGCAGGAAAAAGCAAAAAATTTCAGAATTGCACCTTGCAATGCGGAGAAATTACTGTTTGTGCATTTACAATATTCATTGATTTTTGCCATTGAAAAACGTCCAGAAATGATTGAAGCTACTGACTGAATGAAAGGAGCTGGCATCTCACTCTCTTTGAATCTTCTTTATCATGCTAAGAGGAGCAGGAAAAAGCAAAAAATTTCAGAATTGCACCTTGCAATGCGGAGAAATTACTGTTTGTGCATTTACAATATTCATTGATTTTTGCCATTGAAAAACATCATGTTATTCATATACCATAAATGATTGAAGCTACTGACTGAATGAAAGGAGCTGGCATCTTACTCTCTTTGAATCTTCTTTGTCATGCTAAGAGGAGCAGGAAAAAGCAAAAAATTTCAGAATTGCACCTTGCAATGCGGAGAAATTACTGTTTGTGCATTTACAATATTCATTGATTTTTGCCATTGAAAAACGTCCAGAAATGATTGAAGCTACTGACTGAATGAAAGGAGCTGGCATCTCACTCTCTTTGAATCTTCTTTATCATGCTAAGAGGAGCAGGAAAAAGCAAAAAATTTCAGAATTGCACCTTGCAATGCGGAGAAATTACTGTTTGTGCATTTACAATATTCATTGATTTTTGCCATTGAAAAACGTCCAGAAATGATTGAAGCTACTGACTGAATGAAAGGAGCTGGCATCTCACTCTCTTTGAATCTTCTTTATCATGCTAAGAGGAGCAGGAAAAAGCAAAAAATTTCAGAATTGCACCTTGCAATGCGGAGAAATTACTGTTTGTGCATTTACAATATTCATTGATTTTTGCCATTGAAAAACATCATGTTATTCATATACCAGAAATGTTTGTAGCTACTGACTGAATGAAAGGAGCTGGCATCTCACTCTCTTTGAATCTTCTTTATCATGCTAAGAGGAGCAGGAAAAAGCAAAAAATTTCAGAATTGCACCTTGCAATGCGGAGAAATTACTGTTTGTGCATTTACAATATTCATTGATTTTTGCCATTGAAAAACGTCCAGAAATGATTGAAGCTACTGACTGAATGAAAGGAGCTGGCATCTCACTCTCTTTGAATCTTCTTTATCATGCTAAGAGGAGCAGGAAAAAGCAAAAAATTTCAGAATTGCACCTTGCAATGCGGAGAAATTACTGTTTGTGCATTTACAATATTCATTGATTTTTGCCATTGAAAAACGTCCAGAAATGATTGAAGCTACTGACTGAATGAAAGGAGCTGGCATCTCACTCTCTTTGAATCTTCTTTATCATGCTAAGAGGAGCAGGAAAAAGCAAAAAATTTCAGAATTGCACCTTGCAATGCGGAGAAATTACTCTTTGTGCATTTACAATATTCATTGATTTTTGCCATTGAAAAACATCATGTTATTCATATACCAGAAATGTTTGAAGCTACTGACTGAATGAAAGGAGCTGGCATCTCACTCTCTTTGAATCTTCTTTATCATGCTAAGAGGAGCAGGAAAAAGCAAAAAATTTCAGAATTGCACCTTGCAATGCGGAGAAATTACTGTTTGTGCATTTACAATATTCATTGATTTTTGCCATTGAAAAACGTCCAGAAATGATTGAAGCTACTGACTGAATGAAAGGAGCTGGCATCTCACTCTCTTTGAATCTTCTTTATCATGCTAAGAGGAGCAGGAAAAAGCAAAAAATTTCAGAATTGCACCTTGCAATGCGGAGAAATTACTGTTTGTGCATTTACAATATTCATTGATTTTTGCCATTGAAAAACATCATGTTATTCATATACCAGAAATGTTTGTAGCTACTGACTGAATGAAAGGAGCTGGCATCTCACTCTCTTTGAATCTTCTTTATCATGCTAAGAGGAGCAGGAAAAAGCAAAAAATTTCAGAATTGCACCTTGCAATGCGGAGAAATTACTGTTTGTGCATTTACAATATTCATTGATTTTTGCCATTGAAAAACGTCCAGAAATGATTGAAGCTACTGACTGAATGAAAGAAGCTGGCATCTCACTCTCTTTGAATCTTCTTTATCATGCTAAGAGGAGCAGGAAAAAGCAAAAAATTTCAGAATTGCACCTTGCAATGCGGAGAAATTACTGTTTGTGCATTTACAATATTCATTGATTTTTGCCATTGAAAAACGTCCAGAAATGATTGAAGCTACTGACTGAATGAAAGGAGCTGGCATCTCACTCTCTTTGAATCTTCTTTATCATGCTAAGAGGAGCAGGAAAAAGCAAAAAATTTCAGAATTGCACCTTGCAATGCGGAGAAATTACTCTTTGTGCATTTACAATATTCATTGATTTTTGCCATTGAAAAACATCATGTTATTCATATACCAGAAATGTTTGAAGCTACTGACTGAATGAAAGGAGCTGGCATCTCACTCTCTTTGAATCTTCTTTATCATGCTAAGAGGAGCAGGAAAAAGCAAAAAATTTCAGAATTGCACCTTGCAATGCGGAGAAATTACTGTTTGTGCATTTACAATATTCATTGATTTTGCCATTGAAAAACATCATGTTATTCATATACCAGAAATGTTTGAAGCTACTGACTGAATGAAAGGAGCTGGCATCTCACTCTCTTTGAATCTTCTTTATCATGCTAAGAGGAGCAGGAAAAATCAAAAAATTTCAGAATTGCACCTTGCAATGCGGAGAAATTACTGTTTGTGCATTTACAATATTCAATGATTTTTGCCATTGAAAAACATGTTATTCATATACCAGAAATGTTTGAAGCTACTGACTGAATGAAAGGAGCTGGCACCTCACTCTCTTTGAATCTTCTTTATCATGCTAAGAGGAGCGGGAAAAAGCAAAAAATTTCAGAATTGCACCTTGCAATGCGGAGAAATTACTGTTTGTGCATTTACAATATTCATTGATTTTTGCCATTGAAAAACATCCAGAAATGATTGAAGCTACTGACTGAATGAAAGGAGCTGGCATCTCACTCTCTTTGAATCTTCTTTATCATGCTAAGAGGAGCAGGAAAAAGCAAAAAATTTCAGAATTGCACCTTGCAATGCGGAGAAATTACTGTTTGTGCATTTACAATATTCATTGATTTTTGCCATTGAAAAACGTCCAGAAATGATTGAAGCTACTGACTGAATGAAAGGAGCTGGCATCTCACTCTCTTTGAATCTTCTTTATCATGCTAAGAGGAGCAGGAAAAAGCCAAAAATTTCAGAATTGCACCTTGCAATGCGGAGAAATTACAGTTTGTGCATTTACAATATTCATTGATTTTTGCCATTGAAAAACATCCAGAAATGATTGAAGCTACTGACTGAATGAAAGGAGCTGGCATCTCACTCTCTTTGAATATTCTTTATCATGCTAAGAGGAGCAGGAAAAAGCAAAAAATTTCAGAATTGCACCTTGCAATGCGGAGAAATTACTGTTTGTGCATTTACAATATTCGTTGATTTTTGCCATTGAAAAACATCATGTTATTCATATACCAGAAATGTTTGAAGCTACTGACTGAATGAAAGGAGCTGGCATCTCACTCTCTTTGAATCTTCTTTATCATGCTAAGAGGAGCAGGAAAAAGCAAAAAATTTCAGAATTGCACCTTGCAATGCGGAGAAATTACTGTTTGTGCATTTACAATATTCATTGATTTTTGCCATTGAAAAACATCATGTTATTCATATACCAGAAATGTTTGAAGCTACTGACTGAATGAAAGGAGCTGGCATCTCACTCTCTTTGAATATTCTTTATCATGCTAAGAGGAGCAGGAAAAAGCAAAAAATTTCAGAATTGCACCTTGCAATGTGGAGAAATTACTGTTTGTGCATTTACAATATTCATTGATTTTTACCATTGAAAAACGTCCAGAAATGATTGAAGCTACTGACTGAATGAAAGTAGCTGGCATCTCACTCTCTTTGAATCTTCTTTATCATGCTAAGAGGAGCAGGAAAAAGCAAAAAATTTCAGAATTGCACCTTGCAATGCAGAGAAATTACTGTTTGTGCATTTACAATATTCATTGATTTTTGCCATTGAAAAACATCATGTTATTCATATACCAGAAATGTTTGAAGCTACTGACTGAATGAAAGGAGCTGGCATCTCACTCTCTTTGAATCTTCTTTATCATGCTAAGAGGAGCAGGAAAAAGCAAAAAATTTCAGAATTGCACCTTGCAATGTGGAGAAATTACTGTTTGTGCATTTACAATATTCATTGATTTTTACCATTGAAAAACGTCCAGAAATGATTGAAGCTACTGACTGAATGAAAGTAGCTGGCATCTCACTCTCTTTGAATCTTCTTTATCATGCTAAGAGGAGCAGGAAAAAGCAAAAAATTTCAGACTTGCACCTTGCAATGCGGAGAAATTACTGTTTGTGCATTTACAATATTCATTGATTTTTGCCATTGAAAAACATCATGTTATTCATATACCAGAAATGTTTGAAGCTACTGACTGAATGAAAGGAGCTGGCATCTCACTCTCTTTGAATCTTCTTTATCATGCTAAGAGGAGCAGGAAAAAGCAAAAAATTTCAGAATTGCACCTTGCAATGCGGAGAAATTACTGTTTGTGCATTTACAATATTCATTGATTTTTGCCATTGAAAAACGTCCAGAAATGATTGAAGCTACTGACTGAATGAAAGGAGCTGGCATCTCACTCTCTTTGAATCTTGTTTATCATGCTAAGAGGAGCAGGAAAAAGCAAAAAATTTCAGAATTGCACCTTGCAATGCGGAGAAATTACTGTTTGTGCATTTACAATATTCATTGATTTTTGCCATTGAAAAACGTCCAGAAATGATTGAAGCTACTGACTGAATGAAAGGAGCTGGCATCTCACTCTCTTTGAATCTTCTTTATCATGCTAAGAGGAGCAGGAAAAAGCAAAAAATTTCAGAATTGCACCTTGCAATGCGGAGAAATTACTGTTTGTGCATTTACAATATTCATTGATTTTTGCCATTGAAAAACATCATGTTATTCATATACCAGAAATGATTGAAGCTACTGACTGAATGAAAGGAGCTGGCATCTCACTCTCTTTGAATCTTCTTTATCATGCTAAGAGGAGCAGGAAAAAGCAAAAAATTTCAGAATTGCACCTTGCAATGCGGAGAAATTACTGTTTCTGCATTTACAATATTCATTGATTTTTGCCATTGAAAAACGTCCAGAAATGATTGAAGCTACTGACTGAATGAAAGGAACTGGCATCTCACTCTCTTTGAATCTTCTTTATCATGCTAAGAGGAGCAGGAAAAAGCAAAAAATTTCAGAATTGCACCTTGCAATGCGGAGAAATTACTGTTTGTGCATTTACAAAATTCATTGATTTTTGCCATTGAAAAACATCATGTTATTCATATACCAGAAATGTTTGTAGCTACTGACTGAATGAAAGGAGCTGGCATCTCACTCTCTTTGAATCTTCTTTATCATGCTAAGAGGAGCAGGAAAAAGCAAAAAATTTCAGAATTGCACCTTGCAATGCGGAGAAATTACTGTTTGTGCATTTACAATATTCATTGATTTTTGCCATTGAAAAACGTCCAGAAATGATTGAAGCTACTGACTGAATGAAAGGAGCTGGCATCTCACTCTCTTTGAATCTTCTTTATCATGCTAAGAGGAGCAGGAAAAAGCAAAAAATTTCAGAATTGCACCTTGCAATGCGGAGAAATTACTGTTTGTGCATTTACAATATTCATTGATTTTTGCAATTGAAAAACGTCCAGAAATGATTGAAGCTACTGACTGAATGAAAGGAGCTGGCATCTCACTCTCTTTGAATCTTCTTTATCATGCTAAGAGGAGCAGGAAAAAGCAAAAAATTTCAGAATTGCACCTTGCAATGCGGAGAAATTACTCTTTGTGCATTTACAATATTCATTGATTTTTGCCATTGAAAAACATCATGTTATTCATATACCAGAAATGTTTGAAGCTACTGACTGAATGAAAGGAGCTGGCATCTCACTCTCTTTGAATCTTCTTTATCATGCTAAGAGGAGCAGGAAAAAGCAAAAAATTTCAGAATTGCACCTTGCAATGCGGAGAAATTACTGTTTGTGCATTTACAATATTCATTGATTTTTGCCATTGAAAAACATCATGTTATTCATATACCAGAAATGTTTGAAGCTACTGACTGAATGAAAGGAGCTGGCATCTCACTCTCTTTGAATCTTCTTTATCATGCTAAGAGGAGCAGGAAAAAGCAAAAAATTTCAGAATTGCACCTTGCAATGTGGAGAAATTACTGTTTGTGCATTTACAATATTCATTGATTTTTACCATTGAAAAACGTCCAGAAATGATTGAAGCTACTGACTGAATGAAAGTAGCTGGCATCTCACTCTCTTTGAATCTTCTTTATCATGCTAAGAGGAGCAGGAAAAAGCAAAAAATTTCAGACTTGCACCTTGCAATGCGGAGAAATTACTGTTTGTGCATTTACAATATTCATTGATTTTTGCCATTGAAAAACATCATGTTATTCATATACCAGAAATGTTTGAAGCTACTGACTGAATGAAAGGAGCTGGCATCTCACTCTCTTTGAATCTTCTTTATCATGCTAAGAGGAGCAGGAAAAAGCAAAAAATTTCAGAATTGCACCTTGCAATGCGGAGAAATTACTGTTTGTGCATTTACAATATTCATTGATTTTTGCCATTGAAAAACGTCCAGAAATGATTGAAGCTACTGACTGAATGAAAGGAGCTGGCATCTCACTCTCTTTGAATCTTCTTTATCATGCTAAGAGGAGCAGGAAAAAGCAAAAAATTTCAGAATTGCACCTTGCAATGCGGAGAAATTACTGTTTGTGCATTTACAATATTCATTGATTTTTGCCATTGAAAAACATCATGTTATTCATATACCAGAAATGTTTGTAGCTACTGACTGAATGAAAGGAGCTGGCATCTCACTCTCTTTGAATCTTCTTTATCATGCTAAGAGGAGCAGGAAAAAGCAAAAAATTTCAGAATTGCACCTTGCAATGCGGAGAAATTACTGTTTGTGCATTTACAATATTCATTGATTTTTGCCATTGAAAAACGTCCAGAAATGATTGAAGCTACTGACTGAATGAAAGGAGCTGGCATCTCACTCTCTTTGAATCTTCTTTATCATGCTAAGAGGAGCAGAAAAAAGCAAAAAATTTCAGAATTGCACCTTGCAATGCGGAGAAATTACTGTTTGTGCATTTACAATATTCATTGATTTTTGCCATTGAAAAACGTCCAGAAATGATTGAAGCTACTGACTGAATGAAAGGAGCTGGCATCTCACTCTCTTTGAATCTTCTTTATCATGCTAAGAGGAGCAGGAAAAAGCAAAAAATTTCAGAATTGCACCTTGCAATGCGGAGAAATTACTCTTTGTGCATTTACAATATTCATTGATTTTTGCCATTGAAAAACATCATGTTATTCATATACCAGAAATGTTTGAAGCTACTGACTGAATGAAAGGAGCTGGCATCTCACTCTCTTTGAATCTTCTTTATCATGCTAAGAGGAGCAGGAAAAAGCAAAAAATTTCAGAATTGCACCTTGCAATGCGGAGAAATTACTGTTTGTGCATTTACAATATTCATTGATTTTTGCCATTGAAAAACATCATGTTATTCATATACCAGAAATGTTTGAAGCTACTGACTGAATGAAAGGAGCTGGCATCTCACTCTCTTTGAATCTTCTTTATCATGCTAAGAGGAGCAGGAAAAAGCAAAAAATTTCAGAATTGCACCTTGCAATGTGGAGAAATTACTGTTTGTGCATTTACAATATTCATTGATTTTTACCATTGAAAAACGTCCAGAAATGATTGAAGCTACTGACTGAATGAAAGTAGCTGGCATCTCACTCTCTTTGAATCTTCTTTATCATGCTAAGAGGAGCAGGAAAAAGCAAAAAATTTCAGACTTGCACCTTGCAATGCGGAGAAATTACTGTTTGTGCATTTACAATATTCATTGATTTTTGCCATTGAAAAACATCATGTTATTCATATACCAGAAATGTTTGAAGCTACTGACTGAATGAAAGGAGCTGGCATCTCACTCTCTTTGAATCTTCTTTATCATGCTAAGAGGAGCAGGAAAAAGCAAAAAATTTCAGAATTGCACCTTGCAATGCGGAGAAATTACTGTTTGTGCATTTACAATATTCATTGATTTTTGCCATTGAAAAACATCATGTTATTCATATACCAGAAATGTTTGAAGCTACTGACTGAATGAAAGGAGCTGGCATCTCACTCTCTTTGAATCTTCTTTATCATGCTAAGAGGAGCAGGAAAAAGCAAAAAATTTCAGAATTGCACCTTGCAATGCGGAGAAATTACTGTTTGTGCATTTACAATATTCATTGATTTTTGCCATTGAAAAACGTCCAGAAATGATTGAAGCTACTGACTGAATGAAAGGAGCTGGCATCTCACTCTCTTTGAATCTTCTTTATCATGCTAAGAGGAGCAGGAAAAAGCAAAAAATTTCAGAATTGCACCTTGCAATGCGGAGAAATTACTGTTTGTGCATTTACAATATTCATTGATTTTTGCCATTGAAAAACGTCCAGAAATGATTGAAGCTACTGACTGAATGAAAGGAGCTGGCATCTCACTCTCTTTGAATCTTCTTTATCATGCTAAGAGGAGCAGGAAAAAGCAAAAAATTTCAGAATTGCACCTTGCAATGCGGAGAAATTACTGTTTGTGCATTTACAATATTCATTGATTTTTGCCATTGAAAAACATCATGTTATTCATATACCAGAAATGATTGAAGCTACTGACTGAATGAAAGGAGCTGGCATCTCACTCTCTTTGAATCTTCTTTATCATGCTAAGAGGAGCAGGAAAAAGCAAAAAATTTCAGAATTGCACCTTGCAATGCGGAGAAATTACTGTTTCTGCATTTACAATATTCATTGATTTTTGCCATTGAAAAACGTCCAGAAATGATTGAAGCTACTGACTGAATGAAAGGAACTGGCATCTCACTCTCTTTGAATCTTCTTTATCATGCTAAGAGGAGCAGGAAAAAGCAAAAAATTTCAGAATTGCACCTTGCAATGCGGAGAAATTACTGTTTGTGCATTTACAAAATTCATTGATTTTTGCCATTGAAAAACATCATGTTATTCATATACCAGAAATGTTTGTAGCTACTGACTGAATGAAAGGAGCTGGCATCTCACTCTCTTTGAATCTTCTTTATCATGCTAAGAGGAGCAGGAAAAAGCAAAAAATTTCAGAATTGCACCTTGCAATGCGGAGAAATTACTGTTTGTGCATTTACAATATTCATTGATTTTTGCCATTGAAAAACGTCCAGAAATGATTGAAGCTACTGACTGAATGAAAGGAGCTGGCATCTCACTCTCTTTGAATCTTCTTTATCATGCTAAGAGGAGCAGGAAAAAGCAAAAAATTTCAGAATTGCACCTTGCAATGCGGAGAAATTACTGTTTGTGCATTTACAATATTCATTGATTTTTGCAATTGAAAAACGTCCAGAAATGATTGAAGCTACTGACTGAATGAAAGGAGCTGGCATCTCACTCTCTTTGAATCTTCTTTATCATGCTAAGAGGAGCAGGAAAAAGCAAAAAATTTCAGAATTGCACCTTGCAATGCGGAGAAATTACTCTTTGTGCATTTACAATATTCATTGATTTTTGCCATTGAAAAACATCATGTTATTCATATACCAGAAATGTTTGAAGCTACTGACTGAATGAAAGGAGCTGGCATCTCACTCTCTTTGAATCTTCTTTATCATGCTAAGAGGAGCAGGAAAAAGCAAAAAATTTCAGAATTGCACCTTGCAATGCGGAGAAATTACTGTTTGTGCATTTACAATATTCATTGATTTTTGCCATTGAAAAACATCATGTTATTCATATACCAGAAATGTTTGAAGCTACTGACTGAATGAAAGGAGCTGGCATCTCACTCTCTTTGAATCTTCTTTATCATGCTAAGAGGAGCAGGAAAAAGCAAAAAATTTCAGAATTGCACCTTGCAATGTGGAGAAATTACTGTTTGTGCATTTACAATATTCATTGATTTTTACCATTGAAAAACGTCCAGAAATGATTGAAGCTACTGACTGAATGAAAGTAGCTGGCATCTCACTCTCTTTGAATCTTCTTTATCATGCTAAGAGGAGCAGGAAAAAGCAAAAAATTTCAGACTTGCACCTTGCAATGCGGAGAAATTACTGTTTGTGCATTTACAATATTCATTGATTTTTGCCATTGAAAAACATCATGTTATTCATATACCAGAAATGTTTGAAGCTACTGACTGAATGAAAGGAGCTGGCATCTCACTCTCTTTGAATCTTCTTTATCATGCTAAGAGGAGCAGGAAAAAGCAAAAAATTTCAGAATTGCACCTTGCAATGCGGAGAAATTACTGTTTGTGCATTTACAATATTCATTGATTTTTGCCATTGAAAAACGTCCAGAAATGATTGAAGCTACTGACTGAATGAAAGGAGCTGGCATCTCACTCTCTTTGAATCTTCTTTATCATGCTAAGAGGAGCAGGAAAAAGCAAAAAATTTCAGAATTGCACCTTGCAATGCGGAGAAATTACTGTTTGTGCATTTACAATATTCATTGATTTTTGCCATTGAAAAACATCATGTTATTCATATACCAGAAATGTTTGTAGCTACTGACTGAATGAAAGGAGCTGGCATCTCACTCTCTTTGAATCTTCTTTATCATGCTAAGAGGAGCAGGAAAAAGCAAAAAATTTCAGAATTGCACCTTGCAATGCGGAGAAATTACTGTTTGTGCATTTACAATATTCATTGATTTTTGCCATTGAAAAACGTCCAGAAATGATTGAAGCTACTGACTGAATGAAAGGAGCTGGCATCTCACTCTCTTTGAATCTTCTTTATCATGCTAAGAGGAGCAGAAAAAAGCAAAAAATTTCAGAATTGCACCTTGCAATGCGGAGAAATTACTGTTTGTGCATTTACAATATTCATTGATTTTTGCCATTGAAAAACGTCCAGAAATGATTGAAGCTACTGACTGAATGAAAGGAGCTGGCATCTCACTCTCTTTGAATCTTCTTTATCATGCTAAGAGGAGCAGGAAAAAGCAAAAAATTTCAGAATTGCACCTTGCAATGCGGAGAAATTACTCTTTGTGCATTTACAAT
Organism: Phyllobates terribilis; assembly: GCF_046119375.1. Classification (NCBI taxonomy): domain Eukaryota; kingdom Metazoa; phylum Chordata; class Amphibia; order Anura; family Dendrobatidae; genus Phyllobates; species Phyllobates terribilis. The sequence goes on along the minus strand of NW_027363824.1, from coordinate 334,292 downwards.
ATTCATTGATTTTTGCCATTGAAAAACATCATGTTATTCATATACCAGAAATGTTTGAAGCTACTGACTGAATGAAAGGAGCTGGCATCTCACTCTCTTTGAATCTTCTTTATCATGCTAAGAGGAGCAGGAAAAAGCAAAAAATTTCAGAATTGCACCTTGCAATGCGGAGAAATTACTGTTTGTGCATTTACAATATTCATTGATTTTTGCCATTGAAAAACATCATGTTATTCATATACCAGAAATGTTTGAAGCTACTGACTGAATGAAAGGAGCTGGCATCTCACTCTCTTTGAATCTTCTTTATCATGCTAAGAGGAGCAGGAAAAAGCAAAAAATTTCAGAATTGCACCTTGCAATGTGGAGAAATTACTGTTTGTGCATTTACAATATTCATTGATTTTTACCATTGAAAAACGTCCAGAAATGATTGAAGCTACTGACTGAATGAAAGTAGCTGGCATCTCACTCTCTTTGAATCTTCTTTATCATGCTAAGAGGAGCAGGAAAAAGCAAAAAATTTCAGACTTGCACCTTGCAATGCGGAGAAATTACTGTTTGTGCATTTACAATATTCATTGATTTTTGCCATTGAAAAACATCATGTTATTCATATACCAGAAATGTTTGAAGCTACTGACTGAATGAAAGGAGCTGGCATCTCACTCTCTTTGAATCTTCTTTATCATGCTAAGAGGAGCAGGAAAAAGCAAAAAATTTCAGAATTGCACCTTGCAATGCGGAGAAATTACTGTTTGTGCATTTACAATATTCATTGATTTTTGCCATTGAAAAACATCATGTTATTCATATACCAGAAATGTTTGAAGCTACTGACTGAATGAAAGGAGCTGGCATCTCACTCTCTTTGAATCTTCTTTATCATGCTAAGAGGAGCAGGAAAAAGCAAAAAATTTCAGAATTGCACCTTGCAATGCGGAGAAATTACTGTTTGTGCATTTACAATATTCATTGATTTTTGCCATTGAAAAACGTCCAGAAATGATTGAAGCTACTGACTGAATGAAAGGAGCTGGCATCTCACTCTCTTTGAATCTTCTTTATCATGCTAAGAGGAGCAGGAAAAAGCAAAAAATTTCAGAATTGCACCTTGCAATGCGGAGAAATTACTGTTTGTGCATTTACAATATTCATTGATTTTTGCCATTGAAAAACGTCCAGAAATGATTGAAGCTACTGACTGAATGAAAGGAGCTGGCATCTCACTCTCTTTGAATCTTCTTTATCATGCTAAGAGGAGCAGGAAAAATCAAAAAATTTCAGAATTGCACCTTGCAATGCGGAGAAATTACTGTTTGTGCATTTACAATATTCAATGATTTTTGCCATTGAAAAACATGTTATTCATATACCAGAAATGTTTGAAGCTACTGACTGAATGAAAGGAGCTGGCACCTCACTCTCTTTGAATCTTCTTTATCATGCTAAGAGGAGCGGGAAAAAGCAAAAAATTTCAGAATTGCACCTTGCAATGCGGAGAAATTACTGTTTGTGCATTTACAATATTCATTGATTTTTGCCATTGAAAAACATCCAGAAATGATTGAAGCTACTGACTGAATGAAAGGAGCTGGCATCTCACTCTCTTTGAATCTTCTTTATCATGCTAAGAGGAGCAGGAAAAAGCAAAAAATTTCAGAATTGCACCTTGCAATGCGGAGAAATTACTGTTTGTGCATTTACAATATTCATTGATTTTTGCCATTGAAAAACGTCCAGAAATGATTGAAGCTACTGACTGAATGAAAGGAGCTGGCATCTCACTCTCTTTGAATCTTCTTTATCATGCTAAGAGGAGCAGGAAAAAGCCAAAAATTTCAGAATTGCACCTTGCAATGCGGAGAAATTACAGTTTGTGCATTTACAATATTCATTGATTTTTGCCATTGAAAAACATCCAGAAATGATTGAAGCTACTGACTGAATGAAAGGAGCTGGCATCTCACTCTCTTTGAATATTCTTTATCATGCTAAGAGGAGCAGGAAAAAGCAAAAAATTTCAGAATTGCACCTTGCAATGCGGAGAAATTACTGTTTGTGCATTTACAATATTCATTGATTTTTGCCATTGAAAAACATCATGTTATTCATATACCAGAAATGTTTGAAGCTACTGACTGAATGAAAGGAGCTGGCATCTCACTCTCTTTGAATCTTCTTTATCATGCTAAGAGGAGCAGGAAAAAGCAAAAAATTTCAGAATTGCACCTTGCAATGCGGAGAAATTACTGTTTGTGCATTTACAATATTCATTGATTTTTGCCATTGAAAAACATCATGTTATTCATATACCAGAAATGTTTGAAGCTACTGACTGAATGAAAGGAGCTGGCATCTCACTCTCTTTGAATCTTCTTTAGCATGCTAAGAGGAGCAGGAAAAAGCAAAAAATTTCAGAATTGCACCTTGCAATGTGGAGAAATTACTGTTTGTGCATTTACAATATTCATTGATTTTTACCATTGAAAAACGTCCAGAAATGATTGAAGCTACTGACTGAATGAAAGTAGCTGGCATCTCACTCTCTTTGAATCTTCTTTATCATGCTAAGAGGAGCAGGAAAAAGCAAAAAATTTCAGAATTGCACCTTGCAATGCAGAGAAATTACTGTTTGTGCATTTACAATATTCATTGATTTTTGCCATTGAAAAACATCATGTTATTCATATACCAGAAATGTTTGAAGCTACTGACTGAATGAAAGGAGCTGGCATCTCACTCTCTTTGAATCTTCTTTATCATGCTAAGAGGAGCAGGAAAAAGCAAAAAATTTCAGAATTGCACCTTTCAATGTGGAGAAATTACTGTTTGTGCATTTACAATATTCATTGATTTTTACCATTGAAAAACGTCCAGAAATGATTGAAGCTACTGACTGAATGAAAGTAGCTGGCATCTCACTCTCTTTGAATCTTCTTTATCATGCTAAGAGGAGCAGGAAAAAGCAAAAAATTTCAGACTTGCACCTTGCAATGCGGAGAAATTACTGTTTGTGCATTTACAATATTCATTGATTTTTGCCATTGAAAAACATCATGTTATTCATATACCAGAAATGTTTGAAGCTACTGACTGAATGAAAGGAGCTGGCATCTCACTCTCTTTGAATCTTCTTTATCATGCTAAGAGGAGCAGGAAAAAGCAAAAAATTTCAGAATTGCACCTTGCAATGCGGAGAAATTACTGTTTGTGCATTTACAATATTCATTGATTTTTGCCATTGAAAAACGTCCAGAAATGATTGAAGCTACTGACTGAATGAAAGGAGCTGGCATCTCACTCTCTTTGAATCTTGTTTATCATGCTAAGAGGAGCAGGAAAAAGCAAAAAATTTCAGAATTGCACCTTGCAATGCGGAGAAATTACTGTTTGTGCATTTACAATATTCATTGATTTTTGCCATTGAAAAACGTCCAGAAATGATTGAAGCTACTGACTGAATGAAAGGAGCTGGCATCTCACTCTCTTTGAATCTTCTTTATCATGCTAAGAGGAGCAGGAAAAAGCAAAACATTTCAGAATTGCACCTTGCAATGCGGAGAAATTACTGTTTGTGCATTTACAATATTCATTGATTTTTGCCATTGAAAAACATCATGTTATTCATATACCAGAAATGATTGAAGATACTGACTGAATGAAAGGAGCTGGCATCTCACTCTCTTTGAATCTTCTTTATCATGCTAAGAGGAGCAGGAAAAAGCAAAAAATTTCAGAATTGCACCTTGCAATGCGGAGAAATTACTGTTTGTGCATTTACAATATTCATTGATTTTTGCCATTGAAAAACGTCCAGAAATGATTGAAGCTACTGACTGAATGAAAGGAACTGGCATCTCACTCTCTTTGAATCTTCTTTATCATGCTAAGAGGAGCAGGAAAAAGCAAAAAATTTCAGAATTGCACCTTGCAATGCGGAGAAATTACTGTTTGTGCATTTACAATATTCATTGATTTTTGCCATTGAAAAACATCATGTTATTCATATACCAGAAATGTTTGTAGCTACTGACTGAATGAAAGGAGCTGGCATCTCACTCTCTTTGAATCTTCTTTATCATGCTAAGAGGAGCAGGAAAAAGCAAAAAATTTCAGAATTGCACCTTGCAATGCGGAGAAATTACTGTTTGTGCATTTACAATATTCATTGATTTTTGCATTGAAAAACGTCCAGAAATGATTGAAGCTACTGACTGAATGAAAGGAGCTGGCATCTCACTCTCTTTGAATCTTCTTTATCATGCTAAGAGGAGCAGGAAAAAGCAAAAAATTTCAGAATTGCACCTTGCAATGCGGAGAAATTACTGTTTGTGCATTTACAATATTCATTGATTTTTGCCATTGAAAAACGTCCAGAAATGATTGAAGCTACTGACTGAATGAAAGGAGCTGGCATCTCACTCTCTTTGAATCTTCTTTATCATGCTAAGAGGAGCAGGAAAAAGCAAAAAATTTCAGAATTGCACCTTGCAATGCGGAGAAATTACTCTTTGTGCATTTACAATATTCATTGATTTTTGCCATTGAAAAACATCATGTTATTCATATACCAGAAATGTTTGAAGCTACTGACTGAATGAAAGGAGCTGGCATCTCACTCTCTTTGAATCTTCTTTATCATGCTAAGAGGAGCAGGAAAAAGCAAAAAATTTCAGAATTGCACCTTGCAATGCGGAGAAATTACTGTTTGTGCATTTACAATATTCATTGATTTTTGCCATTGAAAAACATCATGTTATTCATATACCAGAAATGTTTGAAGCTACTGACTGAATGAAAGGAGCTGGCATCTCACTCTCTTTGAATCTTCTTTATCATGCTAAGAGGAGCAGGAAAAAGCAAAAAATTTCAGAATTGCACCTTGCAATGTGGAGAAATTACTGTTTGTGCATTTACAATATTCATTGATTTTTACCATTGAAAAACGTCCAGAAATGATTGAAGCTACTGACTGAATGAAAGTAGCTGGCATCTCACTCTCTTTGAATCTTCTTTATCATGCTAAGAGGAGCAGGAAAAAGCAAAAAATTTCAGACTTGCACCTTGCAATGCGGAGAAATTACTGTTTGTGCATTTACAATATTCATTGATTTTTGCCATTGAAAAACATCATGTTATTCATATACCAGAAATGTTTGAAGCTACTGACTGAATGAAAGGAGCTGGCATCTCACTCTCTTTGAATCTTCTTTATCATGCTAAGAGGAGCAGGAAAAAGCAAAAAATTTCAGAATTGCACCTTGCAATGCGGAGAAATTACTGTTTGTGCATTTACAATATTCATTGATTTTTGCCATTGAAAAACATCCAGAAATGATTGAAGCTACTGACTGAATGAAAGGAGCTGGCATCTCACTCTCTTTGAATCTTCTTTATCATGCTAAGAGGAGCAGGAAAAAGCAAAAAATTTCAGAATTGCACCTTGCAATGCGGAGAAATTACTGTTTGTGCATTTACAATATTCATTGATTTTTGCCATTGAAAAACGTCCAGAAATGATTGAAGCTACTGACTGAATGAAAGGAGCTGGCATCTCACTCTCTTTGAATCTTCTTTATCATGCTAAGAGGAGCAGGAAAAAGCCAAAAATTTCAGAATTGCACCTTGCAATGCGGAGAAATTACAGTTTGTGCATTTACAATATTCATTGATTTTTGCCATTGAAAAACATCCAGAAATGATTGAAGCTACTGACTGAATGAAAGGAGCTGGCATCTCACTCTCTTTGAATATTCTTTATCATGCTAAGAGGAGCAGGAAAAAGCAAAAAATTTCAGAATTGCACCTTGCAATGCGGAGAAATTACTGTTTGTGCATTTACAATATTCATTGATTTTTGCCATTGAAAAACATCATGTTATTCATATACCAGAAATGTTTGAAGCTACTGACTGAATGAAAGGAGCTGGCATCTCACTCTCTTTGAATCTTCTTTATCATGCTAAGAGGAGCAGGAAAAAGCAAAAAATTTCAGAATTGCACCTTGCAATGCGGAGAAATTACTGTTTGTGCATTTACAATATTCATTGATTTTTGCCATTGAAAAACATCATGTTATTCATATACCAGAAATGTTTGAAGCTACTGACTGAATGAAAGGAGCTGGCATCTCACTCTCTTTGAATCTTCTTTATCATGCTAAGAGGAGCAGGAAAAAGCAAAAAATTTCAGAATTGCACCTTGCAATGTGGAGAAATTACTGTTTGTGCATTTACAATATTCATTGATTTTTACCATTGAAAAACGTCCAGAAATGATTGAAGCTACTGACTGAATGAAAGTAGCTGGCATCTCACTCTCTTTGAATCTTCTTTATCATGCTAAGAGGAGCAGGAAAAAGCAAAAAATTTCAGAATTGCACCTTGCAATGCAGAGAAATTACTGTTTGTGCATTTACAATATTCATTGATTTTTGCCATTGAAAAACATCATGTTATTCATATACCAGAAATGTTTGAAGCTACTGACTGAATGAAAGGAGCTGGCATCTCACTCTCTTTGAATCTTCTTTATCATGCTAAGAGGAGCAGGAAAAAGCAAAAAATTTCAGAATTGCACCTTGCAATGTGGAGAAATTACTGTTTGTGCATTTACAATATTCATTGATTTTTACCATTGAAAAACGTCCAGAAATGATTGAAGCTACTGACTGAATGAAAGTAGCTGGCATCTCACTCTCTTTGAATCTTCTTTATCATGCTAAGAGGAGCAGGAAAAAGCAAAAAATTTCAGACTTGCACCTTGCAATGCGGAGAAATTACTGTTTGTGCATTTACAATATTCATTGATTTTTGCCATTGAAAAACATCATGTTATTCATATACCAGAAATGTTTGAAGCTACTGACTGAATGAAAGGAGCTGGCATCTCACTCTCTTTGAATCTTCTTTATCATGCTAAGAGGAGCAGGAAAAAGCAAAAAATTTCAGAATTGCACCTTGCAATGCGGAGAAATTACTGTTTGTGCATTTACAATATTCATTGATTTTTGCCATTGAAAAACGTCCAGAAATGATTGAAGCTACTGACTGAATGAAAGGAGCTGGCATCTCACTCTCTTTGAATCTTGTTTATCATGCTAAGAGGAGCAGGAAAAAGCAAAAAATTTCAGAATTGCACCTTGCAATGCGGAGAAATTACTGTTTGTGCATTTACAATATTCATTGATTTTTGCCATTGAAAAACGTCCAGAAATGATTGAAGCTACTGACTGAATGAAAGGAGCTGGCATCTCACTCTCTTTGAATCTTCTTTATCATGCTAAGAGGAGCAGGAAAAAGCAAAACATTTCAGAATTGCACCTTGCAATGCGGAGAAATTACTGTTTGTGCATTTACAATATTCATTGATTTTTGCCATTGAAAAACATCATGTTATTCATATACCAGAAATGATTGAAGCTACTGACTGAATGAAAGGAGCTGGCATCTCACTCTCTTTGAATCTTCTTTATCATGCTAAGAGGAGCAGGAAAAAGCAAAAAATTTCAGAATTGCACCTTGCAATGCGGAGAAATTACTGTTTGTGCATTTACAATATTCATTGATTTTTGCCATTGAAAAACGTCCAGAAATGATTGAAGCTACTGACTGAATGAAAGGAACTGGCATCTCACTCTCTTTGAATCTTCTTTATCATGCTAAGAGGAGCAGGAAAAAGCAAAAAATTTCAGAATTGCACCTTGCAATGCGGAGAAATTACTGTTTGTGCATTTACAAAATTCATTGATTTTTGCCATTGAAAAACATCATGTTATTCATATACCAGAAATGTTTGAAGCTACTGACTGAATGAAAGGAGCTGACATCTCACTCTCTTTGAATCTTCTTTATCATGCTAAGAGGAGCAGGAAAAAGCAAAAAATTTCAGAATTGCACCTTGCAATGCGGAGAAATTACTGTTTGTGCATTTACAATATTCATTGATTTTTGCCATTGAAAAACGTCCAGAAATGATTGAAGCTACTGACTGAATGAAAGGAGCTGGCATCTCACTCTCTTTGAATCTTCTTTATCATGCTAAGAGGAGCAGGAAAAAGCAAAAAATTTCAGAATTGCACCTTGCAATGCGGAGAAATTACTGTTTGTGCATTTACAATATTCATTGATTTTTGCCATTGAAAAACGTCCAGAAATGATTGAAGCTACTGACTGAATGAAAGGAGCTGGCATCTCACTCTCTTTGAATCTTCTTTATCATGCTAAGAGGAGCAGGAAAAAGCAAAAAATTTCAGAATTGCACCTTGCAATGCGGAGAAATTACTGTTTGTGCATTTACAATATTCATTGATTTTTGCCATTGAAAAACATCATGTTATTCATATACCAGAAATGATTGAAGCTACTGACTGAATGAAAGGAGCTGGCATCTCACTCTCTTTGAATCTTCTTTATCATGCTAAGAGGAGCAGGAAAAAGCAAAAAATTTCAGAATTGCACCTTGCAATGCGGAGAAATTACTGTTTGTGCATTTACAATATTCATTGATTTTTGCCATTGAAAAACGTCCAGAAATGATTGAAGCTACTGACTGAATGAAAGGAACTGGCATCTCACTCTCTTTGAATCTTCTTTATCATGCTAAGAGGAGCAGGAAAAAGCCAAAAATTTCAGAATTGCACCTTGCAATGCGGAGAAATTACAGTTTGTGCATTTACAATATTCATTGATTTTTGCCATTGAAAAACATCCAGAAATGATTGAAGCTACTGACTGAATGAAAGGAGCTGGCATCTCACTCTCTTTGAATATTCTTTATCATGCTAAGAGGAGCAGGAAAAAGCAAAAAATTTCAGAATTGCACCTTGCAATGCGGAGAAATTACTGTTTGTGCATTTACAATATTCATTGATTTTTGCCATTGAAAAACATCATGTTATTCATATACCAGAAATGTTTGAAGCTACTGACTGAATGAAAGGAGCTGGCATCTCACTCTCTTTGAATCTTCTTTATCATGCTAAGAGGAGCAGGAAAAAGCAAAAAATTTCAGAATTGCACCTTGCAATGCGGAGAAATTACTGTTTGTGCATTTACAATATTCATTGATTTTTGCCATTGAAAAACATCATGTTATTCATATACCAGAAATGTTTGAAGCTACTGACTGAATGAAAGGAGCTGGCATCTCACTCTCTTTGAATCTTCTTTATCATGCTAAGAGGAGCAGGAAAAAGCAAAAAATTTCAGAATTGCACCTTGCAATGTGGAGAAATTACTGTTTGTGCATTTACAATATTCATTGATTTTTACCATTGAAAAACGTCCAGAAATGATTGAAGCTACTGACTGAATGAAAGTAGCTGGCATCTCACTCTCTTTGAATCTTCTTTATCATGCTAAGAGGAGCAGGAAAAAGCAAAAAATTTCAGACTTGCACCTTGCAATGCAGAGAAATTACTGTTTCTGCATTTACAATATTCATTGATTTTTGCCATTGAAAAACATCATGTTATTCATATACCAGAAATGTTTGAAGCTACTGACTGAATGAAAGGAGCTGGCATCTCACTCTCTTTGAATCTTCTTTATCATGCTAAGAGGAGCAGGAAAAAGCAAAAAATTTCAGAATTGCACCTTGCAATGCGGAGAAATTACTGTTTGTGCATTTACAATATTCATTGATTTTTGCCATTGAAAAACGTCCAGAAATGATTGAAGCTACTGACTGAATGAAAGGAGCTGGCATCTCACTCTCTTTGAATCTTGTTTATCATGCTAAGAGGAGCAGGAAAAAGCAAAAAATTTCAGAATTGCACCTTGCAATGCGGAGAAATTACTGTTTGTGCATTTACAATATTCATTGATTTTTGCCATTGAAAAACGTCCAGAAATGATTGAAGCTACTGACTGAATGAAAGGAGCTGGCATCTCACTCTCTTTGAATCTTCTTTATCATGCTAAGAGGAGCAGGAAAAAGCAAAAAATTTCAGAATTGCACCTTGCAATGCGGAGAAATTACTGTTTGTGCATTTACAATATTCATTGATTTTTGCCATTGAAAAACATCATGTTATTCATATACCAGAAATGATTGAAGCTACTGACTGAATGAAAGGAGCTGGCATCTCACTCTCTTTGAATCTTCTTTATCATGCTAAGAGGAGCAGGAAAAAGCAAAAAATTTCAGAATTGCACCTTGCAATGCGGAGAAATTACTGTTTGTGCATTTACAATATTCATTGATTTTTGCCATTGAAAAACGTCCAGAAATGATTGAAGCTACTGACTGAATGAAAGGAACTGGCATCTCACTCTCTTTGAATCTTCTTTATCATGCTAAGAGGAGCAGGAAAAAGCAAAAAATTTCAGAATTGCACCTTGCAATGCGGAGAAATTACTGTTTGTGCATTTACAAAATTCATTGATTTTTGCCATTGAAAAACATCATGTTATTCATATACCAGAAATGTTTGAAGCTACTGACTGAATGAAAGGAGCTGACATCTCACTCTCTTTGAATCTTCTTTATCATGCTAAGAGGAGCAGGAAAAAGCAAAAAATTTCAGAATTGCACCTTGCAATGCGGAGAAATTACTGTTTGTGCATTTACAATATTCATTGATTTTTGCCATTGAAAAACGTCCAGAAATGATTGAAGCTACTGACTGAATGAAAGGAGCTGGCATCTCACTCTCTTTGAATCTTCTTTATCATGCTAAGAGGAGCAGGAAAAAGCAAAAAATTTCAGAATTGCACCTTGCAATGCGGAGAAATTACTGTTTGTGCATTTACAATATTCATTGATTTTTGCCATTGAAAAACGTCCAGAAATGATTGAAGCTACTGACTGAATGAAAGGAGCTGGCATCTCACTCTCTTGGAATCTTCTTTATCATGCTAAGAGGAGCAGGAAAAAGCAAAAAATTTCAGAATTGCACCTTGCAATGCGGAGAAATTACTGTTTGTGCATTTACAATATTCATTGATTTTTGCCATTGAAAAACATCATGTTATTCATATACCAGAAATGATTGAAGCTACTGACTGAATGAAAGGAGCTGGCATCTCACTCTCTTTGAATCTTCTTTATCATGCTAAGCGGAGCAGGAAAAAGCAAAAAATTTCAGAATTGCACCTTGCAATGCGGAGAAATTACTGTTTGTGCATTTACAATATTCATTGATTTTTGCCATTGAAAAACGTCCAGAAATGATTGAAGCTACTGACTGAATGAAAGGAACTGGCATCTCACTCTCTTTGAATCTTCTTTATCATGCTAAGAGGAGCAGGAAAAAGCAAAAAATTTCAGAATTGCACCTTGCAATGCGGAGAAATTACTGTTTGTGCATTTACAAAATTCATTGATTTTTGCCATTGAAAAACATCATGTTATTCATATACCAGAAATGTTTGAAGCTACTGACTGAATGAAAGGAGCTGACATCTCACTCTCTTTGAATCTTCTTTATCATGCTAAGAGGAGCAGGAAAAAGTAAAAAATTTCAGAATTGCACCTTGCAATGCGGAGAAATTACTGTTTGTGCATTTACAATATTCATTGATTTTTGCCATTGAAAAACGTCCAGAAATGATTGAAGCTACTGACTGAATGAAAGGAGCTGGCATCTCACTCTCTTTGAATCTTCTTTATCATGCTAAGAGGAGCAGGAAAAAGCAAAAAATTTCAGAATTGCACCTTGCAATGCGGAGAAATTACTGTTTGTGCATTTACAATATTCATTGCTTTTTGCCATTGAAAAACATCATGTTATTCATATACCAGAAATGATTGAAGCTACTGACTGAATGAAAGGAGCTGGCATCTCACTCTCTTTGAATCTTCTTTATCATGCTAAGAGGAGCAGAAAAAAGCAAAAAATTTCAGAATTGCACCTTGCAATGTGGAGAAATTACTGTTTGTGCATTTACAATATTCATTGATTTTTACCATTGAAAAACGTCCAGAAATGATTGAAGCTACTGACTGAATGAAAGTAGCTGGCATCTCACTCTCTTTGAATCTTCTTTATCATGCTAAGAGGAGCAGGAAAAAGCAAAAAATTTCAGACTTGCACCTTGCAATGCGGAGAAATTACTGTTTGTGCATTTACAATATTCATTGATTTTTGCCATTGAAAAACATCATGTTATTCATATACCAGAAATGTTTGAAGCTACTGACTGAATGAAAGGAGCTGGCATCTCACTCTCTTTGAATCTTCTTTATCATGCTAAGAGGAGCAGGAAAAAGCAAAAAATTTCAGAATTGCACCTTGCAATGCGGAGAAATTACTGTTTGTGCATTTACAATATTCATTGATTTTTGCCATTGAAAAACGTCCAGAAATGATTGAAGCTACTGACTGAATGAAAGGAGCTGGCATCTCACTCTCTTTGAATCTTGTTTATCATGCTAAGAGGAGCAGGAAAAAGCAAAAAATTTCAGAATTGCACCTTGCAATGCGGAGAAATTACTGTTTGTGCATTTACAATATTCATTGATTTTTGCCATTGAAAAACGTCCAGAAATGATTGAAGCTACTGACTGAATGAAAGGAGCTGGCATCTCACTCTCTTTGAATCTTCTTTATCATGCTAAGAGGAGCAGGAAAAAGCAAAAAAATTCAGAATTGCACCTTGCAATGCGGAGAAATTACTGTTTGTGCATTTACAATATTCATTGATTTTTGCCATTGAAAAACATCATGTTATTCATATACCAGAAATGATTGAAGCTACTGACTGAATGAAAGGAGCTGGCATCTCACTCTCTTTGAATCTTCTTTATCATGCTAAGAGGAGCAGGAAAAAGCAAAAAATTTCAGAATTGCACCTTGCAATGCGGAGAAATTACTGTTTGTGCATTTACAATATTCATTGATTTTTGCCATTGAAAAACGTCCAGAAATGATTGAAGCTACTGACTGAATGAAAGGAACTGGCATCTCACTCTCTTTGAATCTTCTTTATCATGCTAAGAGGAGCAGGAAAAAGCAAAAAATTTCAGAATTGCACCTTGCAATGCGGAGAAATTACTGTTTGTGCATTTACAAAATTCATTGATTTTTGCCATTGAAAAACATCATGTTATTCATATACCAGAAATGTTTGAAGCTACTGACTGAATGAAAGGAGCTGACATCTCACTCTCTTTGAATCTTCTTTATCATGCTAAGAGGAGCAGGAAAAAGCAAAAAATTTCAGAATTGCACCTTGCAATGCGGAGAAATTACTGTTTGTGCATTTACAATATTCATTGATTTTTGCCATTGAAAAACGTCCAGAAATGATTGAAGCTACTGACTGAATGAAAGGAGCTGGCATCTCACTCTCTTTGAATCTTCTTTATCATGCTAAGAGGAGCAGGAAAAAGCAAAAAATTTCAGAATTGCACCTTGCAATGCGGAGAAATTACTGTTTGTGCATTTACAATATTCATTGATTTTTGCCATTGAAAAACATCATGTTATTCATATACCAGAAATGTTTGAAGCTACTGACTGAATGAAAGGAGCTGGCATCTCACTCTCTTTGAATCTTCTTTATCATGCTAAGAGGAGCAGGAAAAAGCAAAAAATTTCAGAATTGCACCTTGCAATGCGGAGAAATTACTGTTTGTGCATTTACAATATTCATTGATTTTTGCCATTGAAAAACATCATGTTATTCATATACCAGAAATGATTGAAGCTACTGACTGAATGAAAGGAGCTGGCATATCACTCTCTTTGAATCTTCTTTATCATGCTAAGAGGAGCAGGAAAAAGCAAAAAATTTCAGAATTGCACCTTGCAATGCGGAGAAATTACTGTTTGTGCATTTACAATATTCATTGATTTTTGCCATTGTAAAACGTCCAGAAATGATTGAAGCTACTGACTGAATGAAAGGAGCTGGCATCTCACTCTCTTTGAATCTTCTTTATCATGCTAAGAGGAGCAGGAAAAAGCAAAAAATTTCAGAATTGCACCTTGCAATGCGGAGAAATTACTGTTTGTGCATTTACAATATTCATTGATTTTTGCCATTGAAAAACATCATGTTATTCATATACCAGAAATGTTTGTAGCTACTGACTGAATGAAAGGAGCTGGCATCTCACTCTCTTTGAATCTTCTTTATCATGCTAAGAGGAGCAGGAAAAAGCAAAAAATTTCAGAATTGCACCTTGCAATGCGGAGAAATTACTGTTTGTGCATTTACAATATTCATTGATTTTTGCCATTGAAAAACGTCCAGAAATGATTGAAGCTACTGACTGAATGAAAGGAGCTGGCATCTCACTCTCTTTGAATCTTCTTTATCATGCTAAGAGGAGCAGGAAAAAGCAAAAAATTTCAGAATTGCACCTTGCAATGCGGAGAAATTACTGTTTGTGCATTTACAATATTCATTGATTTTTGCCATTGAAAAACGTCCAGAAATGATTGAAGCTACTGACTGAATGAAAGGAACTGGCATCTCACTCTCTTTGAATCTTCTTTATCATGCTAAGAGGAGCAGGAAAAAGCAAAAAATTTCAGAATTGCACCTTGCAATGCGGAGAAATTACTGTTTGTGCATTTACAATATTCATTGATTTTTGCCATTGAAAAACATCATGTTATTCATATACCAGAAATGATTGAAGCTACTGACTGAATGAAAGGAGCTGGCATCTCACTCTCTTTGAATCTTCTTTATCATGCTAAGAGGAGCAGGAAAAAGCAAAAAATTTCAGAATTGCACCTTGCAATGCGGAGAAATTACTGTTTGTGCATTTACAATATTCATTGATTTTTGCCATTGAAAAACATCATGTTATTCATATACCAGAAATGATTGAAGCTACTGACTGAATGAAAGGAGCTGGCATCTCACTCTCTTTGAATCTTCTTTATCATGCTAAGAGGAGCAGGAAAAAGCAAAAAATTTCAGAATTGCACCTTGCAATGCGGAGAAATTACTGTTTGTGCATTTACAATATTCATTGATTTTTGCCATTGAAAAACGTCCAGAAATGATTGAAGCTACTGACTGAATGAAAGGAGCTGGCATCTCACTCTCTTTGAATCTTCTTTATCATGCTAAGAGGAGCAGGAAAAAGCAAAAAATTTCAGAATTGCACCTTGCAATGCGGAGAAATTACTGTTTGTGCATTTACAATATTCATTGATTTTTGCCATTGAAAAACATCATGTTATTCATATACCAGAAATGTTTGAAGCTACTGACTGAATGAAAGGAGCTGGCATCTCACTCTCTTTGAATCTTCTTTATCATGCTAAGAGGAGCAGGAAAAAGCAAAAAATTTCAGAATTGCACCTTGCAATGCGGAGAAATTACTGTTTGTGCATTTACAATATTCATTGATTTTTGCCATTGAAAAACGTCCAGAAATGATTGAAGCTACTGACTGAATGAAAGGAGCTGGCATCTCACTCTCTTTGAATCTTCTTTATCATGCTAAGAGGAGCAGGAAAAAGCAAAAAATTTCAGAATTGCACCTTGCAATGCGGAGAAATTACTGTTTGTGCATTTACAATATTCATTGATTTTTGCCATTGAAAAACATCATGTTATTCATATACCAGAAATGATTGAAGCTACTGACTGAATGAAAGGAGCTGGCATCTCGCTCTCTTTGAATCTTCTTTATCATGCTAAGAGGAGCAGGAAAAAGCAAAAAATTTCAGAATTGCACCTTGCAATGCGGAGAAATTACTGTTTGTGCATTTACAATATTCATTGATTTTTGCCATTGAAAAACGTCCAGAAATGATTGAAGCTACTGACTGAATGAAAGGAGCTGGCATCTCACTCTCTTTGAATCTTCTTTATCATGCTAAGAGGAGCAGGAAAAAGCAAAAAATTTCAGAATTGCACCTTGCAATGTGGAGAAATTACTGTTTGTGCATTTACAATATTCATTGATTTTTG
Source organism: Phyllobates terribilis (assembly GCF_046119375.1). Lineage (NCBI taxonomy): Eukaryota > Metazoa > Chordata > Amphibia > Anura > Dendrobatidae > Phyllobates > Phyllobates terribilis. Next base: position 318,408 of record NW_027363824.1, on the reverse strand, counting down.
CCATTGAAAAACATCATGTTATTCATATACCAGAAATGATTGAAGCTACTGACTGAATGAAAGGAGCTGGCATCTCACTCTCTTTGAATCTTCTTTATCATGCTAAGAGGAGCAGGAAAAAGCAAAAAATTTCAGAATTGCACCTTGCAATGCGGAGAAATTACTGTTTGTGCATTTACAATATTCATTGATTTTTGCCATTGAAAAACGTCCAGAAATGATTGAAGCTACTGACTGAATGAAAGGAGCTGGCATCTCACTCTCTTTGAATCTTCTTTATCATGCTAAGAGGAGCAGGAAAAAGCAAAAAATTTCAGAATTGCACCTTGCAATGCGGAGAAATTACTGTTTGTGCTTTTACAATATTCATTGATTTTTGCCATTGAAAAACATCATGTTATTCATATACCAGAAATGTTTGAAGCTACTGACTGAATGAAAGGAGCTGGCATCTAACTCTCTTTGAATCTTCTTTATCATGCTAAGAGGAGCAGGAAAAAGCAAAAAATTTCAGAATTGCACCTTGCAATGCGGAGAAATTACTGTTTGTGCATTTACAATATTCATTGATTTTTGCCATTGAAAAACGTCCAGAAATGATTGAAGCTACTGACTGAATGAAAGGAGCTGGCATCTCACTCTCTTTGAATCTTCTTTATCATGCTAAGAGGAGCAGGAAAAAGCAAAAAATTTCAGAATTGCACCTTGCAATGCGGAGAAATTACTGTTTGTGCATTTACAATATTCATTGATTTTTGCCATTGAAAAACGTCCAGAAATGATTGAAGCTACTGACTGAATGAAAGGAGCTGGCATCTCACTCTCTTTGAATCTTCTTTATCATGCTAAGAGGAGCAGGAAAAAGCAAAAAATTTCAGAATTGCAACTTGCAATGCGGAGAAATTACTGTTTGTGCATTTACAATATTCATTGATTTTTGCCATTGAAAAACATCATGTTATTCATATACCAGAAATGATTGAAGCTACTGACTGAATGAAAGGAGCTGGTATCTCACTCTCTTTGAATCTTCTTTATCATGCTAAGAGGAGCAGGAAAAAGCAAAAAATTTCAGAATTGCACCTTGCAATGCGGAGAAATTACTGTTTGTGCATTTACAATATTCATTGATTTTTGCCATTGAAAAACGTCAAGAAATGATTGAAGCTACTGACTGAATGAAAGGAGCTGGCATCTCACTCTCTTTGAATCTTCTTTATCATGCTAAGAGGAGCAGGAAAAAGCAAAAAATTTCAGAATTGCACCTTGCAATGCGGAGAAATTACTGTTTGTGCTTTTACAATATTCATTGATTTTTGCCATTGAAAAACATCATGTTATTCATATACAAGAAATGTTTGAAGCTACTGACTGAATGAAAGGAGCTGGCATCTCACTCTCTTTGAATCTTCTTTATCATGCTAAGAGGAGCAGGAAAAAGCAAAAAATTTCAGAATTGCACCTTGCAATGCGGAGAAATTACTGTTTGTGCATTTACAATATTCATTGATTTTTGCCATTGAAAAACGTCCAGAAATGATTGAAGCTACTGACTGAATGAAAGGAGCTGGCATCTCACTCTCTTTGAATCTTCTTTATCATGCTAAGAGGAGCAGGAAAAAGCAAAAAATTTCAGAATTGCACCTTGCAATGCGGAGAAATTACTGTTTGTGCATTTACAATATTCATTGATTTTTGCCATTGAAAAACGTCCAGAAATGATTGAAGCTACTGACTGAATGAAAGGAGCTGGCATCTCACTCTCTTTGAATCTTCTTTATCATGCTAAGAGGAGCAGGAAAAAGCAAAAAATTTCAGAATTGCACCTTGCAATGCGGAGAAATTACTGTTTGTGCATTTACAATATTCATTGATTTTTGCCATTGAAAAACGTCCAGAAATGATTGAAGCTACTGACTGAATGAAAGGAGCTGGCATCTCACTCTCTTTGAATCTTCTTTATCATGCTAAGAGGAGCAGGAAAAAGCAAAAAATTTCAGAATTGCACCTTGCAATGTGGAGAAATTACTGTTTGTGCATTTACAATATTCATTGATTTTTGCCATTGAAAAACATCATGTTATTCATATACCAGAAATGATTGAAGCTACTGACTGAATGAAAGGAGCTGGCATCTCACTCTCTTTGAATCTTCTTTATCATGCTAAGAGGAGCAGGAAAAAGCAAAAAATTTCAGAATTGCACCTTGCAATGCGGAGAAATTACTGTTTGTGCATTTACAATATTCATTGATTTTTGCCATTGAAAAACGTCCAGAAATGATTGAAGCTACTGACTGAATGAAAGGAGCTGGCATCTCACTCTCTTTGAATCTTCTTTATCATGCTAAGAGGAGCAGGAAAAAGCAAAAAATTTCAGAATTGCACCTTGCAATGCGGAGAAATTACTGTTTGTGCTTTTACAATATTCATTGATTTTTGCCATTGAAAAACATCATGTTATTCATATACCAGAAATGTTTGAAGCTACTGACTGAATGAAAGGAGCTGGCATCTAACTCTCTTTGAATCTTCTTTATCATGCTAAGAGGAGCAGGAAAAAGCAAAAAATTTCAGAATTGCACCTTGCAATGCGGAGAAATTACTGTTTGTGCATTTACAATATTCATTGATTTTTGCCATTGAAAAACGTCCAGAAATGATTGAAGCTACTGACTGAATGAAAGGAGCTGGCATCTCACTCTCTTTGAATCTTCTTTATCATGCTAAGAGGAGCAGGAAAAAGCAAAAAATTTCAGAATTGCACCTTGCAATGCGGAGAAATTACTGTTTGTGCATTTACAATATTCATTGATTTTTGCCATTGAAAAACGTCCAGAAATGATTGAAGCTACTGACTGAATGAAAGGAGCTGGCATCTCACTCTCTTTGAATCTTCTTTATCATGCTAAGAGGAGCAGGAAAAAGCAAAAAATTTCAGAATTGCAACTTGCAATGCGGAGAAATTACTGTTTGTGCATTTACAATATTCATTGATTTTTGCCATTGAAAAACATCATGTTATTCATATACCAGAAATGATTGAAGCTACTGACTGAATGAAAGGAGCTGGTATCTCACTCTCTTTGAATCTTCTTTATCATGCTAAGAGGAGCAGGAAAAAGCAAAAAATTTCAGAATTGCACCTTGCAATGCGGAGAAATTACTGTTTGTGCATTTACAATATTCATTGATTTTTGCCATTGAAAAACGTCAAGAAATGATTGAAGCTACTGACTGAATGAAAGGAGCTGGCATCTCACTCTCTTTGAATCTTCTTTATCATGCTAAGAGGAGCAGGAAAAAGCAAAAAATTTCAGAATAGCACCTTGCAATGCGGAGAAATTACTGTTTGTGCTTTTACAATATTCATTGATTTTTGCCATTGAAAAACATCATGTTATTCATATACAAGAAATGTTTGAAGCTACTGACTGAATGAAAGGAGCTGGCATCTCACTCTCTTTGAATCTTCTTTATCATGCTAAGAGGAGCAGGAAAAAGCAAAAAATTTCAGAATTGCACCTTGCAATGCGGAGAAATTACTGTTTGTGCATTTACAATATTCATTGATTTTTGCCATTGAAAAACGTCCAGAAATGATTGAAGCTACTGACTGAATGAAAGGAGCTGGCATCTCACTCTCTTTGAATCTTCTTTATCATGCTAAGAGGAGCAGGAAAAAGCAAAAAATTTCAGAATTGCACCTTGCAATGCGGAGAAATTACTGTTTGTGCATTTACAATATTCATTGATTTTTGCCATTGAAAAACGTCCAGAAATGATTGAAGCTACTGACTGAATGAAAGGAGCTGGCATCTCACTCTCTTTGAATCTTCTTTATCATGCTAAGAGGAGCAGGAAAAAGCAAAAAATTTCAGAATTGCACCTTGCAATGCGGAGAAATTACTGTTTGTGCATTTACAATATTCATTGATTTTTGCCATTGAAAAACATCATGTTATTCATATACCAGAAATGATTGAAGCTACTGACTGAATGAAAGGAGCTGGCATCTTACTCTCTTTGAATCTTCTTTGTCATGCTAAGAGGAGCAGGAAAAAGCAAAAAATTTCAGAATTGCACCTTGCAATGCGGAGAAATTACTGTTTGTGCATTTACAATATTCATTGATTTTTGCCATTGAAAAACGTCCAGAAATGATTGAAGCTACTGACTGAATGAAAGGAGCTGGCATCTCACTCTCTTTGAATCTTCTTTATCATGCTAAGAGGAGCAGGAAAAAGCAAAAAATTTCAGAATTGCACCTTGCAATGCGGAGAAATTACTGTTTGTGCATTTACAATATTCATTGATTTTTGCCATTGAAAAACGTCCAGAAATGATTGAAGCTACTGACTGAATGAAAGGAGCTGGCATCTCACTCTCTTTGAATCTTCTTTATCATGCTAAGAGGAGCAGGAAAAAGCAAAAAATTTCAGAATTGCACCTTGCAATGCGGAGAAATTACTGTTTGTGCATTTACAATATTCATTGATTTTTGCCATTGAAAAACATCATGTTATTCATATACCAGAAATGTTTGAAGCTACTGACTGAATGAAAGGAGCTGGCATCTCACTCTCTTTGAATCTTCTTTATCATGCTAAGAGGAGCAGGAAAAAGCAAAAAATTTCAGAATTGCACCTTGCAATGCGGAGAAATTACTGTTTGTGCATTTACAATATTCATTGATTTTTGCCATTGAAAAACGTCCAGAAATGATTGAAGCTACTGACTGAATGAAAGGAGCTGGCATCTCACTCTCTTTGAATCTTCTTTATCATGCTAAGAGGAGCAGGAAAAAGCAAAAAATTTCAGAATTGCACCTTGCAATGCGGAGAAATTACTGTTTGTGCATTTACAATATTCATTGATTTTTGCCATTGAAAAACGTCCAGAAATGATTGAAGCTACTGACTGAATGAAAGGAGCTGGCATCTCACTCTCTTTGAATCTTCTTTATCATGCTAAGAGGAGCAGGAAAAAGCAAAAAATTTCAGAATTGCACCTTGCAATGCGGAGAAATTACTGTTTGTGCATTTACAATATTCTTTGATTTTTGCCATTGAAAAACATCATGTTATTCATATACCAGAAAAGTTTGAAGCTACTGACTGAATGAAAGGAGCTGGCATCTCACTCTCTTTGAATCTTCTTTATCATGCTAAGAGGAGCAGGAAAAAGCAAAAAATTTCAGAATTGCACCTTGCAATGCGGAGAAATTACTGTTTGTGCATTTACAATATTCATTGATTTTTGCCATTGAAAAACATCATGTTATTCATATACCAGAAATGTTTGAAGCTACTGACTGAATGAAAGGAGCTGGCATCTCACTCTCTTTGAATCTTCTTTATCATGCTAAGAGGAGCAGGAAAAAGCAAAAAATTTCAGAATTGCACCTTGCAATGTGGAGAAATTACTGTTTGTGCATTTACAATATTCATTGATTTTTACCATTGAAAAACGTCCAGAAATGATTGAAGCTACTGACTGAATGAAAGTAGCTGGCATCTCACTCTCTTTGAATCTTCTTTACCATGCTAAGAGGAGCAGGAAAAAGCAAAAAATTTCAGACTTGCACCTTGCAATGCGGAGAAATTACTGTTTGTGCATTTACAATATTCATTGATTTTTGCCATTGAAAAACATCATGTTATTCATATACCAGAAATGTTTGAAGCTACTGACTGAATGAAAGGAGCTGGCATCTCACTCTCTTTGAATCTTCTTTATCATGCTAAGAGGAGCAGGAAAAAGCAAAAAATTTCAGAATTGCACCTTGCAATGCGGAGAAATTACTGTTTGTGCATTTACAATATTCATTGATTTTTGCCATTGAAAAACGTCCAGAAATGATTGAAGCTACTGACTGAATGAAAGGAGCTGGCATCTCACTCTCTTTGAATCTTCTTTATCATGCTAAGAGGAGCAGGAAAAAGCAAAAAATTTCAGAATTGCACCTTGCAATGCGGAGAAATTACTGTTTGTGCATTTACAATATTCATTGATTTTTGCCATTGAAAAACGTCCAGAAATGATTGAAGCTACTGACTGAATGAAAGGAGCTGGCATCTCACTCTCTTTGAATCTTCTTTATCATGCTAAGAGGAGCAGGAAAAATCAAAAAATTTCAGAATTGCACCTTGCAATGCGGAGAAATTACTGTTTGTGCATTTACAATATTCATTGATTTTTGCCATTGAAAAACATGTTATTCATATACCAGAAATGTTTGAAGCTACTGACTGAATGAAAGGAGCTGGCACCTCACTCTCTTTGAATCTTCTTTATCATGCTAAGAGGAGCGGGAAAAAGCAAAAAATTTCAGAATTGCACCTTGCAATGCGGAGAAATTACTGTTTGTGCATTTACAATATTCATTGATTTTTGCCATTGAAAAACATCCAGAAATGATTGAAGGTACTGACTGAATGAAAGGAGCTGGCATCTCACTCTCTTTGAATCTTCTTTATCATGCTAAGAGGAGCAGGAAAAAGCAAAAAATTTCAGAATTGCACCTTGCAATGCGGAGAAATTACTGTTTGTGCATTTACAATATTCATTGATTTTTGCCATTGAAAAACGTCCAGAAATGATTGAAGCTACTGACTGAATGAAAGGAGCTGGCATCTCACTCTCTTTGAATCTTCTTTATCATGCTAAGAGGAGCAGGAAAAAGCAAAAAATTTCAGAATTGCACCTTGCAATGCGGAGAAATTACTGTTTGTGCTTTTACAATATTCATTGATTTTTGCCATTGAAAAACATCATGTTATTCATATACCAGAAATGTTTGAAGCTACTGACTGAATGAAAGGAGCTGGCATCTAACTCTCTTTGAATCTTCTTTATCATGCTAAGAGGAGCAGGAAAAAGCAAAAAATTTCAGAATTGCACCTTGCAATGCGGAGAAATTACTGTTTGTGCATTTACAATATTCATTGATTTTTGCCATTGAAAAACGTCCAGAAATGTTTGAAGCTACTGACTGAATGAAAGGAGCTGGCATCTCACTCTCTTTGAATCTTCTTTATCATGCTAAGAGGAGCAGGAAAAAGCAAAAAATTTCAGAATTGCACCTTGCAATGTGGAGAAATTACTGTTTGTGCATTTACAATATTCATTGATTTTTACCATTGAAAAACGTCCAGAAATGATTGAAGCTACTGACTGAATGAAAGTAGCTGGCATCTCACTCTCTTTGAATCTTCTTTACCATGCTAAGAGGAGCAGGAAAAAGCAAAAAATTTCAGACTTGCACCTTGCAATGCGGAGAAATTACTGTTTGTGCATTTACAATATTCATTGATTTTTGCCATTGAAAAACATCATGTTATTCATATACCAGAAATGTTTGAAGCTACTGACTGAATGAAAGGAGCTGGCATCTCACTCTCTTTGAATCTTCTTTATCATGCTAAGAGGAGCAGGAAAAAGCAAAAAATTTCAGAATTGCACCTTGCAATGCGGAGAAATTACTGTTTGTGCATTTACAATATTCATTGATTTTTGCCATTGAAAAACGTCCAGAAATGATTGAAGCTACTGACTGAATGAAAGGAGCTGGCATCTCACTCTCTTTGAATCTTCTTTATCATGCTAAGAGGAGCAGGAAAAAGCAAAAAATTTCAGAATTGCACCTTGCAATGCGGAGAAATTACTGTTTGTGCATTTACAATATTCATTGATTTTTGCCATTGAAAAACATGTTATTCATATACCAGAAATGTTTGAAGCTACTGACTGAATGAAAGGAGCTGGCACCTCACTCTCTTTGAATCTTCTTTATCATGCTAAGAGGAGCGGGAAAAAGCAAAAAATTTCAGAATTGCACCTTGCAATGCGGAGAAATTACTGTTTGTGCATTTACAATATTCATTGATTTTTGCCATTGAAAAACATCCAGAAATGATTGAAGGTACTGACTGAATGAAAGGAGCTGGCATCTCACTCTCTTTGAATCTTCTTTATCATGCTAAGAGGAGCAGGAAAAAGCAAAAAATTTCAGAATTGCACCTTGCAATGCGGAGAAATTACTGTTTGTGCATTTACAATATTCATTGATTTTTTTCCATTGAAAAACGTCCAGAAATGATTGAAGCTACTGACTGAATGAAAGGAGCTGGCATCTCACTCTCTTTGAATCTTCTTTATCATGCTAAGAGGAGCAGGAAAAAACAAAAAATTTCAGAATTGCACCTTGCAATGCGGAGAAATTACAGTTTGTGCATTTACAATATTCATTGATTTTTGCCATTGAAAAACATCCAGAAATGATTGAAGCTACTGACTGAATGAAAGGAGCTGGCATCTCACTCTCTTTGAATATTCTTTATCATGCTAAGAGGAGCAGGAAAAAGCAAAAAATTTCAGAATTGCACCTTGCAATGCGGAGAAATTACTGTTTGTGCATTTACAATATTCATTGATTTTTGCCATTGAAAAACATCATGTTATTCATATACCAGAAATGTTTGAAGCTACTGACTGAATGAAAGGAGCTGGCATCTCACTCTCTTTGAATCTTCTTTATCATGCTAAGAGGAGCAGGAAAAAGCAAAAAATTTCAGAATTGCACCTTGCAATGCGGAGAAATTACTGTTTGTGCATTTACAATATTCATTGATTTTTGCCATTGAAAAACATCATGTTATTCATATACCAGAAATGTTTGAAGCTACTGACTGAATGAAAGGAGCTGGCATCTCACTCTCTTTGAATCTTCTTTATCATGCTAAGAGGAGCAGGAAAAAGCAAAAAATTTCAGAATTGCACCTTGCAATGTGGAGAAATTACTGTTTGTGCATTTACAATATTCATTGATTTTTACCATTGAAAAACATCCAGAAATGATTGAAGCTACTGACTGAATGAAAGTAGCTGGCATCTCACTCTCTTTGAATCTTCTTTATCATGCTAAGAGGAGCAGGAAAAAGCAAAAAATTTCAGAATTGCACCTTGCAATGCAGAGAAATTACTGTTTGTGCATTTACAATATTCATTGATTTTTGCCATTGAAAAACATCATGTTATTCATATACCAGAAATGTTTGAAGCTACTGACTGAATGAAAGGAGCTGGCATCTCACTCTCTTTGAATCTTCTTTATCATGCTAAGAGGAGCAGGAAAAAGCAAAAAATTTCAGAATTGCACCTTGCAATGTGGAGAAATTACTGTTTGTGCATTTACAATATTCATTGATTTTTACCATTGAAAAACATCCAGAAATGATTGAAGCTACTGACTGAATGAAAGTAGCTGGCATCTCACTCTCTTTGTATCTTCTTTATCATGCTAAGAGGAGCAGGAAAAAGCAAAAAATTTCAGACTTGCACCTTGCAATGCGGAGAAATTACTGTTTGTGCATTTACAATATTCATTGATTTTTGCCATTGAAAAACATCATGTTATTCATATACCAGAAATGTTTGAAGCTACTGACTGAATGAAAGGAGCTGGCATCTCACTCTCTTTGAATCTTCTTTATCATGCTAAGAGGAGCAGGAAAAAGCAAAAAATTTCAGAATTGCACCTTGCAATGCGGAGAAATTACTGTTTGTGCATTTACAATATTCATTGATTTTTGCCATTGAAAAACGTCCAGAAATGATTGAAGCTACTGACTGAATGAAAGGAGCTGGCATCTCACTCTCTTTGAATCTTGTTTATCATGCTAAGAGGAGCAGGAAAAAGCAAAAAATTTCAGAATTGCACCTTGCAATGCGGAGAAATTACTGTTTGTGCATTTACAATATTCATTGATTTTTGCCATTGAAAAACGTCCAGAAATGATTGAAGCTACTGACTGAATGAAAGGAGCTGGCATCTCACTCTCTTTGAATCTTCTTTATCATGCTAAGAGGAGCAGGAAAAAGCAAAAAATTTCAGAATTGCACCTTGCAATGCGGAGAAATTACTGTTTGTGCATTTACAATATTCATTGATTTTTGCCATTGAAAAACATCATGTTATTCATATACCAGAAATGATTGAAGATACTGACTGAATGAAAGGAGCTGGCATCTCACTCTCTTTGAATCTTCTTTATCATGCTAAGAGGAGCAGGAAAAAGCAAAAAATTTCAGAATTGCACCTTGCAATGCGGAGAAATTACTGTTTGTGCATTTACAATATTCATTGATTTTTGCCATTGAAAAACGTCCAGAAATGATTGAAGCTACTGACTGAATGAAAGGAACTGGCATCTCACTCTCTTTGAATCTTCTTTATCATGCTAAGAGGAGCAGGAAAAAGCAAAAAATTTCAGAATTGCACCTTGCAATGCGGAGAAATTACTGTTTGTGCATTTACAAAATTCATTGATTTTTGCCATTGAAAAACATCATGTTATTCATATACCAGAAATGTTTGAAGCTACTGACTGAATGAAAGGAGCTGACATCTCACTCTCTTTGAATCTTCTTTATCATGCTAAGAGGAGCAGGAAAAAGCAAAAAATTTCAGAATTGCACCTTGCAATGCGGAGAAATTACTGTTTGTGCATTTACAATATTCATTGATTTTTGCCATTGAAAAACATCCAGAAATGATTGAAGCTACTGACTGAATGAAAGGAGCTGGCATCTCACTCTCTTTGAATCTTCTTTATCATGCTAAGAGGAGCAGGAAAAAGCAAAAAATTTCAGAATTGCACCTTGCAATGCGGAGAAATTACTGTTTGTGCATTTACAATATTCATTGATTTTTGCCATTGAAAAACATCATGTTATTCATATACCAGAAATGTTTGAAGCTACTGACTGAATGAAAGGAGCTGGCATCTCACTCTCTTTGAATCTTCTTTATCATGCTAAGAGGAGCAGGAAAAAGCAAAAAATTTCAGAATTGCACCTTGCAATGCGGAGAAATTACTGTTTGTGCATTTACAATATTCATTGATTTTTGCCATTGAAAAACATCATGTTATTCATATACCAGAAATGTTTGAAGCTACTGACTGAATGAAAGGAGCTGGCATCTCACTCTCTTTGAATCTTCTTTATCATGCTAAGAGGAGCAGGAAAAAGCAAAAAATTTCAGAATTGCACCTTGCAATGCGGAGAAATTACTGTTTGTGCATTTACAATATTCATTGATTTTTGCCATTGAAAAACATCCAGAAATGATTGAAGCTACTGACTGAATGAAAGGAGCTGGCATCTCACTCTCTTTGAATCTTCTTTATCATGCTAAGAGGAGCAGGAAAAAGCAAAAAATTTCAGAATTGCACCTTGCAATGCGGAGAAATTACTGTTTGTGCATTTACAATATTCATTGATTTTTGCCATTGAAAAACATCATGTTATTCATATACCAGAAATGTTTGAAGCTACTGACTGAATGAAAGGAGCTGGCATCTCACTCTCTTTGAATCTTCTTTATCATGCTAAGAGGAGCAGGAAAAAGCAAAAAATTTCAGAATTGCACCTTGCAATGCGGAGAAATTACTGTTTGTGCATTTACAATATTCATTGATTTTTGCCATTGAAAAACATCATGTTATTCATATACCAGAAATGTTTGAAGCTACTGACTGAATGAAAGGAGCTGGCATCTCACTCTCTTTGAATCTTCTTTATCATGCTAAGAGGAGCAGGAAAAAGCAAAAAATTTCAGAATTGCACCTTGCAATGTGGAGAAATTACTGTTTGTGCATTTACAATATTCATTGATTTTTACCATTGAAAAAGGTCCAGAAATGATTGAAGCTACTGACTGAATGAAAGTAGCTGGCATCTCACTCTCTTTGAATCTTCTTTATCATGCTAAGAGGAGCAGGAAAAAGCAAAAAATTTCAGACTTGCACCTTGCAATGCGGAGAAATTACTGTTTGTGCATTTACAATATTCATTGATTTTTGCCATTGAAAAACATCATGTTATTCATATACCAGAAATGTTTGAAGCTACTGACTGAATGAAAGGAGCTGGCATCTCACTCTCTTTGAATCTTCTTTATCATGCTAAGAGGAGCAGGAAAAAGCAAAAAATTTCAGAATTGCACTTTGCAATGCGGAGAAATTACTGTTTGTGCATTTACAATATTCATTGATTTTTGCCATTGAAAAACGTCCAGAAATGATTGAAGCTACTGACTGAATGAAAGGAGCTGGCATCTCACTCTCTTTGAATCTTCTTTATCATGCTAAGAGGAGCAGGAAAAAGCAAAAAATTTCAGAATTGCACCTTGCAATGCGGAGAAATTACAGTTTGTGCATTTACAATATTCATTGATTTTTGCCATTGAAAAACATCCAGAAATGATTGAAGCTACTGACTGAATGAAAGGAGCTGGCATCTCACTCTCTTTGAATCTTCTTTATCATGCTAAGAGGAGCAGGAAAAAGCAAAAAATTTCAGAATTGCACCTTGCAATGCGGAGAAATTACTGTTTGTGCATTTACAATATTCATTGATTTTTGCCATTGAAAAACATCATGTTATTCATATACCAGAAATGTTTGAAGCTACTGACTGAATGAAAGGAGCTGGCATCTCACTCTCTTTGAATCTTCTTTATCATGCTAAGAGGAGCAGGAAAAAGCAAAAAATTTCAGAATTGCACCTTGCAATGCGGAGAAATTACTGTTTGTGCATTTACAATATTCATTGATTTTTGCCATTGAAAAACATGTTATTCATATACCAGAAATGTTTGAAGCTACTGACTGAATGAAAGGAGCTGGCACCTCACTCTCTTTGAATCTTTATCATGCTAAGAGGAGCGGGAAAAAGCAAAAAATTTCAGAATTGCACCTTGCAATGCGGAGAAATTACTGTTTGTGCATTTACAATATTCATTGATTTTTGCCATTGAAAAACGTCCAGAAATGATTGAAGGTACTGACTGAATGAAAGGAGCTGGCATCTCACTCTCTTTGAATCTTCTTTATCATGCTAAGAGGAGCAGGAAAAAGCAAAAAATTTCAGAATTGCACCTTGCAATGCGGAGAAATTACTGTTTGTGCATTTACAATATTCATTGATTTTTGCCATTGAAAAACGTCCAGAAATGATTGAAGCTACTGACTGAATGAAAGGAGCTGGCATCTCACTCTCTTTGAATCTTCTTTATTATGCTAAGAGGAGCAGGAAAAAGCAAAAAATTTCAGAATTGCACCTTGCAATGCGGAGAAATTACAGTTTGTGCATTTACAATATTCATTGATTTTTGCCATTGAAAAACATCCAGAAATGATTGAAGCTACTGACTGAATGAAAGGAGCTGGCATCTCACTCTCTTTGAATCTTCTTTATCATGCTAAGAGGAGCAGGAAAAAGCAAAAAATTTCAGAATTGCACCTTGCAATGCGGAGAAATTACTGTTTGTGCATTTACAATATTCATTGATTTTTGCCATTGAAAAACATCATGTTATTCATATACCAGAAATGTTTGAAGCTACTGACTGAATGAAAGGAGCTGGCATCTCACTCTCTTTGAATCTTCTTTATCATGCTAAGAGGAGCAGGAAAAAGCAAAAAATTTCAGAATTGCACCTTGCAATGTGGAGAAATTACTGTTTGTGCATTTACAATATTCATTGATTTTTACCATTGAAAAACGTCCAGAAATGATTGAAGCTACTGACTGAATGAAAGTAGCTGGCATCTCACTCTCTTTGAATCTTCTTTATCATGCTAAGAGGAGCAGGAAAAAGCAAAAAATTTCAGACTTGCACCTTGCAATGCGGAGAAATTACTGTTTGTGCATTTACAATATTCATTGATTTTTGCCATTGAAAAACATCATGTTATTCATATACCAGAAATGTTTGAAGCTACTGACTGAATGAAAGGAGCTGGCATCTCACTCTCTTTGAATCTTCTTTATCATGCTAAGAGGAGCAGGAAAAAGCAAAAAATTTCATAATTGCACCTTGCAATGCGGAGAAATTACTGTTTGTGCATTTACAATATTCATTGATTTTTGCCATTGAAAAACGTCCAGAAATGATTGAAGCTACTGACTGAATGAAAGGAGCTGGCATCTCACTCTCTTTGAATCATGTTTATCATGCTAAGAGGAGCAGGAAAAAGCAAAAAATTTCAGAATTGCACCTTGCAATGCGGAGAAATTACTGTTTGTGCATTTACAATATTCATTGATTTTTGCCATTGAAAAACGTCCAGAAATTATTGAAGCTACTGACTGAATGAAAGGAGCTGGCATCTCACTCTCTTTGAATCTTCTTTATCATGCTAAGAGGAGCAGGAAAAAGCAAAAAATTTCAGAATTGCACCTTGCAATGCGGAGAAATTACTGTTTGTGCATTTACAATATTCATTGATTTTTGCCATTGAAAAACATCATGTTATTCATATACCAGAAATGATTGAAGCTACTGACTGAATGAAAGGAGCTGGCATCTCACTCTCTTTGAATCTTCTTTATCATGCTAAGAGGAGCAGGAAAAAGTAAAAAATTTCAGAATTGCACTATGCAATGCGGAGAAATTACTGTTTGTGCATTTATAATATTCAATGATTTTTGCCATTGAAAAACGTCCAGAAATGATTGAAGCTACTGACTGAACGAAAGGAGCTGGCATCTCACTCTCTTTGAATCTTCTTTATCATGCTAAGAGGAGCAGGAAAAAGCAAAAAATTTCAGAATTGCACCTTGCAATGCGGAGAAATTACTGTTTGTGCATTTACAATATTCATTGATTTTTGCCATTGAAAAACATCATGTTATTCATATACCAGAAATGTTTGAAGCTACTGACTGAATGAAAGGAGCTGGCATCTCACTCTCTTTGAATCTTCTTTATCATGCTAAGAGGAGCAGGAAAAAGCAAAAAATTTCAGAATTGCAACTTGCAATGCGGAGAAATTACTGTTTGTGCATTTACAATATTCATTGATTTTTGCCATTGAAAAACGTCCAGAAATGATTGAAGCTACTGACTGAAAGGAGCTGGCATCTCACTCTCTTTGAATCTTCTTTATCATGCTAAGAGGAGCAGGTAAAAGCAAAAAATTTCAGAATTGCACCTTGCAATGCGGAGAAATTACTGTTTGTGCATTTACAATATTCATTGATTTTTGCCATTGAAAAACGTCCAGAAATGATTGAAGCTACTGACTGAATGAAAGGAGCTGGCATCTCACTCTCTTTGAATCTTGTTTATCATGCTAAGAGGAGCAGGAAAAAGCAAAAAATTTCAGAATTGCACCTTGCAATGCGGAGAAATTACTGTTTGTGCATTTGCAATATTCATTGATTTTTGCCATTGAAAAACGTCCAGAAATGATTGAAGCTACTGACTGAATGAAAGGAGCTGGCATCTCACTCTCTTTGAATCTTCTTTATCATGCTAAGAGGAGCAGGAAAAAGCAAAAAATTTCAGAATTGCACCTTGCAATGCGGAGAAATTACTGTTTGTGCATTTACAATATTCATTGATTTTTGCCATTGAAAAACATCATGTTATTCATATACCAGAAATGATTGAAGCTACTGACTGAATGAAAGGAGCTGGCATCTCACTCTCTTTGAATCTTCTTTATCATGCTAAGAGGAGCAGGAAAAAGCAAAAAATTTCAGAATTGCACCTTGCAATGCGGAGAAATTACTGTTTGTGCATTTACAATATTCATTGATTTTTGCCATTGAAAAACATCATGTTATTCATATACCAGAAATGTTTGAAGCTACTGACTGAATGAAAGGAGCTGGCATCTCACTCTCTTTGAATCTTCTTTATCATGCTAAGAGGAGCAGGAAAAAGCAAAAAATTTCAGAATTGCACCTTGCAATGCGGAGAAATTACTGTTTGTGCATTTACAATATTCATTGATTTTTACCATTGAAAAACGTCCAGAAATGATTGAGGCTACTGACTGAACGAAAGGAGCTGGCATCTCACTCTCTTTGAATCTTCTTTAACATGCTAAGAGGAGCAGGAAAAAGCAAAAAATTTCAGAATTGCACCTTGCAATGCGGAGAAATTACTGTTTGTGCATTTACAATATTCATTGATTTTTGCCATTGAAAAACATCATGTTATACATATACCAGAAATTTTTGAAGCTACTGACTGAATGAAAGGAGCTGGCATCTCACTCTCTTTGAATCTTCTTTATCATGCTAAGAGGAGCAGGAAAAAACAAAAAATTTCAGAATTGCACCTTGCAATGCGGAGAAATTACTGTTTGTGCATTTACAATATTCATTGATTTTTGCCATTGAAAAACATCATGTTATTCATATACCAGAAATGATTGAAGCTACTGACTGAATGAAAGGAGCTGGCATCTCACTCTCTTTGAATCTTCTTTATCATGCTAAGAGGAGCAAGAAAAAGTAAAAAATTTCAGAATTGCACCTTGCAATGCGGAGAAATTACTGTTTGTGCATTTACAATATTCAATGATTTTTGCCATTGAAAAAAGTCCAGAAATGATTGAAGCTACTGACTCAATGAAAGGAGCTGGCATCTCACTCTCTTTGAATCTTCTTTATCATGCTAAGAGGAGCAGGAAAAAGCAAAAAATTTCAGAATTGCACCTTGCAATGCGGAGAAATTACTGTTTGTGCATTTACAATATTCATTGATTTTTGCCATTGAAAAACATCATGTTATTCATATACCAGAAATGTTTGAAGCTACTGACTGAATGAAAGGAGCTGGCATCTCACTCTCTTTGAATCTTCTTTATCATGCTAAGAGGAGCAGGAAAAAGCAAAAAATTTCAGAATTGCACCTTGCAATGCGGAGAAATTACTGTTTGTGCATTTACAATATTCATTGATTTTTGCCATTGAAAAACATGTTATTCATATACCAGAAATGTTTGAAGCTACTGACTGAATGAAAGGAGCTGGCATCTCACTCTCTTTGAATCTTCTTTATCATGCTAAGAGGAGCAGGAAAAAGCAAAAAATTTCAGAATTGCACCTTGCAATGCGGAGAAATTACAGTTTGTGCATTTACAATATTCATTGATTTTTGCCATTGAAAAACGTCCAGAAATGATTGAAGCTACTGACTGAATGAAAGGAGCTGGCATCTCACTCTCTTTGAATCTTCTTTATCATGCTAAGAGGAGCAGGAAAAAGCAAAAAATTTCAGAATTGCACCTTGCAATGCGGAGAAATTACTGTTTGTGCATTTACAATATTCATTGATTTTTGCCATTGAAAAACGTCCAGAAATGATTGAAGCTACTGACTGAATGAAAGGAGCTGGCATCTCACTCTCTTTGAATCTTCTTTATCATGCTAAGAGGAGCAGGAAAAAGCAAAAAATTTCAGAATTGCTCCTTGCAATGCGGAGAAATTACTGTTTGTGCATTTACAATATTCATTGATTTTTGCCATTGAAAAACATGTTATTCATATACCAGAAATGTTTGAAGCTACTGACTGAATGAAAGGAGCTGGCACCTCACTCTCTTTGAATCTTCTTTATCATGCTAAGAGGAGCAGGAAAAAGCAAAAAATTTCAGAATTGCACCTTGCAATGCGGAGAAATTACTGTTTGTGCATTTACAATATTCATTGATTTTTGCCATTGAAAACGTCCAGAAATGATTGAAGCTACTGACTGAATGAAAGGAGCTGGCATCTCACTCTCTTTGAATCTTCTTTATCATGCTAAGAGGAGCAGGAAAAAGCAAAAAATTTCAGAATTGCGCCTTGCAATGCGGAGAAATTAGTGTTTGTGCATTTACAAAATTCATTGATTTTTGCCATTGAAAAACATCATGTTATTCATTTACCAGAAATGATTGAAGCTACTGACTGAATGAAAGGAGCTGGCATCTCACTCTCTTTGAAACTTCTTTATCATGCTAAGAGGAGCAGGAAAAAGCAAAAAATTTCAGAATTGCACCTTGCAATGCGGAGAAATTACTGTTTGTGCATTTACAATATTCATTGATTTTTGCCATTGAAAAACGTCCAGAAATGATTGAAGCTACTGACTGAATGAAAGGAGCTGGCATCTCACTCTCTTTGAATCTTCTTTATCATGCTAAGAGGAGCAGGAAAAAGCAAAAAATTTCAGAATTGCACCTTGCAATGCGGAGAAATTACTGTTTGTGCATTTACAATATTCATTGATTTTTACCATTGAAAAACGTCCAGAAATGATTGAAGCTACTGACTGAATGAAAGTAGCTGGCATCTCACTCTCTTTGAATCTTCTTTATCATGCTAAGAGGAGCAGGAAAAAGCAAAAAATTTCAGACTTGCACCTTGCAATGCGGAGAAATTACTGTTTGTGCATTTACAATATTCATTGATTTTTGCCATTGAAAAACATCATGTTATTCATATACCAGAAATGTTTGAAGCTACTGACTGAATGAAAGGAGCTGGCATCTCACTCTCTTTGAATCTTCTTTATCATGCTAAGAGGAGCAGGAAAAAGCAAAAAATTTCAGAATTGCACCTTGCAATGCGGAGAAATTACTGTTTGTGCATTTACAATATTCATTGATTTTTGCCATTGAAAAACGTCCAGAAATGATTGAAGCTACTGACTTAATGAAAGGAGCTGGCATCTCACTCTCTTTGAATCTTCTTTATCATGCTAAGAGGAGCAGGAAAAAGCAAAAAATTTCAGAATTGCACCTTACAATGCGGAGAAATTACAGTTTGTGCATTTACAATATTCATTGATTTTTGCCATTGAAAAACGTCCAGAAATGATTGAAGCTACTGACTGAATGAAAGGAGCTGGCATCTCACTCTCTTTGAATCTTCTTTATCATGCTAAGAGGAGCAGGAAAAAGCAAAAAATTTCAGAATTGCACCTTGCAATGCGGAGAAATTACTGTTTGTGCATTTACAATATTCATTGATTTTTGCCATTGAAAAACATCATGTTATTCATATACCAGAAATGTTTGAAGCTACTGACTGAATGAAAGGAGCTGGCATCTCACTCTCTTTGAATCTTCTTTATCATGCTAAGAGGAGCAGGAAAAAGCAAAAAATTTCAGAATTGCACCTTGCAATGCGGAGAAATTACTGTTTGTGCAATTACAATATTCATTGATTTTTGCCATTGAAAAACGTCCAGAAATGATTGAAGCTACTGACTGAATGAAAGGAGCTGGCATCTCACTCTCTATGAATCTTCTTTATCATGCTAAGAGGAGCAGG
Source organism: Phyllobates terribilis (assembly GCF_046119375.1). Classification (NCBI taxonomy): domain Eukaryota; kingdom Metazoa; phylum Chordata; class Amphibia; order Anura; family Dendrobatidae; genus Phyllobates; species Phyllobates terribilis. The sequence continues at coordinate 299,287 of NW_027363824.1, read as the reverse complement.
AAAAGCAAAAAATTTCAGAATTGCACCTTGCAATGCGAAGAAATTACAGTTTGTGCATTTACAATATTCATTGACTTTTGCCATTGAAAAACATCCAGAAATGATTGAAGCTACTGACTGAATGAAAGGAGCTGGCATCTCACTCTCTTTGAATCTTCTTTATCATGCTAAGAGGAGCAGGAAAAAGCAAAAAATTTCAGAATTGCACCTTGCAATGCGGAGAAATTACTGTTTGTGCATTTACAATATTCATTGATTTTTGCCATTGAAAAACGTCCAGAAATGATTGAAGCTACTGACTGAATGAAAGGAGCTGGCATCTCACTCTCTTTGAATCTTCTTTATCATGCTAAGAGGAGCAGGAAAAAGCAAAAAATTTCAGAATTGCGCCTTGCAATGCGGAGAAATTACTGTTTGTGCATTTACAAAATTCATTGATTTTTGCCATTGAAAAACATCATGTTATTCATTTACCAGAAATGATTGAAGCTACTGACTGAATGAAAGGAGCTGGCATCTCACTCTCTTTGAATCTTCTTTATCATGCTAAGAGGAGCAGGAAAAAGCAAAACATTTCAGAATTGCACCTTGCAATGCGAAGAAATTACTGTTTGTGCATTTACAATATTCATTGATTTTTGCCATTGAAAAACGTCCAGAAATGATTGTAGCTACTGACTGAATGAAAGGAGCTGGCATCTCACTCTCTTTGAATCTTCTTTATCATGCTAAGAGGAGCAGGAAAAAGCAAAAAATTTCAGAATTGCACCTTGCAATGCGGAGAAATTACTGTTTGTGCATTTACAATATTCATTGATATTTACCATTGAAAAACGTCCAGAAATGATTGAAGCTACTGACTGAATGAAAGTAGCTGGCATCTCACTCTCTTTGAATCTTCTTTATCATGCTAAGAGGAGCAGGAAAAAGCAAAAAATTTCAGACTTGCACCTTGCAATGCGGAGAAATTACTGTTTGTGCATTTACAATATTCATTGATTTTTGCCATTGAAAAACATCATGTTATTCATATACCAGAAATGTTTGAAGCTACTGACTGAATGAAAGGAGCTGGCATCTCACTCTCTTTGAATCTTCTTTATCATGCTAAGAGGAGCAGGAAAAAGCAAAAAATTTCAGAATTGCACCTTGCAATGCGGAGAAATTACTGTTTGTGCATTTACAATATTCATTGATTTTTGCCATTGAAAAACGTCCAGAAATGATTGAAGCTACTGACTGAATGAAAGGAGCTGGCATCTCACTCTCTTTGAATCTTCTTTATCATGCTAAGAGGAGCAGGAAAAAGCAAAAAATTTCAGAATTGCACCTTACAATGCGGAGAAATTACAGTTTGTGCATTTACAATATTCATTGATTTTTGCCATTGAAAAACGTCCAGAAATGATTGAAGCTACTGACTGAATGAAAGGAGCTGGCATCTCACTCTCTTTGAATCTTCTTTATCAAGTTAAGAGGAGCAGGAAAAAGCAAAAAATTTCAGAATTGCACCTTGCAATGCGGAGAAATTACTGTTTGTGCATTTACAATATTCATTGATTTTTGCCATTGAAAAACATGTTATTCATATACCAGAAATGTTTGAAGCTACTGACTGAATGAAAGGAGCTGGAACCTCACTCTCTTTGAATCTTCTTTATCATGCTAAGAGGAGCAGGAAAAAGCAAAAAATTTCAGAATTGCACCTTGCAATGCGGAGAAATTACTGTTTGTACATTTACAATATTCATTGATTTTTGCCATTGAAAAACGTCCAGAAATGATTGAAGCTACTGACTGAATGAAAGGAGCTGGCATCTCACTCACTTTGAATCTTCTTTATCATGCTAAGAGGAGCAGGAAAAAGCAAAAAATTTCAGAATTGCACCTTGCAATGCGGAGAAATTACTGTTTGTGCATTTACAATATTCATTGATTTTTGCCATTGAAAAACGTCCAGAAATGATTGAAGCTACTGACTGAATGAAAGGAGCTGGCATCTCACTCTCTTTGAATCTTCTTTATCATGCTAAGAGGAGCAGGAAAAAGCAAAAAATTTCAGAATTGCACCTTGCAATGCGGAGAAATTACTGTTTGTGCATTTACAATATTCATTGATTTTTGCCATTGAAAAACGTCCAGAAATGATTGAAGCTACTGACTGAATGAAAGGAGCTGGCATCTCACTCTCTTTGAATTTTCTTTATCATGCTAAGAGGAGCAGGAAAAAGCAAAAAATTTCAGAATTGCACCTTGCAATGCGGAGAAATTACTGTTTGTGCATTTACAATATTCATTGATTTTTGCCATTGAAAAACATGTTATTCATATACCAGAAATGTTTGAAGCTACTGACTGAATGAAAGGAGCTGGCACCTCACTCTCTTTGAATCTTCTTTATCATGCTAAGAGGAGCAGGATAAAGCAAAAAATTTCAGAATTGCACCTTGCAATGCGGAGAAATTACTGTTTGTGCATTTACAATATTCATTGATTTTTGCCATTGAAAAACGTCCAGAAATGATTGAAGCTACTGACTGAATGAAAGGAGCTGGCATCTCACTCTCTTTGAATCTTCTTTATCATGCTAAGAGGAGCTGGAAAAAGCAAAAAATTTCAGAATTGCACCTTGCAATGCGGAGAAATTACTGTTTGTGCATTTACAATATTCATTAATTTTTGCCATTGAAAAACATCATGTTATTCATATACCAGAAATGTTTGAAGCTACTGACTGAATGAAAGGAGCTGGCATCTCACTCTCTTTGAATCTTCTTTATCATGCTAAGAGGAGCAGGAAAAAGCAAAAAATTTCAGAATTGCACCTTGCAATGCGGAGAAATTACTGTTTGTGCATTTACAATATTCATTGATTTTTGCCATTGAAAAACGTCCAGAAATGATTGAAGCTACTGACTGAATGAAAGGAGCTGGCATCTCACTCTCTTTGAATCTTCTTTATCATGCTAAGAGGAGCAGGAAAAAGCAAAAAATTTCAGAATTGCACCTTGCAATGCGGAGAAATTACAGTTTGTGCATTTACAATATTCATTGATTTTTGCCATTGAAAAACGTCCAGAAATGATTGAAGCTACTGACTGAATGAAAGGAGCTGGCATCTCACTCTCTTTGAATCTTCTTTATCATGCTAAGAGGAGCAGGAAAAAGCAAAAAATTTCAGAATTGCTCCTTGCAATGCGGAGAAATTACTGTTTGTGCATTTACAATATTCATTGATTTTTGCCATTGAAAAACATGTTATTCATATACCAGAAATGTTTGAAGCTACTGACTGAATGAAAGGAGCTGGCACCTCACTCTCTTTGAATCTTCTTTATCATGCTAAGAGGAGCAGGAAAAAGCAAAAAATTTCAGAATTGCACCTTGCAATGCGGAGAAATTACTGTTTGTGCATTTACAATATTCATTGATTTTTGCCATTGAAAAACATCATGTTATTCATATACCAGAAATGATTGAAGCTACTGACTGAATGAAAGGAGCTGGCATCTCACTCTCTTTGAATCTTCTTTATCATGCTAAGAGGAGCAGGAAAATGTAAAAAATTTCAGAATTGCACCTTGCAATGCGGAGAAATTACTGTTTGTGCATTTACAATATTCAATGATTTTTGCCATTGAAAAACGTCCAGAAATGATTGAAGCTACTGACTGAACGAAAGGAGCTGGCATCTCACTCTCTTTGAATCTTCTTTATCATGCTAAGAGGAGCAGGAAAAAGCAAAAAATTTCAGAATTGCACCTTGCAATGCGGAGAAATTACTGTTTGTGCATTTACAATATTCATTGATTTTTGCCATTGAAAAACATCATGTTATTCATATACCAGAAATGTTTGAAGCTACTGACTGAATGAAAGGAGCTGGCATCTCACTCTCTTTGAATCATCTTTATCATGCTAAGAGGAGCAGGAAAAAGCAAAAAATTTCAGAATTGCACCTTGCAATGCGGAGAAATTTCTGTTTGTGCATTTACAATATTCATTGATTTTTGCCATTGAAAAACGTCCAGAAATGATTGAAGCTACTGACTGAATGAAAGGAGCTGGCATCTCACTCTCTTTGAATCTTCTTTACCATGCTGAGGGGAGCAGGAAAAAGCAAAAAATTTCAGAATTGCACCTTGCAATGCGGAGAAATTACTGTTTGTGCATTTACAATATTCATTGATTTTTGCCATTGAAAAACGTCCAGAAATGATTGAAGCTACTGACTGAATGAAAGGAGCTGGCATCTCACTCTCTTTGAATCTTCTTTATCATGCTAAGAGGAGCAGGAAAAAGCAAAAAATTTCAGAATTGCACCTTACAATGCGGAGAAATTACAGTTTGTGCATTTACAATATTCATTGATTTTTGCCATTGAAAAACGTCCAGAAATGATTGAAGCTACTGACTGAATGAAAGGAGCTGGCATCTCACTCTCTTTGAATCTTCTTTATCATGCTAAGAGGAGCAGGAAAAAGCAAAAAATTTCAGAATTGCACCTTGCAATGCGGAGAAATTACTGTTTGTGCATTTACAATATTCATTGATTTTTGCCATTGAAAAACGTCCAGAAATGATTGAAGCTACTGACTGAATGAAAGGAGCTGGCATCTCACTCTCTTTGAATCTTCTTTATCATGCTAAGAGGAGCAGGAAAAAGCAAAAAATTTCAGAATTGCACCTTGCAATGCGGAGAAATTACTGTTTGTGCATTTACAATATTCATTGATTTTTGCCATTGAAAAACATCATGTTATTCATATACCAGAAATGTTTGAAGCTACTGATTGAATGAAAGGAGCTGGCATCTCACTCTCTTTGAATCTTCTTTATCATGCTAAGAGGAGCAGGAAAAAGCAAAAAATTTCAGAATTGCACCTTGCAATGCGGAGAAATTACTGTTTGTGCATTTACAATATTCATTGATTTTTGCCATTGAAAAACGTCCAGAAATGATTGAAGCTACTGACTGAATGAAAAGAGCTGGCATCTCACTCTCTTTGAATCTTCTTTATCATGCTAAGAGGAGCAGGAAAAAGCAAAAAATTTCAGAATTGCACCTTGCAATGCGGAGAAATTACAGTTTGTGCATTTACAATATTCATTGATTTTTGCCATTGAAAAACGTACAGAAATGATTGAAGCTACTGACTGAATGAAAGGAGCTGGCATCTCACTCTCTTTGAATCTTCTTTATCATGCTAAGAGGAGCAGGAAAAAGCAAAAAATTTCAGAATTGCTCCTTGCAATGCGGAGAAATTACTGTTTGTGCATTTACAATATTCATTGATTTTTGCCATTGAAAAACATGTTATTCATATACCAGAAATGTTTGAAGCTACTGACTGAATGAAAGGAGCTGGCACCTCACTCTCTTTGAATCTTCTTTATCATGCTAAGAGGAGCAGGAAAAAGCAAAAATTTCAGAATTGCACCTTGCAATGCGGAGAAATTACTGTTTGTGCATTTACAATATTCATTGATTTTTGCCATTGAAAAACGTCCAGAAATGATTGAAGCTACTGACTGAATGAAAGGAGCTGGCATCTCACTCTCTTTGAATCTTCTTTATCATGCTAAGAGGAGCAGGAAAAAGCAAAAAATTTCAGAATTGCACCTTGCAATGCGGAGAAATTACTGTTTGTGCATTTACAATATTCATTGATTTTTGCCATTGAAAAACGTCCAGAAATGATTGAAGCTACTGACTGAATGAAAGGAGCTGGCATCTCACTCTCTTTGAATCTTCTTTATCATGCTAAGAGGAGCAGGAAAAAGCAAAAAATTTCAGAATTGCACCTTGCAATGCGGAGAAATTACTGTTTGTGCATTTACAATATTCATTGATTTTTGCCATTGAAAAACGTCCAGAAATGATTGAAGCTACTGACTGAATGAAAGGAGCTGGCATCTCACTCTCTTTGAATCTTCTTTATCATGCTAAGAGGAGCAGGAAAAAGCAAAAAATTTCAGAATTGCACCTTGCAATGCGGAGAAATAACTGTTTGTGCATTTACAATATTCATTGATTTTTGCCATTGAAAAACGTTATTCATATACCAGAAATGTTTGAAGCTACTGACTGAATGAAAGGAGCTGGCACCTCACTCTCTTTGAATCTTCTTTATCATGCTAAGAGGAGCAGGAATAAGCAAAAAATTTCAGAATTGCACCTTGCAATGCGGAAAAATTACTGTTTGTGCATTTACAATATTCATTGATTTTTGCCATTGAAAAACGTCCAGAAATGATTGAAGCTACTGACTGAATGAAAGGAGCTGGCATCTCACTCTCTTTGAATCTTCTTTATCATGCTAAGAGGAGCAGGAAAAAGCAAAAAATTTCAGAATTGCACCTTGCAATGCGGAGAAATTACTGTTTGTGCATTTACAATATTCATTGATTTTTGCCATTGAAAAACGTCCAGAAATGATTGAAGCTACTGACTGATTCAAAGGAGCTGGCATCTCACTCTCTTTGAATCTTCTTTATCATGCTAAGAGGAGTAGGAAAAAGCAAAAAATTTCAGAATTGCGCCTTGCAATGCGGAGAAATTACTGTTTGTGCATTTACAAAATTAATTGATTTTTGCCATTGAAAAACATCATGTTATTCATTTACCAGAAATGATTGAAGCTACTGACTGAATGTAAGGAGCTGGCATCTCACTCTCTTTGAATCTTCTTTATCATGCTAAGAGGAGCAGGAAAAAGCAAAAAATTTCAGAATTGCACCTTGCCATGCGGAGAAATTACTGTTTGTGCATTTACAATATTCATTGATTTTTGCCATTGAAAAACATCATGTTATTCATATACCAGAAATGTTTGAAGCTACTGATTGAATGAAAGGAGCTGGCATCTCACTCTCTTTGAATCTTCTTTATCATGCTAAGAGGAGCAGGAAAAAGCAAAAAATTTCAGAATTGCACCTTGCAATGCGGAGAAATTACTGTTTGTGCATTTACAATATTCATTGATTTTTGCCATTGAAAAACGTCCAGAAATGATTGAAGCTACTGACTGAATGAAAAGAGCTGGCATCTCACTCTCTTTGAATCTTCTTTATCATGCTAAGAGGAGCAGGAAAAAGCAAAAAATTTCAGAATTGCACCTTGCAATGCGGAGAAATTACAGTTTGTGCATTTACAATATTCATTGATTTTTGCCATTGAAAAACGTCCAGAAATGATTGAAGCTACTGACTGAATGAAAGGAGCTGGCATCTCACTCTCTTTGAATCTTCTTTATCATGCTAAGAGGAGCAGGAAAAAGCAAAAAATTTCAGAATTGCTCCTTGCAATGCGGAGAAATTACTGTTTGTGCATTTACAATATTCATTGATTTTTGCCATTGAAAAACATGTTATTCATATACCAGAAATGTTTGAAGCTACTGACTGAATGAAAGGAGCTGGCACCTCACTCTCTTTGAATCTTCTTTATCATGCTAAGAGGAGCAGGAAAAAGCAAAAATTTCAGAATTGCACCCTGCAATGCGGAGAAATTACTGTTTGTGCATTTACAATATTCATTGATTTTTGCCATTGAAAAACGTCCAGAAATGATTGAAGCTACTGACTGAATGAAAGGAGCTGGCATCTCACTCTCTTTGAATCTTCTTTATCATGCTAAGAGGAGCAGGAAAAAGCAAAAAATTTCAGAATTGCACCTTGCAATGCGGAGAAATTACTGTTTGTGCATTTACAATATTCATTGATTTTTGCCATTGAAAAACGTCCAGAAATGATTGAAGCTACTGACTGAATGAAAGGAGCTGGCATCTCACTCTCTTTGAATCTTCTTTATCATGCTAAGAGGAGCAGGAAAAAGCAAAAAATTTCAGAATTGCACCTTGCAATGCGGAGAAATTACTGTTTGTGCATTTCCAATATTCATTGATTTTTGCCATTGAAAAACGTCCAGAAATGATTGAAGCTACTGACTGAATGAAAGGAGCTGGCATCTCACTCTCTTTGAATCTTCTTTATCATGCTAAGAGGAGCAGGAAAAAGCAAAAAATTTCAGAATTGCACCTTGCAATGCGGAGAAATTACTGTTTGTGCATTTACAATATTCATTGATTTTTGCCATTGAAAAACATCATGTTATTCATATACCAGAAATGTTTGAAGCTACTGATTGAATGAAAGGAGCTGGCATCTCACTCTCTTTGAATCTTCTTTATCATGCTAAGAGGAGCAGGAAAAAGCAAAAAATTTCAGAATTGCACCTTGCAATGCGGAGAAATTACTGTTTGTGCATTTACAATATTCATTGATTTTTGCCATTGAAAAACGTCCAGAAATGATTGAAGCTACTGACTGAATGAAAAGAGCTGGCATCTCACTCTCTTTGAATCTTCTTTATCATGCTAAGAGGAGCAGGAAAAAGCAAAAAATTTCAGAATTGCACCTTGCAATGCGGAGAAATTACAGTTTGTGCATTTACAATATTCATTGATTTTTGCCATTGAAAAACGTACAGAAATGATTGAAGCTACTGACTGAATGAAAGGAGCTGGCATCTCACTCTCTTTGAATCTTCTTTATCATGCTAAGAGGAGCAGGAAAAAGCAAAAAATTTCAGAATTGCTCCTTGCAATGCGGAGAAATTACTGTTTGTGCATTTACAATATTCATTGATTTTTGCCATTGAAAAACATGTTATTCATATACCAGAAATGTTTGAAGCTACTGACTGAATGAAAGGAGCTGGCACCTCACTCTCTTTGAATCTTCTTTATCATGCTAAGAGGAGCAGGAAAAAGCAAAAATTTCAGAATTGCACCTTGCAATGCGGAGAAATTACTGTTTGTGCATTTACAATATTCATTGATTTTTGCCATTGAAAAACGTCCAGAAATGATTGAAGCTACTGACTGAATGAAAGGAGCTGGCATCTCACTCTCTTTGAATCTTCTTTATCATGCTAAGAGGAGCAGGAAAAAGCAAAAAATTTCAGAATTGCACCTTGCAATGCGGAGAAATTACTGTTTGTGCATTTACAATATTCATTGATTTTTGCCATTGAAAAACGTCCAGAAATGATTGAAGCTACTGACTGAATGAAAAGAGCTGGCATCTCACTCTCTTTGAATCTTCTTTATCATGCTAAGAGGAGCAGGAAAAAGCAAAAAATTTCAGAATTGCACCTTGCAATGCGGAGAAATTACAGTTTGTGCATTTACAATATTCATTGATTTTTGCCATTGAAAAACGTCCAGAAATGATTGAAGCTACTGACTGAATGAAAGGAGCTGGCATCTCACTCTCTTTGAATCTTCTTTATCATGCTAAGAGGAGCAGGAAAAAGCAAAAAATTTCAGAATTGCTCCTTGCAATGCGGAGAAATTACTGTTTGTGCATTTACAATATTCATTGATTTTTGCCATTGAAAAACATGTTATTCATATACCAGAAATGTTTGAAGCTACTGACTGAATGAAAGGAGCTGGCACCTCACTCTCTTTGAATCTTCTTTATCATGCTAAGAGGAGCAGGAAAAAGCAAAAATTTCAGAATTGCACCCTGCAATGCGGAGAAATTACTGTTTGTGCATTTACAATATTCATTGATTTTTGCCATTGAAAAACGTCCAGAAATGATTGAAGCTACTGACTGAATGAAAGGAGCTGGCATCTCACTCTCTTTGAATCTTCTTTATCATGCTAAGAGGAGCAGGAAAAAGCAAAAAATTTCAGAATTGCACCTTGCAATGCGGAGAAATTACTGTTTGTGCATTTACAATATTCATTGATTTTTGCCATTGAAAAACGTCCAGAAATGATTGAAGCTACTGACTGAATGAAAGGAGCTGGCATCTCACTCTCTTTGAATCTTCTTTATCATGCTAAGAGGAGCAGGAAAAAGCAAAAAATTTCAGAATTGCACCTTGCAATGCGGAGAAATTACTGTTTGTGCATTTCCAATATTCATTGATTTTTGCCATTGAAAAACGTCCAGAAATGATTGAAACTACTGACTGAATGAAAGGAGCTGGCATCTCACTCTCTTTGAATCTTCTTTATCATGCTAAGAGGAGCAGGAAAAAGCAAAAAATTTCAGAATTGCACCTTGCAATGCGGAGAAATTACTGTTTGTGCATTTACAATATTCATTGATTTTTGCCATTGAAAAACATCATGTTATTCATATACCAGAAATGTTTGAAGCTACTGATTGAATGAAAGGAGCTGGCATCTCACTCTCTTTGAATCTTCTTTATCATGCTAAGAGGAGCAGGAAAAAGCAAAAAATTTCAGAATTGCACCTTGCAATGCGGAGAAATTACTGTTTGTGCATTTACAATATTCATTGATTTTTGCCATTGAAAAACGTCCAGAAATGATTGAAGCTACTGACTGAATGAAAAGAGCTGGCATCTCACTCTCTTTGAATCTTCTTTATCATGCTAAGAGGAGCAGGAAAAAGCAAAAAATTTCAGAATTGCACCTTGCAATGCGGAGAAATTACAGTTTGTGCATTTACAATATTCATTGATTTTTGCCATTGAAAAACGTACAGAAATGATTGAAGCTACTGACTGAATGAAAGGAGCTGGCATCTCACTCTCTTTGAATCTTCTTTATCATGCTAAGAGGAGCAGGAAAAAGCAAAAAATTTCAGAATTGCTCCTTGCAATGCGGAGAAATTACTGTTTGTGCATTTACAATATTCATTGATTTTTGCCATTGAAAAACATGTTATTCATATACCAGAAATGTTTGAAGCTACTGACTGAATGAAAGGAGCTGGCACCTCACTCTCTTTGAATCTTCTTTATCATGCTAAGAGGAGCAGGAAAAAGCAAAAATTTCAGAATTGCACCTTGCAATGCGGAGAAATTACTGTTTGTGCATTTACAATATTCATTGATTTTTGCCATTGAAAAACGTCCAGAAATGATTGAAGCTACTGACTGAATGAAAGGAGCTGGCATCTCACTCTCTTTGAATCTTCTTTATCATGCTAAGAGGAGCAGGAAAAAGCAAAAAATTTCAGAATTGCACCTTGCAATGCGGAGAAATTACTGTTTGTGCATTTACAATATTCATTGATTTTTGCCATTGAAAAACGTCCAGAAATGATTGAAGCTACTGACGGAATGAAAGGAGCTGGCATCTCACTCTCTTTGAATCTTCTTTATCATGCTAAGAGGAGCAGGAAAAAGCAAAAAATTTCAGAATTGCACCTTGCAATGCGGAGAAATTACTGTTTGTGCATTTACAATATTCATTGATTTTTGCCATTGAAAAACGTCCAGAAATGATTGAAGCTACTGACTGAATGAAAGGAGCTGGCATCTCACTCTCTTTGAATCTTCTTTATCATGCTAAGAGGAGCAGGAAAAAGCAAAAAATTTCAGAATTGCACCTTGCAATGCGGAGAAATAACTGTTTGTGCATTTACAATATTCATTGATTTTTGCCATTGAAAAACGTTATTCATATACCAGAAATGTTTGAAGCTACTGACTGAATGAAAGGAGCTGGCACCTCACTCTCTTTGAATCTTCTTTATCATGCTAAGAGGAGCAGGAATAAGCAAAAAATTTCAGAATTGCACCTTGCAATGCGGAAAAATTACTGTTTGTGCATTTACAATATTCATTGATTTTTGCCATTGAAAAACGTCCAGAAATGATTGAAGCTACTGACTGAATGAAAGGAGCTTGCATCTCACTCTCTTTGAATCTTCTTTATCATGCTAAGAGGAGCAGGAAAAAGCAAAAAATTTCAGAATTGCACCTTGCAATGCGGAGAAATTACTGTTTGTGCATTTACAATATTCATTGATTTTTGCCATTGAAAAACGTCCAGAAATGATTGAAGCTACTGACTGAATGAAAGGAGCTGGCATCTCACTCTCTTTGAATCTTCTTTATCATGCTAAGAGGAGCAGGAAAAAGCAAAAAATTTCAGAATTGCACCTTGCAATGCGGAGAAATTACTGTTTGTGCATTTACAATATTCATTGATTTTTGCCATTGAAAAACGTCCAGAAATGATTGAAGCTACTGACTGAATGAAAGGAGCTGGCATCTCACTCTCTTTGAATCTTCTTTATCATGCTAAGAGGAGCAGGAAAAAGCAAAAAATTTCAGAATTGCACCTTGCAATGCGGAGAAATAACTGTTTGTGCATTTACAATATTCATTGATTTTTGCCATTGAAAAACGTTATTCATATACCAGAAATGTTTGAAGCTACTGACTGAATGAAAGGAGCTGGCACCTCACTCTCTTTGAATCTTCTTTATCATGCTAAGAGGAGCAGGAATAAGCAAAAAATTTCAGAATTGCACCTTGCAATGCGGAAAAATTACTGTTTGTGCATTTACAATATTCATTGATTTTTGCCATTGAAAAACGTCCAGAAATGATTGAAGCTACTGACTGAATGAAAGGAGCTGGCATCTCACTCTCTTTGAATCTTCTTTATCATGCTAAGAGGAGCAGGAAAAAGCAAAAAATTTCAGAATTGCACCTTGCAATGCGGAGAAATTACTGTTTGTGCATTTACAATATTCATTGATTTTTGCCATTGAAAAACGTCCAGAAATGATTGAAGCTACTGACTGATTCAAAGGAGCTGGCATCTCACTCTCTTTGAATCTTCTTTATCATGCTAAGAGGAGTAGGAAAAAGCAAAAAATTTCAGAATTGCGCCTTGCAAAGCGGAGAAATTACTGTTTGTGCATTTACAAAATTAATTGATTTTTGCCATTGAAAAACATCATGTTATTCATTTACCAGAAATGATTGAAGCTACTGACTGAATGTAAGGAGCTGGCATCTCACTCTCTTTGAATCTTCTTTATCATGCTAAGAGGAGCAGGAAAAAGCAAAAAATTTCAGAATTGCACCTTGCAATGCGGAGAAATTACTGTTTGTGCATTTACAATATTCATTGATTTTTGCCATTGAAAAACGTCCAGAAATGATTGAAGCTACTGACTGAATGAAAGGAGCTGGCATCTCACTCTCTTTGAATCTTCTTTATCATGCTAAGAGGAGCAGGAAAAAGCAAAAAATTTCAGAATTGCACCTTGCAATGCGGAGAAATTACTGTTTGTGCATTTACAATATTCATTGATTTTTGCCATTGAAAAACATCATGTTATTCATATACCAGAAATGTTTGAAGCTACTGATTGAATGAAAGGAGCTGGCATCTCACTCTCTTTGAATCTTCTTTATCATGCTAAGAGGAGCAGGAAAAAGCAAAAAATTTCAGAATTGCACCTTGCAATGCGGAGAAATTACTGTTTGTGCATTTACAATATTCATTGATTTTTGCCATTGAAAAACGTCCAGAAATGATTGAAGCTACTGACTGAATGAAAAGAGCTGGCATCTCACTCTCTTTGAATCTTCTTTATCATGCTAAGAGGAGCAGGAAAAAGCAAAAAATTTCAGAATTGCACCTTGCAATGCGGAGAAATTACAGTTTGTGCATTTACAATATTCATTGATTTTTGCCATTGAAAAACGTCCAGAAATGATTGAAGCTACTGACTGAATGAAAGGAGCTGGCATCTCACTCTCTTTGAATCTTCTTTATCATGCTAAGAGGAGCAGGAAAAAGCAAAAAATTTCAGAATTGCTCCTTGCAATGCGGAGAAATTACTGTTTGTGCATTTACAATATTCATTGATTTTTGCCATTGAAAAACATGTTATTCATATACCAGAAATGTTTGAAGCTACTGACTGAATGAAAGGAGCTGGCACCTCACTCTCTTTGAATCTTCTTTATCATGCTAAGAGGAGCAGGAAAAAGCAAAAATTTCAGAATTGCACCTTGCAATGCGGAGAAATTACTGTTTGTGCATTTACAATATTCATTGATTTTTGCCATTGAAAAACGTCCAGAAATGATTGAAGCTACTGACTGAATGAAAGGAGCTGGCATCTCACTCTCTTTGAATCTTCTTTATCATGCTAAGAGGAGCAGGAAAAAGCAAAAAATTTCAGAATTGCACCTTGCAATGCGGAGAAATTACTGTTTGTGCATTTACAATATTCATTGATTTTTGCCATTGAAAAACGTCCAGAAATGATTGAAGCTACTGACTGAATGAAAGGAGCTGGCATCTCACTCTCTTTGAATCTTCTTTATCATGCTAAGAGGAGCAGGAAAAAGCAAAAAATTTCAGAATTGCACCTTGCAATGCGGAGAAATTACTGTTTGTGCATTTACAATATTCATTGATTTTTGCCATTGAAAAACTTCCAGAAATGATTGAAGCTACTGACTGAATGAAAGGAGCTGGCATCTCACTCTCTTTGAATCTTCTTTATCATGCTAAGAGGAGCAGGAAAAAGCAAAAAATTTCAGAATTGCACCTTGCAATGCGGAGAAATAACTGTTTGTGCATTTACAATATTCATTGATTTTTGCCATTGAAAAACGTTATTCATATACCAGAAATGTTTGAAGCTACTGACTGAATGAAAGGAGCTGGCACCTCACTCTCTTTGAATCTTCTTTATCATGCTAAGAGGAGCAGGAATAAGCAAAAAATTTCAGAATTGCACCTTGCAATGCGGAAAAATTACTGTTTGTGCATTTACAATATTCATTGATTTTTGCCATTGAAAAACGTCCAGAAATGATTGAAGCTACTGACTGAATGAAAGGAGCTGGCATCTCACTCTCTTTGAATCTTCTTTATCATGCTAAGAGGAGCAGGAAAAAGCATAAAATTTCAGAATTGCACCTTGCAATGCGGAGAAATTACTGTTTGTGCATTTACAATATTCATTGATTTTTGCCATTGAAAAACGTCCAGAAATGATTGAAGCTACTGACTGATTGAAAGGAGCTGGCATCTCACTCTCTTTGAATCTTCTTTATCATGCTAAGAGGAGCAGGAAAAAGCAAAAAATTTCAGAATTGCGCCTTGCAATGCGGAGAAATTACTGTTTGTGCATTTACAAAATTCATTGATTTTTGCCATTGAAAAACATCATGTTATTCATTTACCAGAAATGATTGAAGGTACTGACTGAATGTAAGGAGCTGGCATCTCACTCTCTTTGAATCTTCTTTATCATGCTAAGAGGAGCAGGAAAAAGCAAAAAATTTCAGAATTGCACCTTGCAATGCGGAGAAATTACTGTTTGTGCATTTACAATATTCGTTGATTTTTGCCATTGAAAAACGTCCAGAAATGATTGAAGCTACTGACTGAATGAAAGGAGCTGGCATCTCACTCTCTTTGAATCTTCTTTATCATGCTAAGAGGAGCAGGAAAAAGCAAAAAATTTCAGAATTGCACCTTGCAATGCGGAGAAATTACTGTTTGTGCATTTACAATATTCATTGATTTTTGCCATTGAAAAACATCATGTTATTCATATACCAGAAATGATTGAAGCTACTGACTGAATGAAAGGAGCTGGCATCTCACTCTCTTTGAATCTTCTTTATCATGCTAAGAGGAGCAGGAAAAAGTAAAAAATTTCAGAATTGCACCTTGCAATGCGGAGAAATTACTGTTTGTGCATTTACAATATTCAATGATTTTTGCCATTGAAAAACGTCCAGAAATGATTGAAGCTACTGACTGAACGAAAGGAGCTGGCGTCTCACTCTCTTTGAATCTTCTTTATCATGCTAAGAGGAGCAGGAAAAAGCAAAAAATTTCAGAATTGCACCTTGCAATGCGGAGAAATTGCTGTTTGTGCATTTACAATATTCATTGATTTTTGCCATTGAAAAACATCATGTTATTCATATACCAGAAATGTTTGAAGCTACTGACTGAATGAAAGGAGCTGGCATCTCACTCTCTTTGAATCTTTTTTATCATGCTAAGAGGAGCAGGAAAAAGCAAAAAATTTCAGAATTGCACCTTGCAATGCGGAGAAATTACTGTTTGTGCATTTACAATATTCATTGATTTTTGCCATTGAAAAACGTCCAGAAATGATTGAAGCTACTGACTGAATGAAAGGAGCTGGCATCTCACTCTCTTTGAATCTTCTTTATCATGCTAAGAGGAGCAGGAAAAAGCAAAAAATTTCAGAATTGCACCTTGCAATGCGGAGAAATTACTGTTTGTGCATTTACAATATTCATTGATTTTTGCCATTGAAAAACGTCCAGAAATGATTGAAGCTACTGACTGAATGAAAGGAGCTGGCATCTCACTCTCTTTGAATCTTCTTTATCATGCTAAGAGGAGCAGGAAAAAGCAAAAAATTTCAGAATTGCACCTTGCAATGCGGAGAAATTACTGTTTGTGCATTTACAATATTCATTGATTTTTGCCATTGAAAAACATCATGTTATTCATATACCAGAAATGATTGAAGCTACTGACTGAATGAAAGGAGCTGGCATCTCACTCTCTTTGAATCTTCTTTATCATGCTAAGAGGAGCAGGAAAAAGCAAAAAATTTCAGAATTGCACCTTGCAATGCGGAGAAATTACTGTTTGTGCATTTACAATATTCATTGATTTTTGCAATTGAAAAACGTCCAGAAATGATTGAAGCTACTGACTGAATGAAAGGAGCTGGCTTCTCACTCTCTTTGAATCTTCTTTATCATGCTAAGAGGAGCAGGAAAAAGCAAAAAATTTCAGAATTGCACCTTGCAATGCGGAGAAATTACTGTTTGTGCATTTACAATATTCATTGATTTTTGCCATTGAAAAACGTCCAGAAATGATTGAAGCTACTGACTGAATGAAAGGAGCTGGCATCTCACTCTCTTTGAATCTTCTTTATCATGCTAAGAGGAGCAGGAAAAAGCAAAAAATCTCAGAATTGCACCTTGCAATGCGGAGAAATTACTGTTTGTGCATTTACAATATTCATTGATTTTTGCCATTGAAAAACATCATGTTATTCATATACCAGAAATGATTGAAGCTACTGACTGAATGAAAGGAGCTGGCATCTCACTCTCTTTGAATCTTCTTTATCATGCTAAGAGGAGCAGGAAAAAGTAAAAAATTTCAGAATTGCACCTTGCAATGCGGAGAAATTACTGTTTGTGCATTTACAATATTCAATGATTTTTGCCATTGAAAAACGTCCAGAAATGATTGAAGCTACTGACTGAATGAAAGGAGCTGGCATCTCACTCTCTTTGAATCTTCTTTATCATGCTAAGAGGAGCAGGATAAAGCAAAAAATTTCAGAATTGCACCTTGCAATGCGGAGAAATTACTGTTTGTGCATTTACAATATTCATTGATTTTTGCCATTGAAAAACATCATGTTATTCATATACCAGAAATGTTTGAAGCTACTGACTGAATGAAAGGAGCTGGCATCTCACTCTCCTTGAATCTTCTTTATCATGCTAAGAGGAGCAGGAAAAAGCAAAAAATTTCAGAATTGCACCTTGCAATGCGGAGAAATTACTGTTTGTGCATTTACAATATTCATTGATTTTTGCCATTGAAAAACATCATGTTATTCATATACCAGAAATGTTTGAAGCTACTGACTGAATGAAAGGAGCTGGCATCTCACTCTCTTTGAATCTTCTTTATCATGCTAAGAGGAGCAGGAAAAAGCAAAAAATTTCAGAATTGCACCTTGCAATGCGGAGAAATTACTGTTTGTGCATTTACAATATTCATTGATTTTTGCCATTGAAAAACATCACGTTATTCATATACCAGAAATGATTGAAGCTACTGACTGAATGAAAGGAGCTGGCATCTCACTCTCTTTGAATCTTCTTTATCATGCTAAGAGGAGCAGGAAAAAGCAAAAAATTTCAGAGTTGCACCTTGCAATGCGGAGAAATTACTGTTTGTGCATTTACAATATTCATTGATTTTTGCAATTGAAAAACGTCCAGAAATGATTGAAGCTACTGACTGAATGAAAGGAGCTGGCATCTCACTCTCTTTGAATCTTCTTTATCATGCTAAGAGGAGCAGGAAAAAGCAAAAAATTTCAGAATTGCACCTTGCAATGCGGAGAAATTACTGTTTGTGCATTTACAATATTCATTGATTTTTGCCATTGAAAAACATCATGTTATTCATATACCAGGAATGTTTGAAGCTACTGACTGAATGAAAGGAGCTGGCATCTCACTCTCTTTGAATCTTCTTTATCATGCTAAGAGGAGCAGGAAAAAGCAAAAAATTTCAGAATTGCACCTTGCAATGCGGAGAAATTACTGTTTGTGCATTTACAATATTCATTGATTTTTGCCATTGAAAAACGTCCAGAAATGATTGAAGCTACTGACTGAATGAAAGGAGCTGGCATCTCACTCTCTTTTAATCTTGTTTATCATGCTAAGAGGAGCAGGAAAAAGCAAAAAATTTCAGAATTGCACCTTGCAATGCGGAGAAATTACTGTTTGTGCATTTACAATATTCATTGATTTTTGCCATTGAAAAACATCCAGAAATGATTGAAGCTACTGACTGAATGAAAGGAGCTGGCATCTCACTCTCTTTGAATCTTCTTTATCATGCTAAGAGGAG
The DNA here is from genome assembly GCF_046119375.1 of Phyllobates terribilis. Classification (NCBI taxonomy): domain Eukaryota; kingdom Metazoa; phylum Chordata; class Amphibia; order Anura; family Dendrobatidae; genus Phyllobates; species Phyllobates terribilis. The sequence continues at coordinate 280,817 of NW_027363824.1, read as the reverse complement.
CAGGAAAAAGCAAAAAATTTCAGAATTGCACCTTGCAATGCGGAGAAATTACTGTTTGTGCATTTACAATATTCATTGATTTTTGCCATTGAAAAACATCATGTTATTCATATACCAGAAATGATTGAAGCTACTGACTGAATGAAAGGAGCTGGCATCTCACTCTCTTTGAATCTTCTTTATCATGCTAAGAGGAGCAGGAAAAAGTAAAAAATTTCAGAATTGCACCTTGCAATGCGGAGAAATTACTGTTTGTGCATTTACAATATTCAATGATTTTTGCCATTGAAAAACGTCCAGAAATGATTGAAGCTACTGACTGAATGAAAGGAGCTGGCATCTCACTCTCTTTGAATCTTCTTTATCATGCTAAGAGGAGCAGGAAAAAGCAAAAAATTTCAGAATTGCACCTTGCAATGCGGAGAAATTACTGTTTGTGCATTTACAATATTCATTGATTTTTGCCATTGAAAAACATCATGTTATTCATATACCAGAAATGATTGAAGCTACTGACTGAATTAAAGGAGCTGGCATCTCACTCTCTTTGAATCTTCTTTATCATGCTAAGAGGAGCAGGAAAAAGTAAAAAATTTCAGAATTGCACCTTGCAATGCGGAGAAATTACTGTATGTGCATTTACAATATTCAATGATTTTTGCCTTTGAAAAACGTCCAGAAATGATTGAAGCTACTGACTGAACGAAAGGAGCTGGCATCTCACTCTCTTTGAATCTTCTTTATCATGCTAAGAGGAGCAGGAAAAAGCAAAAAATTTCAGAATTGCACCTTGCAATGCGGAGAAATTACTGTTTGTGCATTTACAATATTCATTGATTTTTGCCATTGAAAAACATCATGTTATTCATATACCAGAAATGATTGATGCTACTGACTGAATGAAAGGAGCTGGCATCTCACTCTCTTTGAATCTTCTTTATCATGCTAAGAGGAGCAGGAAAAAGCAAAAAATTTCAGAATTGCACCTTGCAATGCGGAGAAATTACTGTTTGTGCATTTACAATATTCATTGATTTTTGCAATTGAAAAACGTCCAGAAATGATTGAAGCTACTGACTGAATGAAAGGAGCTGGCATCTCACTCTCTTTGAATCTTCTTTATCATGCTAAGAGGAGCAGGAAAAAGCAAAAAATTTCAGAATTGCACCTTGCAATGCGGAGAAATTACTGTTTGTGCATTTACAATATTCATTGATTTTTGCCATTGAAAAACATTATGTTATTCATATACCAGGAATGTTTGAAGCTACTGACTGAATGAAAGGAGCTGGCATCTCACTCTCTTTGAATCTTCTTTATCATGCTAAGAGGAGCAGGAAAAAGTAAAAAATTTCAGAATTGCACCTTGCAATGCGGAGAAATTACTGTTTGTGCATTTACAATATTCATTGATTTTTGCCATTGAAAAATGTCCAGAAATGATTGAAGCTACTGACTGAATGAAAGGAGCTGGCATCTCACTCTCTTTGAATCTTGTTTATCATGCTAAGAGAAGCAGGAAAAAGCAAAAAATTTCAGAATTGCACCTTGCAATGCGAAGAAATTACTGTTTGTGCATTTACAATATTCATTGATGTTTGCCATTGAAAAACGTCCAGAAATGATTGAAGCTACTGACTGAATGAAAGGAGCTGGCATCTCACTTTCTTTGAATCTTCTTTATTATGCTAAGAGGAGCAGGAAAAAGCAAAAAATTTCAGAATTGCACCTTGCAATGCGGAGAAATTACTGTTTGTGCATTTACAATATTCATTGATTTTTGCCATTGAAAAACATCATGTTATTCATATACCAGAAATGATTGAAGCTACTGACTGAATGAAAGGAGCTGGCATCTCACTCTCTTTGAATCTTCTTTATCATGCTAAGAGGAGCAGGAAAAAGTAAAAAATTTCAGTATTGCACCTTGCAATGCGGAGAAATTACTGTTTGTGCATTTACAATATTCAATGATTTTTGCCATTGAAAAACGTCCAGAAATGATTGAAGCTACTGACTGAATGAAAGGAGCTGGCATCTCACTCTCTTTGAATCTTCTTTATCATGCTAAGAGGAGCAGGAAAATGCAAAAAACTTCAGAATTGCACCTTGCAATGCGGAGAAATTACCTTTTGTGCATTTACAATATTCATTGATTTTTGCCATTGAAAAACATCATGTTATTCATATACCAGAAATGATTGAAGCTACTGACTGAATGAAAGGAGCTGGCATCTCACTCTCTTTGAATCTTCTTTATCATGCTAAGAGGAGCAGGAAAAAGTAAAAAATTTCAGAATTGCACCTTGCAATGCGGAGAAATTACTCTTTGTGCATTTACAATATTCAATGATTTTTGCCTTTGAAAAACGTCCAGAAATGATTGAAGCTACTGACTGAACGAAAGGAGCTGGCATCTCACTCTCTTTGAATCTTCTTTATCATGCTAAGAGGAGCAGGAAAAAGCAAAAAATTTCAGAATTGCACCTTGCAATGCGGAGAAATTACTGTTTGTGCATTTACAATATTCATTGATTTTTGCCATTGAAAAACATCATGTTATTCATATACCAGAAATGTTTGAAGCTACTGACTGAATGAAAGGAGCTGGCATCTCACTCTCTTTGAATCTTCTTTATCATGCTAAGAGGAGCAGGAAAAAGCAAAAAATTTCAGAATTGCACCTTGCAATGCGGAGAAATTACTGTTTGTGCATTTACAATATTCATTGATTTTTGCCATTGAAAAACGTCCAGAAATGATTGAAGCTACTGACTGAATGAAAGGAGCTGGCATCTCACTCTGAATTTTCTTTATCATGCTAAGAGGAGCAGGAAAAAGCAAAAAATTTCAGAATTGCACCTTGCAATGCGGAGAAATTACTGTTTGTGCATTTACAATATTCATTGATTTTTGCCATTGAAAAACGTCCAGAAATGATTGAAGCTACTGACTGAATGAAAGGAGCTGGCATCTCACTCTCTTTGAATCTTCTTTATCATGCTAAGAGGAGCAGGAAAAAGCAAAAAATTTCAGAATTGCACCTTGCAATGCGGAGAAATTACTGTTTGTGCATTTACAATATTCATTGATTTTTGACATTGAAAAACATCATGTTATTCATATACCAGAAATGATTGAAGCTACTGACTGAATGAAAGGAGCTGGCATCTCACTCTCTTTGAATCTTCTTTATCATGCTAAGAGAAGCAGGAAAAAGTAAAAAATTTCAGAATTGCACCTTGCAATGCGGAGAAATTACTGTTTGTGCATTTACAATATTCAATGATTTTTGCCATTGAAAAACGTCCAGAAATGATTGAAGCTACTGACTGAATGAAAGGAGCTGGCATCTCACTCTCTTTGAATCTTCTTTATCATGCTAAGAGGAGCAGGAAAAAGCAAAAAACTTCAGAATTGCACCTTGCAATGCGGAGAAATTACTGTTTGTGCATTTACAATATTCATTGATTTTTGCCATTGAAAAACATCATGTTATTCATATACCAGAAATGATTGAAGCTACTGACTGAATAAAAGGAGCTGGCATCTCACTCTCTTTGAATCTTCTTTATCATGCTAAGAGGAGCAGGAAAAAGTAAAAAATTTCAGAATTGCACCTTGCAATGCGGAGAAATTACTGTTTGTGCATTTACAATATTCAATGATTTTTGCCTTTGAAAAACGTCCAGAAATGATTGAAGCTACTGACTGAACGAAAGGAGCTGGCATCTCACTCTCTTTGAATCTTCTTTATCATGCTAAGAGGAGCAGGAAAAAGCAAAAAATTTCAGAATTGCACCTTGCAATGCGGAGAAATTACTGTTTGTGCATTTACAATATTCATTGATTTTTGCCATTGAAAAACATCATGTTATTCATATACCAGAAATGTTTGAAGCTACTGACTGAATGAAAGGAGCTGGCATCTCACTCTCTTTGAATCTTCTTTATCATGCTAAGAGGAGCAGGAAAAAGCAAAAAATTTCAGAATTGCACCTTGCAATGCGGAGAAATTACTGTTTGTGCATTTACAATATTCATTGATTTTTGCCATTGAAAAACGTCCAGAAATGATTGAAGCTACTGACTGAATGAAAGCAGCTGGCATCTCACTCTGAATTTTCTTTATCATGCTAAGAGGAGCAGGAAAAAGCAAAAAATTTCAGAATTGCACCTTGCAATGCGGAGAAATTACTGTTTGTGCATTTACAATATTCATTGATTTTTGCCATTGAAAAACGTCCAGAAATGATTGAAGCTACTGACTGAATGAAAGGAGCTGGCATCTCACTCTCTTTGAATCGTCTTTATCATGCTAAGAGGAGCAGGAAAAAGCAAAAAATTTCAGAATTGCACCTTGCAATGCGGAGAAATTACTGTTTGTGCATTTACAATATTCATTGATTTTTGCCATTGAAAAACATCATGTTATTCATATACCAGAAATGTTTGAAGCTACTGACTGAGTGAAAGGAGCTGGCATCTCACTCTCTTTGAATCTTCTTTATCATGCTAAGAGGAGCAGGAAAAAGCAAAAAATTTCAGAATTGCACCTTGCAATGCGGAGAAATTACTGTTTGTGCATTTACAATATTCATTGATTTTTGCCATTGAAAAACATCATGTTATTCATATACCAGAAATGTTTGAAGCTACTGACTGAATGAAAGGAGCTGGCATCTCACTCTCTTTGAATCTTCTTTATCATGCTAGGATTAGCAGGAAAAAGCAAAAAATTTCAGAATTGCACCTTGCAATGCGGAGAAATTACTGTTTGTGCATTTACAATATTCATTGATTTTTGACATTGAAAAACATCATGTTATTCATATACCAGAAATGATTGAAGCTACTGACTGAATGAAAGGAGCTGGCATCTCACTCTCTTTGAATCTTCTTTATCATGCTAAGAGAAGCAGGAAAAAGTAAAAAATTTCAGAATTGCACCTTGCAATGCGGAGAAATTACTGTTTGTGCATTTACAATATTCAATGATTTTTGCCATTGAAAAACGTCCAGAAATGATTGAAGCTACTGACTGAATGAAAGGAGCTGGCATCTCACTCTCTTTGAATCTTCTTTATCATGCTAAGAGGAGCAGGAAAAAGCAAAAAACTTCAGAATTGCACCTTGCAATGCGGAGAAATTACTGTTTGTGCATTTACAATATTCATTGATTTTTGCCATTGAAAAACATCATGTTATTCATATACCAGAAATGATTGAAGCTACTGACTGAATGAAAGGAGCTGGCATCTCACTCTCTTTGAATCTTCTTTATCATGCTAGGATTAACAGGAAAAAGCAAAAAATTTCAGAATTGCACCTTGCAATGTGGAGATATTACTGTTTGTGCATTTACAATATTCATTGATTTTTGCCATTGAAAAACGTCCAGAAATGTTTGAAGCTACTGACTGAATGAAAGGAGCTGGCATCTCACTCTCTTTGAATCTTCTTTATCATGCTAGGATTAACAGGAAAAAGCAAAAAATTTCAGAATTGCACCTTGCAATGTGGAGATATTACTGTTTGTGCATTTACAATATTCATTGATTTTTGCCATTGAAAAACATGTTTTTCATATACCAGAAATGTTTGAAGCTACTGACTGAATGAAAGGAGCTGGCATCTCACTCTCTTTGAATCTTCTTTATCATGCTAGGATTAGCAGGAAAAAGCAAAAAATTTCAGAATTGCACCTTGCAATGTGGAGATATTACTGTTTGTGCATTTACAATATTCATTGATTTTTGCCATTGAAAAACATGTTTTTCATATACCAGAAATGTTTGAAGCTACTGACTGAATGAAAGGAGCTGGCATCTCACTCTCTTTGAATCTTCTTTATCATGCTAGGATTAACAGGAAAAAGCAAAAAATTTCAGAATTGCACCTTGCAATGTGGAGATATTACTGTTTGTGCATTTACAATATTCATTGATTTTTGCCATTGAAAAACGTCCAGAAATGTTTGAAGCTACTGACTGAATGAAAGGAGCTGGCATCTCACTCTCTTTGAATCTTCTTTATCATGCTAGGATTAGCAGGAAAAAGCAAAAAATTTCAGAATTGCACCTTGCAATGCGGAGAAATTACTGTTTGTGCATTTACAATATTCATTGATTTTTGACATTGAAAAACATCATGTTATTCATATACCAGAAATGATTGAAGCTACTGACTGAATGAAAGGAGCTGGCATCTCACTCTCTTTGAATCTTCTTTATCATGCTAAGAGAAGCAGGAAAAAGTAAAAAATTTCAGAATTGCACCTTGCAATGCGGAGAAATTACTGTTTGTGCATTTACAATATTCAATGATTTTTGCCATTGAAAAACGTCCAGAAATGATTGAAGCTACTGACTGAATGAAAGGAGCTGGCATCTCACTCTCTTTGAATCTTCTTTATCATGCTAAGAGGAGCAGGAAAAAGCAAAAAACTTCAGAATTGCACCTTGCAATGCGGAGAAATTACTGTTTGTGCATTTACAATATTCATTGATTTTTGCCATTGAAAAACATCATGTTATTCATATACCAGAAATGATTGAAGCTACTGACTGAATAAAAGGAGCTGGCATCTCACTCTCTTTGAATCTTCTTTATCATGCTAAGAGGAGCAGGAAAAAGTAAAAAATTTCAGAATTGCACCTTGCAATGCGGAGAAATTACTGTTTGTGCATTTACAATATTCAATGATTTTTGCCTTTGAAAAACGTCCAGAAATGATTGAAGCTACTGACTGAACGAAAGGAGCTGGCATCTCACTCTCTTTGAATCTTCTTTATCATGCTAAGAGGAGCAGGAAAAAGCAAAAAATTTCAGAATTGCACCTTGCAATGCGGAGAAATTACTGTTTGTGCATTTACAATATTCATTGATTTTTGCCATTGAAAAACATCATGTTATTCATATACCAGAAATGTTTGAAGCTACTGACTGAATGAAAGGAGCTGGCATCTCACTCTCTTTGAATCTTCTTTATCATGCTAAGAGGAGCAGGAAAAAGCAAAAAATTTCAGAATTGCACCTTGCAATGCGGAGAAATTACTGTTTGTGCATTTACAATATTCATTGATTTTTGCCATTGAAAAACGTCCAGAAATGATTGAAGCTACTGACTGAATGAAAGCAGCTGGCATCTCACTCTGAATTTTCTTTATCATGCTAAGAGGAGCAGGAAAAAGCAAAAAATTTCAGAATTGCACCTTGCAATGCGGAGAAATTACTGTTTGTGCATTTACAATATTCATTGATTTTTGCCATTGAAAAACGTCCAGAAATGATTGAAGCTACTGACTGAATGAAAGGAGCTGGCATCTCACTCTCTTTGAATCGTCTTTATCATGCTAAGAGGAGCAGGAAAAAGCAAAAAATTTCAGAATTGCACCTTGCAATGCGGAGAAATTACTGTTTGTGCATTTACAATATTCATTGATTTTTGCCATTGAAAAACATCATGTTATTCATATACCAGAAATGTTTGAAGCTACTGACTGAGTGAAAGGAGCTGGCATCTCACTCTCTTTGAATCTTCTTTATCATGCTAAGAGGAGCAGGAAAAAGCAAAAAATTTCAGAATTGCACCTTGCAATGCGGAGAAATTACTGTTTGTGCATTTACAATATTCATTGATTTTTGCCATTGAAAAACATCATGTTATTCATATACCAGAAATGTTTGAAGCTACTGACTGAATGAAAGGAGCTGGCATCTCACTCTCTTTGAATCTTCTTTATCATGCTAAGAGGAGCAGGAAAAAGCAAAAAATTTCAGAATTGCACCTTGCAATGCGGAGAAATTACTGTTTGTGCATTTACAATATTCATTGATTTTTGCCATTGAAAAACATCATGTTATTCATATACCAGAAATGATTGAAGCTACTGACTGAATGAAAGGAGCTGGCATCTCACTCTCTTTGAATCTTCTTTATCATGCTAGGATTAACAGGAAAAAGCAAAAAATTTCAGAATTGCACCTTGCAATGTGGAGATATTACTGTTTGTGCATTTACAATATTCATTGATTTTTGCCATTGAAAAACGTCCAGAAATGTTTGAAGCTACTGACTGAATGAAAGGAGCTGGCATCTCACTCTCTTTGAATCTTCTTTATCATGCTAGGATTAACAGGAAAAAGCAAAAAATTTCAGAATTGCACCTTGCAATGTGGAGATATTACTGTTTGTGCATTTACAATATTCATTGATTTTTGCCATTGAAAAACATGTTTTTCATATACCAGAAATGTTTGAAGCTACTGACTGAATGAAAGGAGCTGGCATCTCACTCTCTTTGAATCTTCTTTATCATGCTAGGATTAGCAGGAAAAAGCAAAAAATTTCAGAATTGCACCTTGCAATGTGGAGATATTACTGTTTGTGCATTTACAATATTCATTGATTTTTGCCATTGAAAAACATGTTTTTCATATACCAGAAATGTTTGAAGCTACTGACTGAATGAAAGGAGCTGGCATCTCACTCTCTTTGAATCTTCTTTATCATGCTAGGATTAACAGGAAAAAGCAAAAAATTTCAGAATTGCACCTTGCAATGTGGAGATATTACTGTTTGTGCATTTACAATATTCATTGATTTTTGCCATTGAAAAACGTCCAGAAATGTTTGAAGCTACTGACTGAATGAAAGGAGCTGGCATCTCACTCTCTTTGAATCTTCTTTATCATGCTAGGATTAGCAGGAAAAAGCAAAAAATTTCAGAATTGCACCTTGCAATGCGGAGAAATTACTGTTTGTGCATTTACAATATTCATTGATTTTTGACATTGAAAAACATCATGTTATTCATATACCAGAAATGATTGAAGCTACTGACTGAATGAAAGGAGCTGGCATCTCACTCTCTTTGAATCTTCTTTATCATGCTAAGAGAAGCAGGAAAAAGTAAAAAATTTCAGAATTGCACCTTGCAATGCGGAGAAATTACTGTTTGTGCATTTACAATATTCAATGATTTTTGCCATTGAAAAACGTCCAGAAATGATTGAAGCTACTGACTGAATGAAAGGAGCTGGCATCTCACTCTCTTTGAATATTCTTTATCATGCTAAGAGGAGCAGGAAAAAGCAAAAAACTTCAGAATTGCACCTTGCAATGCGGAGAAATTACTGTTTGTGCATTTACAATATTCATTGATTTTTGCCATTGAAAAACATCATGTTATTCATATACCAGAAATGATTGAAGCTACTGACTGAATAAAAGGAGCTGGCATCTCACTCTCTTTGAATCTTCTTTATCATGCTAAGAGGAGCAGGAAAAAGTAAAAAATTTCAGAATTGCACCTTGCAATGCGGAGAAATTACTGTTTGTGCATTTACAATATTCAATGATTTTTGCCTTTGAAAAACGTCCAGAAATGATTGAAGCTACTGACTGAACGAAAGGAGCTGGCATCTCACTCTCTTTGAATCTTCTTTATCATGCTAAGAGGAGCAGGAAAAAGCAAAAAATTTGAGAATTGCACCTTGCAATGCGGAGAAATTACTGTTTGTGCATTTACAATATTCATTGATTTTTGCCATTGAAAAACATCATGTTATTCATATACCAGAAATGTTTGAAGCTACTGACTGAATGAAAGGAGCTGGCATCTCACTCTCTTTGAATCTTCTTTATCATGCTAAGAGGAGCAGGAAAAAGCAAAAAATTTCAGAATTGCACCTTGCAATGCGGAGAAATTACTGTTTGTGCATTTACAATATTCATTGATTTTTGCCATTGAAAAACGTCCAGAAATGATTGAAGCTACTGACTGAATGAAAGCAGCTGGCATCTCACTCTGAATTTTCTTTATCATGCTAAGAGGAGCAGGAAAAAGCAAAAAATTTCAGAATTGCACCTTGCAATGCGGAGAAATTACTGTTTGTGCATTTACAATATTCGATGATTTTTGCCATTGAAAAACGTCCAGAAATGATTGAAGCTACTGACTGAATGAAAGGAGCTGGCATCTCACTCTCTTTGAATCGTCTTTATCATGCTAAGAGGAGCAGGAAAAAGCAAAAAATTTCAGAATTGCACCTTGCAATGCGGAGAAATTACTGTTTGTGCATTTACAATATTCATTGATTTTTGCCATTGAAAAACATCATGTTATTCATATACCAGAAATGTTTGAAGCTACTGACTGAGTGAAAGAAGCTGGCATCTCACTCTCTTTGAATCTTCTTTATCATGCTAAGAGGAGCAGGAAAAAGCAAAAAATTTCAGAATTGCACCTTGCAATGCGGAGAAATTACTGTTTGTGCATTTACAATATTCATTGATTTTTGCCATTGAAAAACATCATGTTATTCATATACCAGAAATGTTTGAAGCTACTGACTGAATGAAAGGAGCTGGCATCTCACTCTCTTTGAATCTTCTTTATCATGCTAGGATTAGCAGGAAAAAGCAAAAAATTTCAGAATTGCACCTTGCAATGCGGAGAAATTACTGTTTGTGCATTTACAATATTCATTGATTTTTGACATTGAAAAACATCATGTTATTCATATACCAGAAATGATTGAAGCTACTGACTGAATGAAAGGAGCTGGCATCTCACTCTCTTTGAATCTTCTTTATCATGCTAAGAGAAGCAGGAAAAAGTAAAAAATTTCAGAATTGCACCTTGCAATGCGGAGAAATTACTGTTTGTGCATTTACAATATTCAATGATTTTTGCCATTGAAAAACGTCCAGAAATGATTGAAGCTACTGACTGAATGAAAGGAGCTGGCATCTCACTCTCTTTGAATCTTCTTTATCATGCTAAGAGGAGCAGGAAAAAGCAAAAAAACTTCAGAATTGCACCTTGCAATGCGGAGAAATTACTGTTTGTGCATTTACAATATTCATTGATTTTTGCCATTGAAAAACATCATGTTATTCATATACCAGAAATGATTGAAGCTACTGACTGAATGAAAGGAGCTGGCATCTCACTCTCTTTGAATCTTCTTTATCATGCTAGGATTAACAGGAAAAAGCAAAAAATTTCAGAATTGCACCTTGCAATGTGGAGATATTACTGTTTGTGCATTTACAATATTCATTGATTTTTGCCATTGAAAAACGTCCAGAAATGTTTGAAGCTACTGACTGAATGAAAGGAGCTGGCATCTCACTCTCTTTGAATCTTCTTTATCATGCTAGGATTAACAGGAAAAAGCAAAAAATTTCAGAATTGCACCTTGCAATGTGGAGATATTACTGTTTGTGCATTTACAATATTCATTGATTTTTGCCATTGAAAAACATGTTTTTCATATACCAGAAATGTTTGAAGCTACTGACTGAATGAAAGGAGCTGGCATCTCACTCTCTTTGAATCTTCTTTATCATGCTAGGATTAGCAGGAAAAAGCAAAAAATTTCAGAATTGCACCTTGCAATGTGGAGATATTACTGTTTGTGCATTTACAATATTCATTGATTTTTGCCATTGAAAAACATGTTTTTCATATACCAGAAATGTTTGAAGCTACTGACTGAATGAAAGGAGCTGGCATCTCACTCTCTTTGAATCTTCTTTATCATGCTAGGATTAACAGGAAAAAGCAAAAAATTTCAGAATTGCACCTTGCAATGTGGAGATATTACTGTTTGTGCATTTACAATATTCATTGATTTTTGCCATTGAAAAATGTCCAGAAATGTTTGAAGCTACTGACTGAATGAAAGGAGCTGGCATCTCACTCTCTTTGAATCTTCTTTATCATGCTAGGATTAGCAGGAAAAAGCAAAAAATTTCAGAATTGCACCTTGCAATGCGGAGAAATTACTGTTTGTGCATTTACAATATTCATTGATTTTTGACATTGAAAAACATCATGTTATTCATATACCAGAAATGATTGAAGCTACTGACTGAATGAAAGGAGCTGGCATCTCACTCTCTTTGAATCTTCTTTATCATGCTAAGAGAAGCAGGAAAAAGTAAAAAATTTCAGAATTGCACCTTGCAATGCGGAGAAATTACTGTTTGTGCATTTACAATATTCAATGATTTTTGCCATTGAAAAACGTCCAGAAATGATTGAAGCTACTGACTGAATGAAAGGAGCTGGCATCTCACTCTCTTTGAATCTTCTTTATCATGCTAAGAGGAGCAGGAAAAAGCAAAAAACTTCAGAATTGCACCTTGCAATGCGGAGAAATTACTGTTTGTGCATTTACAATATTCATTGATTTTTGCCATTGAAAAACATCATGTTATTCATATACCAGAAATGATTGAAGCTACTGACTGAATAAAAGGAGCTGGCATCTCACTCTCTTTGAATCTTCTTTATCATGCTAAGAGGAGCAGGAAAAAGTAAAAAATTTCAGAATTGCACCTTGCAATGCGGAGAAATTACTGTTTGTGCATTTACAATATTCAATGATTTTTGCCTTTGAAAAACGTCCAGAAATGATTGAAGCTACTGACTGAACGAAAGGAGCTGGCATCTCACTCTCTTTGAATCTTCTTTATCATGCTAAGAGGAGCAGGAAAAAGCAAAAAATTTCAGAATTGCACCTTGCAATGCGGAGAAATTACTGTTTGTGCATTTACAATATTCATTGATTTTTGCCCTTGAAAAACATCATGTTATTCATATACCAGAAATGTTTGAAGCTACTGACTGAATGAAAGGAGCTGGCATCTCACTCTCTTTGAATCTTCTTTATCATGCTAAGAGGAGCAGGAAAAAGCAAAAAATTTCAGAATTGCACCTTGCAATGCGGAGAAATTACTGTTTGTGCATTTACAATATTCATTGATTTTTGCCATTGAAAAACGTCCAGAAATGATTGAAGCTACTGACTGAATGAAAGCAGCTGGCATCTCACTCTGAATTTTCTTTATCATGCTAAGAGGAGCAGGAAAAAGCAAAAAATTTCAGAATTGCACCTTGCAATGCGGAGAAATTACTGTTTGTGCATTTACAATATTCATTGATTTTTGCCATTGAAAAACGTCCAGAAATGATTGAAGCTACTGACTGAATGAAAGGAGCTGGCATCTCACTCTCTTTGAATCGTCTTTATCATGCTAAGAGGAGCAGGAAAAAGCAAAAAATTTCAGAATTGCACCTTGCAATGCGGAGAAATTACTGTTTGTGCATTTACAATATTCATTGATTTTTGCCATTGAAAAACATCATGTTATTCATATACCAGAAATGTTTGAAGCTACTGACTGAGTGAAAGGAGCTGGCATCTCACTCTCTTTGAATCTTCTTTATCATGCTAAGAGGAGCAGGAAAAAGCAAAAAATTTCAGAATTGCACCTTGCAATGCGGAGAAATTACTGTTTGTGCATTTACAATATTCATTGATTTTTGCCATTGAAAAACATCATGTTATTCATATACCAGAAATGTTTGAAGCTACTGACTGAATGAAAGGAGCTGGCATCTCACTCTCTTTGAATCTTCTTTATCATGCTTGGATTAGCAGGAAAAAGCAAAAAATTTCAGAATTGCACCTTGCAATGTGGAGATATTACTGTTTGTGCATTTACAATATTCATTGATTTTTGCCATTGAAAAACATGTTTTTCATATACCAGAAATGTTTGAAGCTACTGACTGAATGAAAGGAGCTGGCATCTCACTCTCTTTGAATCTTCTTTATCATGCTAGGATTAACAGGAAAAAGCAAAAAATTTCAGAATTGCACCTTGCAATGTGGAGATATTACTGTTTGTGCATTTACAATATTCATTGATTTTTGCCATTGAAAAACGTCCAGAAATGATTGAAGCTACTGACTGAATGAAAGCAGCTGGCATCTCACTCTGAATTTTCTTTATCATGCTAAGAGGTGCAGGAAAAAGCAAAAAATTTCAGAATTGCACCTTGCAATGCGGAGAAATTACTGTTTGTGCATTTACAATATTCATTGATTTTTGCCATTGAAAAACGTCCAGAAATGATTGAAGCTACTGACTGAATGAAAGGAGCTGGCATCTCACTCTCTTTGAATCGTCTTTATCATGCTAAGAGGAGCAGGAAAAAGCAAAAAATTTCAGAATTGCACCTTGCAATGCGGAGAAATTACTGTTTGTGCATTTACAATATTCATTGATTTTTGCCATTGAAAAACATCATGTTATTCATATACCAGAAATGTTTGAAGCTACTGACTGAATGAAAGGAGCTGGCATCTCACTCTCTTTGAATCTTCTTTATCATGCTAAGAGGAGCAGGAAAAAGCAAAAAATTTCAGAATTGCACCTTGCAATGCGGAGAAATTACTGTTTGTGCATTTACAATATTCATTGATTTTTGCCATTGAAAAACATCATGTTATTCATATACCAGAAATGTTTGAAGCTACTGACTGAATGAAAGGAGCTGGCATCTCACTCTCTTTGAATCTTCTTTATCATGCTTGGATTAGCAGGAAAAAGCAAAAGATTTCAGAATTGCACCTTGCAATGTGGAGATATTACTGTTTGTGCATTTACAATATTCATTGATTTTTGCCATTGAAAAACATGTTTTTCATATACCAGAAATGTTTGAAGCTACTGACTGAATGAAAGGAGCTGGCATCTCACTCTCTTTGAATCTTCTTTATCATGCTAGGATTAGCAGGAAAAAGCAAAAAATTTCAGAATTGCACCTTGCAATGTGGAGATATTACTGTTTGTGCATTTACAATATTCATTGATTTTTGCCATTGAAAAACATGTTTTTCATATACCAGAAATGTTTGAAGCTACTGACTGAATGAAAGGAGCTGGCATCTCACTCTCTTTGAATCTTCTTTATCATGCTAGGATTAACAGGAAAAAGCAAAAAATTTCAGAATTGCACCTTGCAATGTGGAGATATTACTGTTTGTGCATTTACAATATTCATTGATTTTTGCCATTGAAAAACGTCCAGAAATGTTTGAAGCTACTGACTGAATGAAAGGAGCTGGCATCTCACTCTCTTTGAATCTTCTTTATCATGCTAGGATTAGCAGGAAAAAGCAAAAAATTTCAGAATTGCACCTTGCAATGTGGAGATATTGCTGTTTGTGCATTTACAATATTCATTGATTTTTGCCATTGAAAAACATGTTTTTCATATACAAGAAATGTTTGAAGCTACTGACTGAATGAAAGGAGCTGGCATCTCACTCTCTTTGAATCTTCTTTATCATGCTAGGATTAGCAGGAAAAAGCAAAAAATTTCAGAATTGCACCTTGCAATGTGGAGATATTACTGTTTGTGCATTTACAATATTCATTGATTTTTGCCATTGAAAAACGTCCAGAAATGTTTGAAGCTACTGACTGAATGAAAGGAGCTGGCATCTCACTCTCTTTGAATGTTCTTTATCATGCTAGGATTAGCAGGAAAAAGCAAAAAATTTCAGAATTGCACCTTGCAATGTGGAGATATTACTGATTGTGCATTTACAATATTCATTGATTTTTGCCATTGAAAAACATGTTTTTCATATACCAGAAATGTTTGAAGCTACTGACGGAATGAAAGGAGCTGGCATCTCACTCTCTTTGAATCTTCTTTATCATGCTAGGATTAGCAGGAAAAAGCAAAAAATTTCAGAATTGCACCTTGCAATGTGGAGATATTACTGTTTGTGCATTTACAATATTCATTGATTTTTGCCATTGAAAAACATGTTTTTCATATACCAGAAATGTTTGAAGCTACTGACTGAATGAAAGGAGCTGGCATCTCACTGTCTTTGAATCTTCTTTATCATGCTAGGATTAACAGGAAAAAGCAAAAAATTTCAGAATTGCACCTTGCAATGTGGAGATATTACTGTTTGTGCATTTACAATATTCATTGATTTTGCCATTGAAAAACGTCCAGAAATGTTTGAAGCTACTGATTGAATGAAAGGAGCTGGCATCTCACTCTCTTTAAATCTTCTTTATCATGCTAGGATTAGCAGGAAAAAGCAAAAAAATTTCAGAATTGCACCTTGCAATGTGGAGATATTACTGTTTGTGCATTTACAATATTCATTGATTTTTGCCATTGAAAAACATGTTTTTCATATACCAGAAATGTTTGAAGCTACTGACTGAATGAAAGGAGCTGGCATCTCACTCTCTTTGAATCTTCTTTATCATGCTAGGATAAGCAGGAAAAAGCAAAAAATTTCAGAATTGCACCTTGCAATGTGGAGATATTACTGTTTGTGCATTTACAATATTCATTGATTTTTGCCATTGAAAAACATGTTTTTCATATACCAGAAATGTTTGAAGCTACTGACTTGAATGAAAGGAGCTGGCATCTCACTCTCTTTGAATCTTCTTTATCATGCTAGGATTAACAGGAAAAAGCAAAAAATTTCAGAATTGCACCTTGCAATGTGGAGATATTACTGTTTGTGCATTTACAATATTCATTGATTTTTGCCATTGAAAAACGTCCAGAAATGTTTGAAGCTACTGACTGAATGAAAGGAGCTGGTATCTCACTCTCTTTGAATCTTCTTTATCATGCTAGGATTAGCAGGAAAAAGCAAAAAATTTCAGAATTGCACCTTGCAATGTGGAGATATTACTGTTTGTGCATTTACAATATTCATTGATTTTTGCCATTGAAAAACATGTTTTTCATATACAAGAAATGTTTGAAGCTACTGACTGAATGAAAGGAGCTGGCATCTCACTCTCTTTGAATCTTCTTTATCATGCTAGGATTAGCAGGAAAAAGCAAAAAATTTCAGAATTGCACCTTGCAATGTGGAGATATTACTGTTTGTGCATTTACAATATTCATTGATTTTTGCCATTGAAAAACGTCCAGAAATGTTTGAAGCTACTGACTGAATGAAATTAGCTGGCATCTCACTCTCTTTGAATCTTCTTTATCATGCTAGGATTAGCAGGAAAAAGCAAAAAATTTCAGAATTGCACCTTGCAATGTGGAGATATTACTGTTTGTGCATTTACAATATTCATTGATTTTGCCATTGAAAAACGTCCAGAAATGTTTGAAGCTACTGACTGAATGAAAGGAGCTGGCATCTCACTCTCTTTGAATCTTCTTTATCATGCTAGGATTAGCAGGAAAAAGCAAAAAATTTCAGAATTGCACCTTGCAATGTGGAGATATTACTGTTTGTGCATTTACAATATTCATTGATTTTTGCCATTGAAAAACATGTTTTTCATATACCAGAAATGTTTGAAGCTACTGACGGAATGAAAGGAGCTGGCATCTCACTCTCTTTGAATCTTCTTTATCATGCTAGGATTAGCAGGAAAAAGCAAAAAATTTCAGAATTACACCTTGCAATGTGGAGATATTACTGTTTGTGCATTTACAATATTCATTGATTTTTGCCATTGAAAAACATGTTTTTCATATACCAGAAATGTTTGAAGCTACTGACTGAATGAAAGGAGCTGGCATCTCACTGTCTTTGAATCTTCTTTATCATGCTAGGATTAACAGGAAAAAGCAAAAAATTTCAGAATTGCACCTTGCAATGTGGAGATATTACTGTTTGTGCATTTACAATATTCATTGATTTTGCCATTGAAAAACGTCCAGAAATGTTTGAAGCTACTGACTGAATGAAAGGAGCTGGCATCTCACTCTCTTTGAATCTTCTTTATCATGCTAGGATTAGCAGGAAAAAGCAAAAAAATTTCAGAATTGCACCTTGCAATGTGGAGATATTACTGTTTGTGCATTTACAATATTCATTGATTTTTGCCATTGAAAAACATGTTTTTCATATACAAGAAATGTTTGAAGCTACTGACTGAATGAAAGGAGCTGGCATCTCACTCTCTTTGAATCTTCTTTATCATGCTAGGATAAGCAGGAAAAAGCAAAAAATTTCAGAATTGCACCTTGCAATGTGGAGATATTACTGTTTGTGCATTTACAATATTCATTGATTTTTGCCATTGAAAAACATGTTTTTCATATACCAGAAATGTTTGAAGCTACTGACTTGAATGAAAGGAGCTGGCATCTCACTCTCTTTGAATCTTCTTTATCATGCTAGGATTAACAGGAAAAAGCAAAAAATTTCAGAATTGCACCTTGCAATGTGGAGATATTACTGTTTGTGCATTTACAATATTCATTGATTTTTGCCATTGAAAAACGTCCAGAAATGTTTGAAGCTACTGACTGAATGAAAGGAGCTGGTATCTCACTCTCTTTGAATCTTCTTTATCATGCTAGGATTAGCAGGAAAAAGCAAAAAATTTCAGAATTGCACCTTGCAATGTGGAGATATTACTGTTTATGCATTTACAATATTCATTGATTTTTGCCATTGAAAAACATGTTTTTCATATACAAGAAATGTTTGAAGCTACTGACTGAATGAAAGGAGCTGGCATCTCACTCTCTTTGAATCTTCTTTATCATGCTAGGATTAGCAGGAAAAAGCAAAAAATTTCATTATTGCACCTTGCAATGTGGAGATATTACTGTTTGTGCATTTACAATATTCATTGATTTTTGCCATTGAAAAACGTCCAGAAATGTTTGAAGCTACTGACTGAATGAAATTAGCTGGCATCTCACTCTCTTTGAATCTTCTTTATCATGCTAGGATTAGCAGGAAAAAGCAAAAAATTTCAGAATTGCACCTTGCAATGTGGAGATATTACTGTTTGTGCATTTACAATATTCATTGATTTTTGCCATTGAAAAACATGTTTTTCATATACCAGAAATGTTTGAAGCTACTGACTGAATGAAAGGAGCTGGTATCTCACTCTCTTTGAATCTTCTTTATCATGCTAGGATTAACAGGAAAAAGCAAAAAATTTCAGAATTGCACCTTGCAATGTGGAGATATTACTGTTTGTGCATTTACAATATTCATTGATTTTTGCCATTGAAAAACGTCCAGAAATGTTTGAAGCTACTGACTGAATGAAAGGAGCTGGCATCTCACTCTCTTTGAATCTTCTTTATCATGCTAGGATTAACAGGAAAAAGCTAAAAATTTCAGAATTGCACCTTGCAATGTGGAGATATTACTGTTTGTGCATTTACAATATTCATTGATTTTTGCCATTGAAAAACATGTTTTTCATATACCAGATATGTTTGAAGCTACTGACTGAATGAAAGGAGCTGGCATCTCACTCTCTTTGAATCTTCTTTATCATGCTAGGATTAGCAGGAAAAAGCAAAAAATTTCAGAATTGCACCTTGCAATGTGGAGATATTACTGTTTGTGCATTTACAATATTCATTGATTTTTGCCATTGAAAAACATGTTTTTCATATACCAGAAATGTTTGAAGCTACTGACTGAATGAAAGGAGCTGGCATCTCACTCTCTTTGAATCTTCTTTATCATGCTAGGATTAGCAGGAAAAAGCAAAAAATTTCAGAATTGCACCTTGCAATGTGGAGATATTACTGTTTGTGCATTTACAATATTCATTGATTTTTGCCATTGAAAAACATGTTTTTCATATACCAGAAATGTTTGAAGCTACTGACTGAATGAAAGGAGCTGGCATCTCACTCTCTTTGAATCTTCTTTATCATGCTAGGATTAGCAGGAAAAAGCAAAAAATTTCAGAATTGCACCTTGCAATGTGGAGATATTACTGTTTGTGCATTTACAATATTCATTGATTTTTGCCATTGAAAAACATGTTTTTCATATACCAGAAATGTTTGAAGCTACTGACTGAATGAAAGGAGCTGGCATCTCACTCTCTTTGAATCTTCTTTATCATGCTAGGATTAACAGGAAAAAACAAAAAATTTCAGAATTGCACCTTGCAATGTGGAGATATTACTGTTTGTGCATTTACAATATTCATTGATTTTTGCCATTGAAAAACATGTTTTTCATATACCAGAAATGTTTGAAGCTACTGACTGAATGAAAGGAGCTGGCATCTCACTCTCTTTGAATCTTCTTTATCATGCTAGGATTAACAGGAAAAAGCTAAAAATTTCAGAATTGCACCTTGCAATGTGGAGATATTACTGTTTGTGCATTTACAATATTCATTGATTTTTGCCATTGAAAAACGTCCAGAAATGTTTGAAGCTACTGACTGAATGAAAGGAGCTGGCATCTCACTCTCTTTGAATCTTCTTTATCATGCTAGGATTAGCAGGAAAAAGCAAAAAATTTCAGAATTGCACCTTGCAATGTGGAGATATTACTGTTTGTGCATTTACAATATTCATTGATTTTTGCCATTGAAAAACGTCCAGAAATGTTTGAAGCTACTGACTGAATGAAAGGAGCTGGCATCTCACTCTCTTTGAATCTTCTTTATCATGCTAGGATTAGCAGGAAAAAGCAAAAAATTTCAGAATTGCACCTTGCAATGTGGAGATATTACTGTTTGTGCATTTACAATATTCATTGATTTTTGCCATTGAAAAACATGTTTTTCATATACCAGAAATGTTTGAAGCTACTGACTGAATGAAAGGAGCTGGCATCTCACTCTCTTTGAATCTTCTTTATCATGCTAGGATTAGCAGGAAAAAGCAAAAAATTTCAGAATTGCACCTTGCAATGTGGAGATATTACTGTTTGTGCATTTACAATATTCATTGATTTTTGCCATTGAAAAACATGTTTTTCATATACCAGAAATGTTTGAAGCTACTGACTGAATGAAAGGAGCTGGCATCTCACTCTCTTTAAATCTTCTTTATCATGCTAGGATTAACAGGAAAAAGCAAAAAATTTCAGAATTGCACCTTGCAATGTGGAGATATTACTGTTTGTGCATTTACAATATTCATTGATTTTTGCCATTGAAAAACGTCCAGAAATGTTTGAAGCTACTGACTGAATGAAAGGAGCTGGCATCTCACTCTCTTTGAATCTTCTTTATCATGCTAGGATTAGCAGGAAAAAGCAAAAAATTTCAGAATTGCACCTTGCAATGCGGAGAAATTACTGTTTGTGCATTTACAATATTCATTGATTTTTGCCATTGAAAAACATCAATCATTTCTGGTATATGAATAACATGATATTTTTCAATGGCAAAAATCAATGAATTTTGTAAATGCACAAACAGTAATTTCTCCGCATTGCAAGGCGCAATTCTGAAATTTTTTGCTTTTTCCTGCTCCTCTTAGCATGATAAAGAAGATTCAAAGAGAGTGAGATGCCAGCTCCTTTCATTCAGTCAGTAGCTTCAATCATTTCTGGACATTTTTCAATGGCAAAAATCAATGAATATTGTAAATGCACAAACAGTAATTTCTCCGCATTGCAAGGTGCAATTCTGAAATTTTTTGCTTTTACCTGCTCCTCTTAGCATGATAAAGAAGATTCAAAGAGAGTGAGATGCCAGCTCCTTTCATTCAGTCAGTAGCTTCAATCATTTCTGGACGTTTTTCAATGGCAAAAATCAATGAATATTGTAAATGCACAAACAGTAATTTCTCCGCATTGCAAGGTGCAATTCTGAAATTTTTTGCTTTTTCCTGCTCCTCTTAGCATGATAAAGAAGATTCAAAGTGAGTGAGATGCCAGCTCCTTTCATTCAGTCAGTACCTTCAATCATTTCTGGACGTTTTTCAATGGCAAAAATCAATGAATATTGTAAATGCACAAACAGTAATTTCTCCGCATTGCAAGGTGCAATTCTGAAATTTTTTGCTTTTTCCTGCTCCTCTTAGCATGATAAAGAAGATTCAAAGAGAGTGAGATGCCAGCTCCTTTCATTCAGTCAGTAGCTTCAATCATTTCTGGACGCTTTTCAATGGCAAAAATCAATGAATATTGTAAATGCACAAACTGTAATTTCTCCGCATTGCAAGGTGCAATTCTGAAATTTTTTGCTTTTTCCTGCTCCTCTTAGCATGATAAAGAAGATTCAAAGAGAGTGAGATGCCAGCTCCTTTCATTCAGTCAGTAGCTTCAATCATTTCTGGTAAATGAATAACATGATGTTTTTCAATAGCAAAAATCAATGAATATTGTAAATGCACAAACAGTAATTTCTCCGCATTGCAAGGTGCAATTCTGAAATTTTTTGCTTTTTCCTGCTCCTCTTAGCATGATAAAGAAGATTCAAAGAGAGTGAGATGCCAGCTCCTTTCATTCAGTCAGTAGCTTCAATCATTTCTGGACGTTTTTCAATGGCAAAAATCAATGAATATTGTAAATGCACAAACAGTAATTTCTCCGCATTGCAAGGTGCAATTCTGAAATTTTTTGCTTTTTCCTGCTCCTCTTAGCATGATAAAGAAGATTCAAAGAGAGTGAGATGCCAGCTCCTTTCATTCAGTCAGTAGCTTCAATCATTTCTGGACGTTTTTCAATGGCAAAAATCAATGAATATTGTAAATGCACAAACTATAATTTCTCCGCATTGCAAGGTGCAATTCTGAAATTTTTTGCTTTTTCCTGCTCCTCTTAGCATGATAAAGAAGATTCAAAGAGAGTGAGATGCCAGCTCCTTTCATTCAGTCAGTAGCTTCAATCATTTCTGGACGTTTTTCAATGGCAAAAATCAATGAATATTGTAAATGCACAAACAGTAATTTCTCCGCATTGCAAGGTGCAATTCTGAAATTTTTTGCTTTTTCCTGCTCCTCTTAGCATGATAAACAAGATTCAAAGAGAGTGAGATGCCAGCTCCTTTCATTCAGTCAGTAGCTTCAATCATTTCTGGACGTTTTTCAATGGCAAAAATCATTGAATATTGTAAATGCACAAACAGTAATTTCTCCGCATTGCAAGGTGCAATTCTGAAATTTTTTGCTTTTTCCTGCTCCTCTTAGCATGATAAAGAAGATTCAAAGAGTGAGATGCCAGCTCCTTTCATTCAGTCAGTAGCTTCAAACATTTCTGGTATATGAATAACATGATGTTTTTCAATGGCAAAAATCAATGAATATTGTAAATGCACAAACAGTAATTTCTCCGCATTGCAAGGTGCAATTCTGAAATTTTTTGCTTTTTCCTGCTCCTCTTAGCATGATAAAGAAGACTCAAAGAGAGTGAGATGCCAGCTCCTTTCGTTCAGTCAGTAGCTTCAATCATTTCTGGACGTTTTTCAATGGCAAAAATCATTGAATATTATAAATGCACAAACAGTAATTTCTCCGCATTGCAAGGTGCAATTCTGAAATTTTTTACTTTTTCCTGCTCCTCTTAGCATGATAAAGAAGATTCAAAGAGAGTGAGATGCCAGCTCCTTTCATTCAGTCAGTAGCTTCAATCATTTCTGGTATATGAATAACATGATGTTTTTCAATGGCAAATATCAATGAATATTGTAAATGCACAAACAGTAATTTCTCCGCATTGCAAGGTGCAATTCTGAAATTTTTTGCTTTTTCCTGCTCCTCTTAGCATGATAAAGAAGATTCAAAGAGAGTGAGATGCCAGCTCCTTTCATTCAGTCAGTAGCTTCAATCATTTCTGGACGTTTTTCAATGGCAAAAATCAATGAATATTGTAAATGCACAAACAGTAATTTCTCCGCATTGCAAGGTGCAATTCTGAAATTTTTTGCTTTTTCCTGCTCCTCTTAGCATGATAAAGAAGATTCAAAGAGAGTGAGATGCCAGCTCCTTTCATTCAGTCAGTAGCTTCAATCATTTCTGGACGTTTTTCAATGGCAAAAATCATTGAATATTGTAAATGCACAAACAGTAATTTCTCCGCATTGCAAGGTGCAATTCTGAAATTTTTTCTTTTTCCTGCTCCTCTTAGCATGATAAAGAAGATTCAAAGAGAGTGAGATGCCAGCTCCTTTCATTCAGTCAGTAGCTTCAATCATTTCTGGTATATGAATAACATGATGTTTTTCAATCGCAAAAATCAATGAATATTGTAAATGCACAAACAGTAATTTCTCCGCATTGCAAGGTGCAATTCTGAAATTTTTTGCTTTTTCCTGCTCCTCTTAGCATGACAAAGAAGATTCAAAGAGAGTGAGATGCCAGATCCTTTCCTTCAGTCAGTAGCTTCAATCATTTCTGGTATATGAATAACATGATGTTTTTCAATGGCAAAAATCAATGAATTTTGTAAATGCACAAACAGTAATTTCTCCGCATTGCAAGGCGCAATTCTGAAATTTTTTGCTTTTTCCTGCTCCTCTTAGCATGATAAAGAAGATTCAAAGAGAGTGAGATGCCAGCTCCTTTCATTCAGTCAGTAGCTTCAATCATTTCTGGACATTTTTCAATGGCAAAAATCAATGAATATTGTAAATGCACAAACAGTAATTTCTCCGCATTGCAAGGTGCAATTCTGAAATTTTTTGCTTTTTCCTGCTCCTCTTAGCATGATAAAGAAGATTCAAAGAGAGTGAGATGCCAGCTCCTTTCATTCAGTCAGTAGCTTCAATCATTTCTGGACGTTTTTCAATGGCAAAAATCAATGAATATTGTAAATGCACAAACAGTAATTTCTCCGCATTGCAAGGTGCAATTCTGAAATTTTTTGCTTTTTCCTGCTCCTCTTAGCATGATAAAGAAGATTCAAAGAGAGTAAGATGCCAGCTCCTTTCATTCAGTCAGTAGCTTCAATCATTTCTGGACGTTTTTCAATGGCAAAAATCAATGAATATTGTAAATGCACAAACTGTAATTTCTCCGCATTGCAAGGTGCAATTCTGAAATTTTTTGCTTTTTCCTGCTCCTCTTAGCATGACAAAGAAGATTCAAAGAGAGTGAGATGCCAGATCCTTTCCTTCAGTCAGTAGCTTCAATCATTTCTGGTATATGAATAACATGATGTTTTTCAATGGCAAAAATCAATGAATTTTGTAAATGCACAAACAGTAATTTCTCCGCATTGCAAGGCGCAATTCTGAAATTTTTTGCTTTTTCCTGCTCCTCTTAGCATGATAAAGAAGATTCAAAGAGAGTGAGATGCCAGCTCCTTTCATTCAGTCAGTAGCTTCAATCATTTCTGGACATTTTTCAATGGCAAAAATCAATGAATATTGTAAATGCACAAACAGTAATTTCTCCGCATTGCAAGGTGCAATTCTGAAATTTTTTGCTTTTTCCTGCTCCTCTTAGCATGATAAAGAAGATTCAAAGAGAGTGAGATGCCAGCTCCTTTCATTCAGTCAGTAGCTTCAATCATTTCTGGACGTTTTTCAATGGCAAAAATCAATGAATATTGTAAATGCACAAACAGTAATTTCTCCGCATTGCAAGGTGCAATTCTGAAATGTTTTGCTTTTTCCTGCTCCTCTTAGCATGATAAAGAAGATTCAAAGAGAGTGAGATGCCAGCTCCTTTCATTCAGTCAGTAGCTTCCATCATTTCTGGACGTTTTTCAATGGCAAAAATCAATGAATATTGTAAATGCACAAACTGCAATTTCTCCGCATTGCAAGGTGCAATTCTGAAATTTTTTGCTTTTTCCTGCTCCTCTTAGCATGATAAAGAAGATTCAAAGAGAGTGAGATGCCAGCTCCTTTCATTCAGTCAGTAGCTTCAATCATTTCTGGTATATGAATAACATGATGTTTTTCAATGGCAAAAATCAATGAATATTGTAAATGCACAAACAGTAATTTCTCCGCATTGCAAGGTGCAATTCTGAAATTTTTTGCTTTTTCCTGCTCCTCTTAGCATGATAAAGAAGATTCAAAGAGAGTGAGATGCCAGCTCCTTTCATTCAGTCAGTAGCTTCAATCATTTCTGGACGTTTTTCAATGGCAAAAATCATTGAATATTGTAAATGCACAAACAGTAATTTCTCCGCATTGCAAGGTGCAATTCTGAAATTTTTTACTTTTTCCTGCTCCTCTTAGCATGATAAAGAAGATTCAAAGAGAGTGAGATGCCAGCTCCTTTCATTCAGTCAGTAGCTTCAATCATTTCTGGTATATGAATAACATGATGTTTTTCAATCGCAAAAATCAATGAATATTGTAAATGCACAAACAGTAATTTCTCCGCATTGCAAGGTGCAATTCTGAAATGTTTTGCTTTTTCCTGCTCCTCTTAGCATGATAAAGAAGATTCAAAGAGAGTGAGATGCCAGCTCCTTTCATTCAGTCAGTAGCTTCAATCATTTCTGGACGTTTTTCAATGGCAAAAATCAATGAATATTGTAAATGCACAAACAGTAATTTCTCCGCATTGCAAGGTGCAATTCTGAAATTTTTTGCTTTTTCCTGCTCCTCTTAGCATGACAAAGAAGATTCAAAGAGAGTGAGATGCCAGATCCTTTCCTTCAGTCAGTAGCTTCAATCATTTCTGGTATATGAATAACATGATGTTTTTCAATGGCAAAAATCAATGAATTTTGTAAATGCACAAACAGTAATTTCTCCGCATTGCAAGGCGCAATTCTGAAATTTTTTGCTTTTTCCTGCTCCTCTTAGCATGATAAAGAAGATTCAAAGAGAGTGAGATGCCAGCTCCTTTCATTCAGTCAGTAGCTTCAATCATTTCTGGACATTTTTCAATGGCAAAAATCAATGAATATTGTAAATGCACAAACAGTAATTTCTCCGCATTGCAAGGTGCAATTCTGAAATTTTTTGCTTTTTCCTGCTCCTCTTAGCATGATAAAGAAGATTCAAAGAGAGTGAGATGCCAGCTCCTTTCATTCAGTCAGTAGCTTCAATCATTTCTGGACGTTTTTCAATGGCAAAAATCAATGAATATTGTAAATGCACAAACAGTAATTTCTCCGCATTGCAAGGTGCAATTCTGAAATTTTTTGCTTTTTCCTGCTCCTCTTAGCATGATAAAGAAGATTCAAAGAGAGTGAGATGCCAGCTCCTTTCATTCAGTCAGTAGCTTCAATCATTTCTGGACGTTTTTCAATGGCAAAAATCATTGAATATTGTAAATGCACAAACAGTAATTTCTCCGCATTGCAAGGTGCAATTCTGAAATTTTTTACTTTTTCCTGCTCCTCTTAGCATGATAAAGAAGATTCAAAGAGAGTGAGATGCCAGCTCCTTTCATTCAGTCAGTAGCTTCAATCATTTCTGGTATATGAATAACATGATGTTTTTCAATCGCAAAAATCAATGAATATTGTAAATGCACAAACAGTAATTTCTCCGCATTGCAAGGTGCAATTCTGAAATGTTTTGCTTTTTCCTGCTCCTCTTAGCATGATAAAGAAGATTCAAAGAGAGTGAGATGCCAGCTCCTTTCATTCAGTCAGTAGCTTCAATCATTTCTGGACGTTTTTCAATGGCAAAAATCAATGAATATTGTAAATGCACAAACAGTAATTTCTCCGCATTGCAAGGTGCAATTCTGAAATTTTTTGCTTTTTCCTGCTCCTCTTAGCATGACAAAGAAGATTCAAAGAGAGTGAGATGCCAGATACTTTCCTTCAGTCAGTAGCTTCAATCATTTCTGGTATATGAATAACATGATGTTTTTCAATGGCAAAAATCAATGAATTTTGTAAATGCACAAACAGTAATTTCTCCGCATTGCAAGGCGCAATTCTGAAATTTTTTGCTTTTTCCTGCTCCTCTTAACATGATAAAGAAGATTCAAAGAGAGTGAGATGCCAGCTCCTTTCATTCAGTCAGTAGCTTCAATCATTTCTGGACATTTTTCAATGGCAAAAATCAATGAATATTGTAAATGCACAAACAGTAATTTCTCCGCATTACAAGGTGCAATTCTGAAATTTTTTGCTTTTTCCTGCTCCTCTTAGCATGATAAAGAAGATTCAAAGAGAGTGAGATGCCAGCTCCTTTCATTCAGTCAGTAGCTTCAATCATTTCTGGACGTTTTTCAATGGCAAAAATCAATGAATATTGTAAATGCACAAACAGTAATTTCTCCGCATTGCAAGGTGCAATTCTGAAATTTTTTGCTTTTTCCTGCTCCTCTTAGCATGATAAAGAAGATTCAAAGAGAGTGAGATGCCAGCTCCTTTCATTGAGTCAGTAGCTTCAATCATTTCTGGACGTTTTTCAATGGCAAAAATCAATGAATATTGTAAATGCACAAACTGCAATTTCTCCGCATTGCAAGGTGCAATTCTGAAATTTTTTGCTTTTTCCTGCTCCTCTTAGCATGATAAAGAAGATTCAAAGAGAGTGAGATGCCAGCTCCTTTCATTCAGTCAGTAGCTTCAATCATTTCTGGTATATGAATAACATGATGTTTTTCAATGGCAAAAATCAATGAATATTGTAAATGCACAAACAGTAATTTCTCCGCATTGCAAGGTGCAATTCTGAAATTTTTTGCTTTTTCCTGCTCCTCTTAGCATGATAAAGAAGATTCAAAGAGAGTGAGATGCCAGCTCCTTTCCTTCAGTCAGTAGCTTCAATCATTTCTGGACGTTTTTCAATGGCAAAAATCAATGAATATTGTAAATGCACAAACTGCAATTTCTCCGCATTGCAAGGTGCAATTCTGAAATTTTTTGCTTTTTCCTGCTCCTCTTAGCATGATAAAGAAGAGTCAAAGAGAGTGAGATGCCAGCTCCTTTCATTCAGTCAGTAGATTCAATCATTTCTGGTATATGAATAACATGATGTTTTTCAATAGCAAAAATCAATGAATATTGTAAATGCACAAACAGTAATTTCTCCGCATTGCAAGGTGCAATTCTGAAATTTTTGGCTTTTTCCTGCTCCTCTTAGCATGATAAAGAAGATTCAAAGAGAGTGAGATGCCAGCTCCTTTCATTCAGTCAGTAGCTTCAATCATTTCTGGACGTTTTTCAATGGCAAAAATCAATGAATATTGTAAATGCACAAACAGTAATTTCTCCGCATTGCAAGGTGCAATTCTGAAATTTTTTGCCTTTTCCTGCTCCTCTTAGCATGATAAACAAGATTCAAAGAGAGTGAGATGCCAGCTCCTTTCATTCAGTCAGTAGCTTCAATCATTTCTGGACGTTTTTCAATGGCAAAAATCATTGAATATTGTAAATGCACAAACAGTAATTTCTCCGCATTGCAAGGTGCAATTCTGAAATTTTTTACTTTTTCCTGCTCCTCTTAGCATGATAAAGAAGATTCAAAGAGAATGAGATGCCAGCTCCTTTCATTCAGTCAGTAGCTTCAATCATTTCTGGTATATGAATAACATGATGTTTTTCAATCGCAAAAATCAATGAATATTGTAAATGCACAAACAGTAATTTCTCCGCATTGCAAGGTGCAATTCTGAAATTTTTTGCTTTTTCCTGCTCCTCTTAGCATGATAAAGAAGATTCAAAGAGAGTGAGATGCCAGCTCCTTTCATTCAGTCAGTAGCTTCAATCATTTCTGGACGTTTTTCAATGGCAAAAATCAATGAATATTGTAAATGCACAAACAGTAATTTCTCCGCATTGCAAGGTGCAATTCTGAAATTTTTTGCTTTTTCCTGCTCCTCTTAGCATGATAAAGAAGATTCAAAGAGAGTGAGATGCCAGCTCCTTTCCTTCAGTCAGTAGCTTCAATCATTTCTGGTATATGAATAACATGATGTTTTTCAATGGCAAAAATCAATGAATTTTGTAAATGCACAAACAGTAATTTCTCCGCATTGCAAGGCGCAATTCTGAAATTTTTTGCTTTTTCCTGCTCCTCTTAGCATGATAAAGAAGATTCAAAGAGAGTGAGATGCCAGCTCCTTTCATTCAGTCAGTAGCTTCAATCATTTCTGGACATTTTTCAATGGCAAAAATCAA
The DNA here is from genome assembly GCF_046119375.1 of Phyllobates terribilis. Lineage (NCBI taxonomy): Eukaryota > Metazoa > Chordata > Amphibia > Anura > Dendrobatidae > Phyllobates > Phyllobates terribilis. The sequence goes on along the minus strand of NW_027363824.1, from coordinate 251,228 downwards.
TGAATATTGTAAATGCACAAACAGTAATTTCTCCGCATTGCAAGGTGCAATTCTGAAATTTTTTGCTTTTTCCTGCTCCTCTTAGCATGATAAAGAAGATTCAAAGAGAGTGAGATGCCAGCTCCTTTCATTCAGTCAGTAGCTTCAATCATTTCTGGACGTTTTTCAATGGCAAAAATCAATGAATATTGTAAATGCACAAACAGTAATTTCTCCGCATTGCAAGGTGCAATTCTGAAATTTTTTGCTTTTTCCTGCTCCTCTTAGCATGATAAAGAAGATTCAAAGAGAGTGAGATGCCAGCTCCTTTCATTCAGTCAGTAGCTTCAATCATTTCTGGACGTTTTTCAATGGCAAAAATCATTGAATATTGTAAATGCACAAACAGTAATTTCTCCGCATTGCAAGGTGCAATTCTGAAATTTTTTACTTTTTCCTGCTCCTCTTAGCATGATAAAGAAGATTCAAAGAGAGTGAGATGCCAGCTCCTTTCATTCAGTCAGTAGCTTCAATCATTTCTGGTATATGAATAACATGATGTTTTTCAATCGCAAAAATCAATGAATATTGTAAATGCACAAACAGTAATTTCTCCGCATTGCAAGTTGCAATTCTGAAATGTTTTGCTTTTTCCTGCTCCTCTTAGCATGATAAAGAAGATTCAAAGAGAGTGAGATGCCAGCTCCTTTCATTCAGTCAGTAGCTTCAATCATTTCTGGACGTTTTTCAATGGCAAAAATCAATGAATATTGTAAATGCACAAACAGTAATTTCTCCGCATTGCAAGGTGCAATTCTGAAATTTTTTGCTTTTTCCTGCTCCTCTTAGCATGACAAAGAAGATTCAAAGAGAGTGAGATGCCAGATCCTTTCCTTCAGTCAGTAGCTTCAATCATTTCTGGTATATGAATAACATGATGTTTTTCAATGGCAAAAATCAATGAATTTTGTAAATGCACAAACAGTAATTTCTCCGCATTGCAAGGCGCAATTCTGAAATTTTTTGCTTTTTCCTGCTCCTCTTAGCATGATAAAGAATATTCAAAGAGAGTGAGATGCCAGCTCCTTTCATTCAGTCAGTAGCTTCAATCATTTCTGGACATTTTTCAATGGCAAAAATCAATGAATATTGTAAATGCACAAACAGTAATTTCTCCGCATTGCAAGGTGCAATTCTGAAATTTTTTGCTTTTTCCTGCTCCTCTTAGCATGATAAAGAAGATTCAAAGAGAGTGAGATGCCAGCTCCTTTCATTCAGTCAGTAGCTTCAATCATTTCTGGACGTTTTTCAATGGCAAAAAATCAATGAATATTGTAAATGCACAAACAGTAATTTCTCCGCATTGCAAGGTGCAATTCTGAAATTTTTTGCTTTTTCCTGCTCCTCTTAGCATGATAAAGAAGATTCAAAGAGAGTGAGATGCCAGCTCCTTTCATTCAGTCAGTAGCTTCAATCATTTCTGGACGTTTTTCAATGGCAAAAATCAATGAATATTGTAAATGCACAAACTGCAATTTCTCCGCATTGCAAGGTGCAATTCTGAAATTTTTTGCTTTTTCCTGCTCCTCTTAGCATGATAAAGAAGATTCAAAGAGAGTGAGATGCCAGCTCCTTTCATTCAGTCAGTAGCTTCAATCATTTCTGGTATATGAATAACATGATGTTTTTCAATGGCAAAAATCAATGAATATTGTAAATGCACAAACAGTAATTTCTCCGCATTGCAAGGTGCAATTCTGAAATTTTTTGCTTTTTCCTGCTCCTCTTAGCATGATAAAGAAGATTCAAAGAGAGTGAGATGCCAGCTCCTTTCCTTCAGTCAGTAGCTTCAATCATTTCTGGACGTTTTTCAATGGCAAAAATCAATGAATATTGTAAATGCACAAACTGCAATTTCTCTGCATTGCAAGGTGCAATTCTGAAATTTTTTGCTTTTTCCTGCTCCTCTTAGCATGATAAAGAAGATTCAAAGAGAGTGAGATGCCAGCTCCTTTCATTCAGTCAGTAGCTTCAATCATTTCTGGTATATGAATAACATGATGTTTTTCAATAGCAAAAATCAATGAATATTGTAAATGCACAAACAGTAATTTCTCCGCATTGCAAGGTGCAATTCTGAAATTTTTGGCTTTTTCCTGCTCCTCTTAGCATGATAAAGAAGATTCAAAGAGAGTGAGATGCCAGCTCCTTTCATTCAGTCAGTAGCTTCAATCATTTCTGGACGTTTTTCAATGGCAAAAATCAATGAATATTGTAAATGCACAAACAGTAATTTCTCCGCATTCCAAGGTGCAATTCTGAAATTTTTTGCTTTTTCCTGCTCCTCTTAGCATGATAAACAAGATTCAAAGAGAGTGAGATGCCAGCTCCTTTCATTCAGTCAGTAGCTTCAATCATTTCTGGACGTTTTTCAATGGCAAAAATCATTGAATATTGTAAATGCACAAACAGTAATTTCTCCGCATTGCAAGGTGCAATTCTGAAATTTTTTACTTTTTCCTGCTCCTCTTAGCATGATAAAGAAGATTCAAAGAGAATGAGATGCCAGCTCCTTTCATTCAGTCAGTAGCTTCAATCATTTCTGGACGTTTTTCAATGGCAAAAATCAATGAATATTGTAAATGCACAAACTATAATTTCTCCGCATTGCAAAGTGCAATTCTGAAATTTTTTGCTTTTTCCTGCTCCTCTTAGAATGACAAAAAAGATTCAAAGAGAGTGAGATGCCAGCTCCTTTCATTCAGTCAGTAGCTTCAATCATTTCTGGTATATGAATAACATGATGTTTTTCAATAGCAAAAATCAATGAATATTGTAAATGCACAAACAGTAATTTCTCCGCATTGCAAGGCGCAATTCTGAAATTTTTTGCTTTTTCCTGCTCCTCTTAGCATGATAAAGAAGATTCAAAGAGAGTGAGATGCCAGCTCCTTTCATTCAGTCAGTAGCTTCAATCATTTCTGGACGTTTTTCAATGGCAAAAATCAATGAATATTTTAAATTCACAAACAGTAATTTCTCCGCATTGCAAGGTGCAATTCTGAAATTTTTTGCTTTTTCCTGCTCCTCTTAGCATGATAAACAAGATTCAAAGAGAGTGAGATGCCAGCTCCTTTCATTCAGTCAGTAGCTTCAATCATTTCTGGACGTTTTTCAATGGCAAAAATCATTGAATATTGTAAATGCACAAACAGTAATTTCTCCGCATTGCAAGGTGCAATTCTGAAATTTTTTGCTTTTTCCTGCTCTTCTTAGCATGATAAAGAAGATTCAAAGAGAGTGAGATGCCAGCTCCTTTCATTCAGTCAGTAGCTTCAAACATTTCTGGTATATGAATAACATGATGTTTTTCAATGGCAAAAATCAATGAATATTGTAAATGCACAAACAGTAATTTCTCCGCATTGCAAGGTGCAATTCTGAAATTTTTTGCTTTTTCCTGCTCCTCTTAGCATGATAAAGAAGATTCAAAGAGAGTGAGATGCCAGCTCCTTTCGTTCAGTCAGTAGCTTCAATCATTTCTGGACGTTTTTCAATGGCAAAAATCATTGAATATTATAAATGCACAAACAGTAATTTCTCCGCATTGCAAGGTGCAATTCTGAAATTTTTTACTTTTTCCTGCTCCTCTTAGCATGATAAAGAAGATTCAAAGAGAGTGAGATGCCAGCTCCTTTCATTCAGTCAGTAGCTTCAATCATTTCTGGTATATGAATAACATGATGTTTTTCAATGGCAAAAATCAATGAATATTGTAAATGCACAAACAGTAATTTCTCCGCATTGCAAGGTGCAATTCTGAAATTTTTTGCTTTTTCCTGCTCCTCTTAGCATGATAAAGAAGATTCAAAGAGAGTGAGATGCCAGCTCCTTTCATTCAGTCAGTAGCTTCAATCATTTCTGGACGTTTTTCAATGGCAAAAATCAATGAATATTGTAAATGCACAAACAGTAATTTCTCCGCATTGCAAGGTGCAATTCTGAAATTTTTTGCTTTTTCCTGCTCCTCTTAGCATGGTAAAGAAGATTCAAAGAGAGTGAGATGCCAGCTCCTTTCATTCAGTCAGTAGCTTCAATCATTTCTGGTATATGAATAACATGATGTTTTTCAATCGCAAAAATCAATGAATATTGTAAATGCACAAACAGTAATTTCTCCGCATTGCAAGGTGCAATTCTGAAATGTTTTGCTTTTTCCTGCTCCTCTTAGCATGATAAAGAAGATTCAAAGAGAGTGAGATGCCAGCTCCTTTCATTCAGTCAGTAGCTTCAATCATTTCTGGACGTTTTTCAATGGCAAAAATCAATGAATATTGTAAATGCACAAACAGTAATTTCTCCGCATTGCAAGGTGCAATTCTGAATTTTTTTGCTTTTTCCTGCTCCTCTTAGCATGACAAAGAAGATTCAAAGAGAGTGAGATGCCAGATCCTTTCCTTCAGTCAGTAGCTTCAATCATTTCTGGTATATGAATAACATGATGTTTTTCAATGGCAAAAATCAATGAATTTTGTAAATGCACAAACAGTAATTTCTCCGCATTGCAAGGCGCAATTCTGAAATTTTTTGCTTTTTCCTGCTCCTCTTAGCATGATAAAGAAGATTCAAAGAGAGTGAGATGCCAGCTCCTTTCATTCAGTCAGTAGCTTCAATCATTTCTGGACATTTTTCAATGGCAAAAATCAATGAATATTGTAAATGCACAAACAGTAATTTCTCCGCATTGCAAGGTGCAATTCTGAAATTTTTTGCTTTTTCCTGCTCCTCTTAGCATGATAAAGAAGATTCAAAGAGAGTGAGATGCCAGCTCCTTTCATTCAGTCAGTAGCTTCAATCATTTCTGGACGTTTTTCAATGGCAAAAATCAATGAATATTGTAAATGCACAAACAGTAATTTCTCCGCATTGCAAGGTGCAATTCTGAAATTTTTTGCTTTTTCCTGCTAATCTTAGCATGATAAAGAAGATTCAAAGAGAGTGAGATGCCAGCTCCTTTCATTCAGTCAGTAGCTTCAATCATTTCTGGACGTTTTTCAATGGCAAAAATCATTGAATATTGTAAATGCACAAACAGTAATTTCTCCGCATTGCAAGGTGCAATTCTGAAATTTTTTACTTTTTCCTGCTCCTCTTAGCATGATAAAGAAGATTCAAAGAGAGTGAGATGCCAGCTCCTTTCATTCAGTCAGTAGCTTCAATCATTTCTGGTATATGAATAACATGATGTTTTTCAATCGCAAAAATCAATGAATATTGTAAATGCACAAACAGTAATTTCTCCGCATTGCAAGGTGCAATTCTGAAATGTTTTGCTTTTTCCTGCTCCTCTTAGCATGATAAAGAAGATTCAAAGAGAGTGAGATGCCAGCTCCTTTCATTCAGTCAGTAGCTTCAATCATTTCTGGACGTTTTTCAATGGCAAAAATCAATGAATATTGTAAATGCACAAACAGTAATTTCTCCGCATTGCAAGGTGCAATTCTGAAATTTTTTGCTTTTTCCTGCTCCTCTTAGCATGACAAAGAAGATTCAAAGAGAGTGAGATGCCAGATCCTTTCCTTCAGTCAGTAGCTTCAATCATTTCTGGTATATGAATAACATGATGTTTTTCAATGGCAAAAATCAATGAATTTTGTAAATGCACAAACAGTAATTTCTCCGCATTGCAAGGCGCAATTCTGAAATTTTTTGCTTTTTCCTGCTCCTCTTAGCATGATAAAGAAGATTCAAAGAGAGTGAGATGCCAGCTCCTTTCATTCAGTCAGTAGCTTCAATCATTTCTGGACATTTTTCAATGGCAAAAATCAATGAATATTGTAAATGCACAAACAGTAATTTCTCCGCATTGCAAGGTGCAATTCTGAAATTTTTTGCTTTTTCCTGCTCCTCTTAGCATGATAAAGAAGATTCAAAGAGAGTGAGATGCCAGCTCCTTTCATTCAGTCAGTAGCTTCAATCATTTCTGGACGTTTTTCAATGGCAAAAATCAATGAATATTGTAAATGCACAAACAGTAATTTCTCCGCATTGCAAGGTGCAATTCTGAAATTTTTTGCTTTTTCCCGCTCCTCTTAGCATGATAAAGAAGATTCAAAGAGAGTGAGATGCCAGCTCCTTTCATTCAGTCAGTAGCTTCAATCATTTCTGGACGTTTTTCAATGGCAAAAATCAATGAATATTGTAAATGCACAAACTGCAATTTCTCCGCATTGCAAGGTGCAATTCTGAAATTTTTTGCTTTTTCCTGCTCCTCTTAGCATGATAAAGAAGATTCAAAGAGAGTGAGATGCCAGCTCCTTTCATTCAGTCAGTAGCTTCAATCATTTCTGGTATATGAATAACATGATGCTTTTCAATGGCAAAAATCAATGAATATTGTAAATGCACAAACAGTAATTTCTCCGCATTGCAAGGTGCAATTCTGAAATTTTTTGCTTTTTCCTGCTCCTCTTAGCATGATAAAGAAGATTCAAAGAGAGTGAGATGCCAGCTCCTTTCATTCAGTCAGTAGCTTCAATCATTTCTGGACGTTTTTCAATGGCAAAAATCATTGAATATTGTAAATGCACAAACAGTAATTTCTCCGCATTGCAAGGTGCAATTCTGAAATTTTTTACTTTTTCCTGCTCCTCTTAGCATGATAAAGAAGATTCAAAGAGAGTGAGATGCCAGCTCCTTTCATTCAGTCAGTAGCTTCAATCATTTCTGGTATATGAATAACATGATGTTTTTCAATCGCAAAAATCAATGAATATTGTAAATGCACAAACAGTAATTTCTCCGCATTGCAAGGTGCAATTCTGAAATGTTTTGCTTTTTCCTGCTCCTCTTAGCATGATAAAGAAGATTCAAAGAGAGTGAGATGCCAGCTCCTTTCATTCAGTCAGTAGCTTCAATCATTTCTGGACGTTTTTCAATGGCAAAAATCAATGAATATTGTAAATGCACAAACAGTAATTTCTCCGCATTGCAAGGTGCAATTCTGAAATTTTTTGCTTTTTCCTGCTCCTCTTAGCATGACAAAGAAGATTCAAAGAGAGTGAGATGCCAGATCCTTTCCTTCAGTCAGTAGCTTCAATCATTTCTGGTATATGAATAACATGATGTTTTTCAATGGCAAAAATCAATGAATTTTGTAAATGCACAAACAGTAATTTCTCCGCATTGCAAGGCGCAATTCTGAAATTTTTTGCTTTTTCCTGCTCCTCTTAGCATGATAAAGAAGATTCAAAGAGAGTGAGATGCCAGCTCCTTTCATTCAGTCAGTAGCTTCAATCATTTCTGGACGTTTTTCAATGGCAAAAATCAATGAATATTGTAAATGCACAAACAGTAATTTCTCCGCATTGCAAGGTGCAATTCTGAAATTTTTTGCTTTTTCCTTCTCCTCTTAGCATGATAAAGAAGATTCAAAGAGAGTGAGATGCCAGCTCCTTTCATTCAGTCAGTAGCTTCAATCATTTCTGGACGTTTTTCAATGGCAAAAATCATTGAATATTGTAAATGCACAAACAGTAATTTCTCCGCATTGCAAGGTGCAATTCTGAAATTTTTTACTTTTTCCTGCTCCTCTTAGCATGATAAAGAAGATTCAAAGAGAGTGAGATGCCAGCTCCTTTCATTCAGTCAGTAGCTTCAATCATTTCTGGTATATGAATAACATCATGTTTTTCAATGGCAAAAATCAATGAATATTGTAAATGCACAAACAGTAATTTCTCCGCATTGCAAGGTGCAATTCTGAAATTTTTTGCTTTTTCCTGCTCCTCTTAGCATGATAAAGAAGATTCAAAGAGAGTGAGATGCCAGCTCCTTTCATTCAGTCAGTAGCTTCAATCATTTCTGGACGTTTTTCAATGGCAAAAATCATTGAATATTGTAAATGCACAAACAGTAATTTCTCCGCATTGCAAGGTGCAATTCTGAAATTTTTTACTTTTTCCTGCTCCTCTTAGCATGATAAAGAAGATTCAAAGAGAGTGAGATGCCAGCTCCTTTCATTCAGTCAGTAGCTTCAATCATTTCTGGTATATGAATAACATGATGTTTTTCAATCGCAAAAATCAATGAATATTGTAAATGCACAAACAGTAATTTCTCCGCATTGCAAGGTGCAATTCTGAAATGTTTTGCTTTTTCCTGCTCCTCTTAGCATGATAAAGAAGATTCAAAGAGAGTGAGATGCCAGCTCCTTTCATTCAGTCAGTAGCTTCAATCATTTCTGGACGTTTTTCAATGGCAAAAATCAATGAATATTGTAAATGCACAAACAGTAATTTCTCCGCATTGCAAGGTGCAATTCTGAAATTTTTTGCTTTTTCCTGCTCCTCTTAGCATGACAAAGAAGATTCAAAGAGAGTGAGATGCCAGATCCTTTCCTTCAGTCAGTAGCTTCAATCATTTCTGGTATATGAATAACATGATGTTTTTCAATGGCAAAAATCAATGAATTTTGTAAATGCACAAACAGTAATTTCTCCGCATTGCAAGGCGCAATTCTGAAATTTTTTGCTTTTTCCTGCTCCTCTTAGCATGATAAAGAAGATTCAAAGAGAGTGAGATGCCAGCTCCTTTCATTCAGTCAGTAGCTTCAATCATTTCTGGACGTTTTTCAATGGCAAAAATCAATGAATATTGTAAATGCACAAACAGTAATTTCTCCGCATTGCAAGGTGCAATTCTGAAATTTTTTGCTTTTTCCTGCTCCTCTTAGCATGATAAAGAAGATTCAAAGAGAGTGAGATGCCAGCTCCTTTCATTCAGTCAGTAGCTTCAATCATTTCTGGACGTTTTTCAATGGCAAAAATCATTGAATATTGTAAATGCACAAACAGTAATTTCTCCGCATTGCAAGGTGCAATTCTGAAATTTTTTACTTTTTCCTGCTCCTCTTAGCATGATAAAGAAGATTCAAAGAGAGTGAGATGCCAGCTCCTTTCATTCAGTCAGTAGCTTCAATCATTTCTGGTATATGAATAACATGATGTTTTTCAATCGCAAAAATCAATGAATATTGTAAATGCACAAACAGTAATTTCTCCGCATTGCAAGGTGCAATTCTGAAATGTTTTGCTTTTTCCTGCTCCTCTTAGCATGATAAAGAAGATTCAAAGAGAGTGAGATGCCAGCTCCTTTCATTCAGTCAGTAGCTTCAATCATTTCTGGACGTTTTTCAATGGCAAAAATCAATGAATATTGTAAATGCACAAACAGTAATTTCTCCGCATTGCAAGGTGCAATTCTGAAATTTTTTGCTTTTTCCTGCTCCTCTTAGCATGACAAAGAAGATTCAAAGAGAGTGAGATGCCAGATCCTTTCCTTCAGTCAGTAGCTTCAATCATTTCTGGTATATGAATAACATGATGTTTTTCAAAGGCAAAAATCAATGAATTTTGTAAATGCACAAACAGTAATTTCTCCGCATTGCAAGGCGCAATTCTGAAATTTTTTGCTTTTTCCTGCTCCTCTTAGCATGATAAAGAAGATTCAAAGAGAGTGAGATGCCAGCTCCTTTCATTCAGTCAGTAGCTTCAATCATTTCTGGACATTTTTCAATGGCAAAAATCAATGAATATTGTAAATGCACAAACAGTAATTTCTCCGCATTGCAAGGTGCAATTCTGAAATTTTTTGCTTTTTCCTGCTCCTCTTAGCATGATAAAGAAGATTCAAAGAGAGTGAGATGCCAGCTCCTTTCATTCAGTCAGTAGCTTCAATCATTTCTGGACGTTTTTCAATGGCAAAAATCAATGAATATTGTAAATGCACAAACAGTAATTTCTCCGCATTGCAAGGTGCAATTCTGAAATTTTTTGCTTTTTCCTGCTCCTCTTAGCATGATAAAGAAGATTCAAAGAGTGTGAGATGCCAGCTCCTTTCATTCAGTCAGTAGCTTCAATCATTTCTGGACGTTTTTCAATGGCAAAAATCAATGAATATTGTAAATGCACAAACTGCAATTTCTCCGCATTGCAAGGTGCAATTCTGAAATTTTTTGCTTTTTCCTGCTCCTCTTAGCATGATAAAGAAGATTCAAAGAGAGTGAGATGCCAGCTCCTTTCATTCAGTCAGTAGCTTCAATCATTTCTGGTATATGAATAACATGATGTTTTTCAATGGCAAAAATCAATGAATATTGTAAATGCACAACAGTAATTTCTCCGCATTGCAAGGTGCAATTCTGAAATTTTTTGCTTTTTCCTGCTCCTCTTAGCATGATAAAGAAGATTCAAAGAGAGTGAGATGCCAGCTCCTTTCATTCAGTCAGTAGCTTCAATCATTTCTGGACGTTTTTCAATGGCAAAAATCAATGAATATTGTAAATGCACAAACTGCAATTTCTCCGCATTGCAAGGTGCAATTCTGAAATTTTTTGCTTTTTCCTGCTCCTCTTAGCATGATAAAGAAGATTCAAAGAGAGTGAGATGCCAGCTCCTTTCATTCAGTCAGTAGCTTCAATCATTTCTGGTATATGAATAACATGATGTTTTTCAATAGAAAAAATCAATGAATATTGTAAATGCACAAACAGTAATTTCTCCGCATTGCAAGGTGCAATTCTGAAATTTTTGGCTTTTTCCTGCTCCTCTTAGCATGATAAAGAAGATTCAAAGAGAGTGAGATGCCAGCTCCTTTCATTCAGTCAGTAGCTTCAATCATTTCTGGACGTTTTTCAATGGCAAAAATCAATGAATATTGTAAATGCACAAACAGTATTTTCTCCGCATTGCAAGGTGCAATTCTGAAATTTTTTGCTTTTTCCTGCTCCTCTTAGCATGATAAACAAGATTCAAAGAGAGTGAGATGCCAGCTCCTTTCATTCAGTCAGTAGCTTCAATCATTTCTGGACGTTTTTCAATGGCAAAAATCATTGAATATTGTAAATGCACAAACAGTAATTTCTCCGCATTGCAAGGTGCAATTCTGAAATTTTTTACTTTTTCCTGCTCCTCTTAGCATGATAAAGAAGATTCAAAGAGAATGAGATGCCAGCTCCTTTCATTCAGTCAGTAGCTTCAATCATTTCTGGTATATGAATAACATGATGTTTTTCAATCGCAAAAATCAATGAATATTGTAAATGCACAAACAGTAATTTCTCCGCATTGCAAGGTGCAATTCTGAAATTTTTTGCTTTTTCCTGCTCCTCTTAGCATGATAAAGAAGATTCAAAGAGAGTGAGATGCCAGCTCCTTTCATTCAGTCAGTAGCTTCAATCATTTCTGGACGTTTTTCAATGGCAAAAATCAATGAATATTGTAAATGCACAAACAGTAATTTCTCCGCATTGCAAGGTGCAATTCTGAAATTTTTTGCTTTTTCCTGCTCCTCTTAGCATGATAAAGAAGATTCAAAGAGAGTGAGATGCCAGCTCCTTTCCTTCAGTCAGTAGCTTCAATCATTTCTGGTATATGAATAACATGATGTTTTTCAATGGCAAAAATCAATGAATTTTGTAAATGCACAAACAGTAATTTCTCCGCATTGCAAGGCGCAATTCTGAAATTTTTTGCTTTTTCCTGCTCCTCTTAGCATGATAAAGAAGATTCAAAGAGAGTGAGATGCCAGCTCCTTTCATTCAGTCAGTAGCTTCAATCATTTCTGGACATTTTTCAATGGCAAAAATCAATGAATATTGTAAATGCACAAACAGTAATTTCTCCGCATTGCAAGGTGCAATTCTGAAATTTTTTGCTTTTTCCTGCTCCTCTTAGCATGATAAAGAAGATTCAAAGAGAGTGAGATGCCAGCTCCTTTCATTCAGTCAGTAGCTTCAATCATTTCTGGACGTTTTTCAATGGCAAAAATCAATGAATATTGTAAATGCACAAACAGTAATTTCTCCGCATTGCAAGGTGCAATTCTGAAATTTTTTGCTTTTTCCTGCTCCTCTTAGCATGATAAAGAAGATTCAAAGAGAGTGAGGTGCCAGCTCCTTTCATTCAGTCAGGAGCTTCAAACATTTCTGGTATATGAATAACATGTTTTTCAATGGCAAAAATCAATGAATATTGTAAATGCACAAACAGTAATTTCTCCGCATTGCAAGGTGCAATTCTGAAATTTTTTGCTTTTTCCTGCTCCTCTTAGCATGATAAAGAAGATTCAAAGAGAGTGAGATGCCAGCTCCTTTCATTCAGTCAGTAGCTTCAATCATTTCTGGACGTTTTTCAATGGCAAAAATCAATGAATATTGTAAATGCACAAACTGTAATTTCTCCGCATTGCAAGGTGCAATTCTGAAATTTTTTGCTTTTTCCTGCTCCTCTTAGCATGATAAAGAAGATTCAAAGAGAGTGAGATGCCAGCTCCTTTCATTCAGTCAGTAGCTTCAATCATTTCTGGACGTTTTTCAATGGCAAAAATCAACGAATATTGTAAATGCACAAACAGTAATTTCTCCGCATTGCAAGGTGCAATTCTGAAATTTTTTGCTTTTTCCTGCTCCTCTTAGCATGATAAAGAAGATTCAAAGAGAGTGAGATGCCAGCTCCTTTCATTCAGTCAGTAGCTTCAATCATTTCTGGACGTTTTTCAATGGCAAAAATCAATGAATATTGTAAATGCACAAACTGTAATTTCTCCGCATTGCAAGGTGCAATTCTGAAATTTTTTGCTTTTTCCTGCTCCTCTTAGCATGATAAAGAAGATTCAAAGAGAGTGAGATGCCAGCTCCATTCATTGAGTCAGTAGCTTCAATCATTTCTGGACGTTTTTCAATGGCAAAAATCAATGAATATTGTAAATGCACAAACAGTAATTTCTCCGCATTGCAAGGTGCAATTCTGAAATTTTTTGCTTTTTCCTGCTCCTCTTAGAATGATAAAGAAGATTCAAAGAGAGTGAGATGCCAGCTCCTTTCATTCAGTCAGTACCTTCAATCATTTCTGGACGTTTTTCAATGGCAAAAATCAATGAATATTGTAAATGCACAAACAGTAATTTCTCCGCATTGCAAGGTGCAATTCTGAAATTTTTTGCTTTTTCCTGCTCCTCTTAGCATGATAAAGAAGATTCAAAGAGAGTGAGATGCCAGTTCCTTTCATTCAGTCAGTAGCTTCAAACATTTTTGGTATATGAATAACATGATGTTTTTCAATGGCAAAAATCAATGAATATTGTAAATGCACAAACAGTAATTTCTCCGCATTGCAAGATGCAAGTCTGAAATTTTTTGCTTTTTCCTGCTCCTCTTAGCATGATAAAGAAGATTCAAAGAGAGTGAGATGCCAGCTCCTTTCATTCAGTCAGTAGCTTCAAACATTTCTGGTATATGAATAACATGATGTTTTTCAATGGCAAAAATCAATGAATATTGTAAATGCACAAACAGTAATTTCTCCGCATTGCAGGGTGCAAGTCTGAAATTTTTTGCTTTTTCCTGCTCCTCTTAGCATGATAAAGAAGATTCAAAGAGAGTGAGATGCCAGCTACTTTCATTCAGTCAGTAGCTTCAATCATTTCTGGACGTTTTTCAATGGTAAAAATCAATGAATATTGTAAATGCACAAACAGTAATTTCTCCACATTGCAAGGTGCATTTCTGAAATTTTTTGCTTTTTCCTGCTCCTCTTAGCATGATAAAGAAGATTCAAAGAGAGTGAGATGCCAGCTCCTTTCATTCAGTCAGTAGCTTCAAACATTTCTGGTATATGAATAACATGATGTTTTTCAATGGCAAAAATCAATGAATATTGTAAATGCACAAACAGTAATTTCTCCGCATTGCAAGGTGCAATTCTGAAATTTTTTGCTTTTTCCTGCTCCTCTTAGCATGATAAAGAAGATTCAAAGAGAGTGAGATGCCAGCTCCTTTCATTCAGTCAGTAGCTTCAATCATTTCTGGATGTTTTTCAATGGCAAAAATCAATGAATATTGTAAATGCACAAACTGTAATTTCTCCGCATTGCAAGGTGCAATTCTGAAATTTTTTGCTTTTTCCTGCTCCTCTTAGCATGATAAAGAAGATTCAAAGAGAGTGAGATGCCAGCTCCTTTCATTCAGTCAGTAGCTTCAATCATTTCTGGACGTTTTTCAATGGCAAAAATCAATGAATATTGTAAATGCACAAACAGTAATTTCTCCGCATTGCAAGGTGCAATTCTGAAATTTTTTGCTTTTTCCTGCTCCTCTTAGCATGATAAAGAAGATTCAAAGAGAGTGAGATGCCAGCTCCTTTCATTCAGTCAGTACCGTCAATCATTTCTGGACGTTTTTCAATGGCAAAAATCAATGAATATTGTAAATGCACAAACAGTAATTTTTCCGCATTGCAAGGTGCAATTCTGAAATTTTTTGCTTTTTCCCGCTCCTCTTAGCATGATAAAGAAGATTCAAAGAGAGTGAGGTGCCAGCTCCTTTCATTCAGTCAGTAGCTTCAAACATTTCTGGTATATGAATAACATGTTTTTCAATGGCAAAAATCAATGAATATTGTAAATGCACAAACAGTAATTTCTCCGCATTGCAAGGTGCAATTCTGAAATTTTTTGCTTTTTCCTGCTCCTCTTAGCATGATAAAGAAGATTCAAAGAGAGTGAGATGCCAGCTCCTTTCATTCAGTCAGTAGCTTCAATCATTTCTGGACGTTTTTCAATGGCAAAAATCAATGAATATTGTAAATGCACAAACAGTAATTTCTCCGCATTGCAAGGTGCAATTCTGAAATTTTTTGTTTTTTCCTGCTCCTCTTAGCATGATAAAGAAGATTCAAAGAGAGTGAGATGCCAGCTCCTTTCATTCAGTCAGTAGCTTCAATCATTTCTGGACGTTTTTCAATGGCAAAAATCATTGAATATTGTAAATGCACAAACAGTAATTTCTCCGCATTGCAAGGTGCAATTCTGAAATTTTTTACTTTTTCCTGCTCCTCTTAGCATGATAAAGAAGATTCAAAGAGAGTGAGATGCCAGCTCCTTTCATTCAGTCAGTAGCTTCAATCATTTCTGGTATATGAATAACATGATGTTTTTCAATCGCAAAAATCAATGAATATTGTAAATGCACAAACAGTAATTTCTCCGCATTGCAAGGTGCAATTCTGAAATGTTTTGCTTTTTCCTGCTCCTCTTAGCATGATAAAGAAGATTCAAAGAGAGTGAGATGCCAGCTCCTTTCATTCAGTCAGTAGCTTCAATCATTTCTGGACGTTTTTCAATGGCAAAAATCAATGAATATTGTAAATGCACAAACAGTAATTTCTCCGCATTGCAAGGTGCAATTCTGAAATTTTTTGCTTTTTCCTGCTCCTCTTAGCATGACAAAGAAGATTCAAAGAGAGTGAGATGCCAGATCCTTTCCTTCAGTCAGTAGCTTCAATCATTTCTGGTATATGAATAACATGATGTTTTTCAATGGCAAAAATCAATGAATTTTGTAAATGCACAAACAGTAATTTCTCCGCATTGCAAGGCGCAATTCTGAAATTTTTTGCTTTTTCCTGCTCCTCTTAGCATGATAAAGAAGATTCAAAGAGAGTGAGATGCCAGCTCCTTTCATTCAGTCAGTAGCTTCAATCATTTCTGGACGTTTTTCAATGGCAAAAATCAATGAATATTGTAAATGCACAAACTGTAATTTCTCCGCATTGCAAGGTGCAATTCTGAAATTTTTTGCTTTTTCCTGCTCCTCTTAGCATGATAAAGAAGATTCAAAGAGAGTGAGATGCCAGCTCCATTCATTGAGTCAGTAGCTTCAATCATTTCTGGACGTTTTTCAATGGCAAAAATCAATGAATATTGTAAATGCACAAACAGTAATTTCTCCGCATTGCAAGGTGCAATTCTGAAATTTTTTGCTTTTTCCTGCTCCTCTTAGAATGATAAAGAAGATTCAAAGAGAGTGAGATGCCAGCTCCTTTCATTCAGTCAGTACCTTCAATCATTTCTGGACGTTTTTCAATGGCAAAAATCAATGAATATTGTAAATGCACAAACAGTAATTTCTCCGCATTGCAAGGTGCAATTCTGAAATTTTTTGCTTTTTCCTGCTCCTCTTAGCATGATAAAGAAGATTCAAAGAGAGTGAGATGCCAGTTCCTTTCATTCAGTCAGTAGCTTCAAACATTTTTGGTATATGAATAACATGATGTTTTTCAATGGCAAAAATCAATGAATATTGTAAATGCACAAACAGTAATTTCTCCGCATTGCAAGATGCAAGTCTGAAATTTTTTGCTTTTTCCTGCTCCTCTTAGCATGATAAAGAAGATTCAAAGAGAGTGAGATGCCAGCTCCTTTCATTCAGTCAGTAGCTTCAAACATTTCTGGTATATGAATAACATGATGTTTTTCAATGGCAAAAATCAATGAATATTGTAAATGCACAAACAGTAATTTCTCCGCATTGCAGGGTGCAAGTCTGAAATTTTTTGCTTTTTCCTGCTCCTCTTAGCATGATAAAGAAGATTCAAAGAGAGTGAGATGCCAGCTACTTTCATTCAGTCAGTAGCTTCAATCATTTCTGGACGTTTTTCAATGGTAAAAATCAATGAATATTGTAAATGCACAAACAGTAATTTCTCCACATTGCAAGGTGCATTTCTGAAATTTTTTGCTTTTTCCTGCTCCTCTTAGCATGATAAAGAAGATTCAAAGAGAGTGAGATGCCAGCTCCTTTCATTCAGTCAGTAGCTTCAAACATTTCTGGTATATGAATAACATGATGTTTTTCAATGGCAAAAATCAATGAATATTGTAAATGCACAAACAGTAATTTCTCCGCATTGCAAGGTGCAATTCTGAAATTTTTTGCTTTTTCCTGCTCCTCTTAGCATGATAAAGAAGATTCAAAGAGAGTGAGATGCCAGCTCCTTTCATTCAGTCAGTAGCTTCAATCATTTCTGGATGTTTTTCAATGGCAAAAATCAATGAATATTGTAAATGCACAAACTGTAATTTCTCCGCATTGCAAGGTGCAATTCTGAAATTTTTTGCTTTTTCCTGCTCCTCTTAGCATGATAAAGAAGATTCAAAGAGAGTGAGATGCCAGCTCCTTTCATTCAGTCAGTAGCTTCAATCATTTCTGGACGTTTTTCAATGGCAAAAATCAATGAATATTGTAAATGCACAAACAGTAATTTCTCCGCATTGCAAGGTGCAATTCTGAAATTTTTTGCTTTTTCCTGCTCCTCTTAGCATGATAAAGAAGATTCAAAGAGAGTGAGATGCCAGCTCCTTTCATTCAGTCAGTACCTTCAATCATTTCTGGACGTTTTTCAATGGCAAAAATCAATGAATATTGTAAATGCACAAACAGTAATTTTTCCGCATTGCAAGGTGCAATTCTGAAATTTTTTGCTTTTTCCCGCTCCTCTTAGCATGATAAAGAAGATTCAAAGAGAGTGAGGTGCCAGCTCCTTTCATTCAGTCAGTAGCTTCAAACATTTCTGGTATATGAATAACATGTTTTTCAATGGCAAAAATCAATGAATATTGTAAATGCACAAACAGTAATTTCTCCGCATTGCAAGGTGCAATTCTGAAATTTTTTGCTTTTTCCTGCTCCTCTTAGCATGATAAAGAAGATTCAAAGAGAGTGAGATGCCAGCTCCTTTCATTCAGTCAGTAGCTTCAATCATTTCTGGACGTTTTTCAATGGCAAAAATCAATGAATATTGTAAATGCACAAACAGTAATTTCTCCGCATTGCAAGGTGCAATTCTGAAATTTTTTGTTTTTTCCTGCTCCTCTTAGCATGATAAAGAAGATTCAAAGAGAGTGAGATGCCAGCTCCTTTCATTCAGTCAGTAGCTTCAATCATTTCTGGACGTTTTTCAATGGCAAAAATCATTGAATATTGTAAATGCACAAACAGTAATTTCTCCGCATTGCAAGGTGCAATTCTGAAATTTTTTACTTTTTCCTGCTCCTCTTAGCATGATAAAGAAGATTCAAAGAGAGTGAGATGCCAGCTCCTTTCATTCAGTCAGTAGCTTCAATCATTTCTGGTATATGAATAACATGATGTTTTTCAATCGCAAAAATCAATGAATATTGTAAATGCACAAACAGTAATTTCTCCGCATTGCAAGGTGCAATTCTGAAATGTTTTGCTTTTTCCTGCTCCTCTTAGCATGATAAAGAAGATTCAAAGAGAGTGAGATGCCAGCTCCTTTCATTCAGTCAGTAGCTTCAATCATTTCTGGACGTTTTTCAATGGCAAAAATCAATGAATATTGTAAATGCACAAACAGTAATTTCTCCGCATTGCAAGGTGCAATTCTGAAATTTTTTGCTTTTTCCTGCTCCTCTTAGCATGACAAAGAAGATTCAAAGAGAGTGAGATGCCAGATCCTTTCCTTCAGTCAGTAGCTTCAATCATTTCTGGTATATGAATAACATGATGTTTTTCAATGGCAAAAATCAATGAATTTTGTAAATGCACAAACAGTAATTTCTCCGCATTGCAAGGCGCAATTCTGAAATTTTTTGCTTTTTCCTGCTCCTCTTAGCATGATAAAGAAGATTCAAAGAGAGTGAGATGCCAGCTCCTTTCATTCAGTCAGTAGCTTCAATCATTTCTGGACATTTTTCAATGGCAAAAATCAATGAATATTGTAAATGCACAAACAGTAATTTCTCCGCATTGCAAGGTGCAATTCTGAAATTTTTTGCTTTTTCCTGCTCCTCTTAGCATGATAAAGAAGATTCAAAGAGAGTGAGATGCCAGCTCCTTTCATTCAGTCAGTAGCTTCAATCATTTCTGGACGTTTTTCAATGGCAAAAATCAATGAATATTGTAAATGCACAAACAGTAATTTCTCCGCATTGCAAGGTGCAATTCTGAAATTTTTTGCTTTTTCCTGCTCCTCTTAGCATGATAAAGAAGATTCAAAGAGAGTGAGATGCCAGCTCCTTTCATTCAGTCAGTAGCTTCAATCATTTCTGGACGTTTTTCAATGGCAAAAATCAATGAATATTGTAAATGCACAAACTGCAATTTCTCCGCATTGCAAGGTGCAATTCTGAAATTTTTTGCTTTTTCCTGCTCCTCTTAGCATGATAAAGAAGATTCAAAGAGAGTGAGATGCCAGCTCCTTTCATTCAGTCAGTAGCTTCAATCATTTCTGGTATATGAATAACATGATGTTTTTCAATGGCAAAAATCAATGAATATTGTAAATGCACAAACAGTAATTTCTCCGCATTGCAAGGTGCAATTCTGAAATTTTTTGCTTTTTCCTGCTCCTCTTAGCATGATAAAGAAGATTCAAAGAGAGTGAGATGCCAGCTCCTTTCATTCAGTCAGTAGCTTCAATCATTTCTGGACGTTTTTCAATGGCAAAAATCATTGAATATTGTAAATGCACAAACAGTAATTTCTCCGCATTGCAAGGTGCAATTCTGAAATTTTTTACTTTTTCCTGCTCCTCTTAGCATGATAAAGAAGATTCAAAGAGAGTGAGATGCCAGCTCCTTTCATTCAGTCAGTAGCTTCAATCATTTCTGGTATATGAATAACATGATGTTTTTCAATCGCAAAAATCAATGAATATTGTAAATGCACAAACAGTAATTTCTCCGCATTGCAAGGTGCAATTCTGAAATGTTTTGCTTTTTCCTGCTCCTCTTAGCATGATAAAGAAGATTCAAAGAGAGTGAGATGCCAGCTCCTTTCATTCAGTCAGTAGCTTCAATCATTTCTGGACGTTTTTCAATGGCAAAAATCAATGAATATTGTAAATGCACAAACAGTAATTTCTCCGCATTGCAAGGTGCAATTCTGAAATTTTTTGCTTTTTCCTGCTCCTCTTAGCATGACAAAGAAGATTCAAAGAGAGTGAGATGCCAGATCCTTTCCTTCAGTCAGTAGCTTCAATCATTTCTGGTATATGAATAACATGATGTTTTTCAATGGCAAAAATCAATGAATTTTGTAAATGCACAAACAGTAATTTCTCCGCATTGCAAGGCGCAATTCTGAAATTTTTTGCTTTTTCCTGCTCCTCTTAGCATGATAAAGAAGATTCAAAGAGAGTGAGATGCCAGCTCCTTTCATTCAGTCAGTAGCTTCAATCATTTCTGGACATTTTTCAATGGCAAAAATCAATGAATATTGTAAATGCACAAACAGTAATTTCTCCGCATTGCAAGGTGCAATTCTGAAATTTTTTGCTTTTTCCTGCTCCTCTTAGCATGATAAAGAAGATTCAAAGAGAGTGAGATGCCAGCTCCTTTCATTCAGTCAGTAGCTTCAATCATTTCTGGACGTTTTTCAATGGCAAAAATCAATGAATATTGTAAATGCACAAACAGTAATTTCTCCGCATTGCAAGGTGCAATTCTGAAATTTTTTGCTTTTTCCTGCTCCTCTTAGCATGATAAAGAAGATTCAAAGAGAGTGAGATGCCAGCTCCTTTCATTCAGTCAGTAGCTTCAATCATTTCTGGACGTTTTTCAATGGCAAAAATCATTGAATATTGTAAATGCACAAACAGTAATTTCTCCGCATTGCAAGGTGCAATTCTGAAATTTTTTACTTTTTCCTGCTCCTCTTAGCATGATAAAGAAGATTCAAAGAGAGTGAGATGCCAGCTCCTTTCATTCAGTCAGTAGCTTCAATCATTTCTGGTATATGAATAACATGATGTTTTTCAATCGCAAAAATCAATGAATATTGTAAATGCACAAACAGTAATTTCTCCGCATTGCAAGGTGCAATTCTGAAATGTTTTGCTTTTTCCTGCTCCTCTTAGCATGATAAAGAAGATTCAAAGAGAGTGAGATGCCAGCTCCTTTCATTCAGTCAGTAGCTTCAATCATTTCTGGACGTTTTTCAATGGCAAAAATCAATGAATATTGTAAATGCACAAACAGTAATTTCTCCGCATTGCAAGGTGCAATTCTGAAATTTTTTGCTTTTTCCTGCTCCTCTTAGCATGACAAAGAAGATTCAAAGAGAGTGAGATGCCAGATCCTTTCCTTCAGTCAGTAGCTTCAATCATTTCTGGTATATGAATAACATGATGTTTTTCAATGGCAAAAATCAATGAATTTTGTAAATGCACAAACAGTAATTTCTCCGCATTGCAAGGCGCAATTCTGAAATTTTTTGCTTTTTCCTGCTCCTCTTAGCATGATAAAGAAGATTCAAAGAGAGTGAGATGCCAGCTCCTTTCATTCAGTCAGTAGCTTCAATCATTTCTGGACATTTTTCAATGGCAAAAATCAATGAATATTGTAAATGCACAAACAGTAATTTCTCCGCATTGCAAGGTGCAATTCTGAAATTTTTTGCTTTTTCCTGCTCCTCTTAGCATGATAAAGAAGATTCAAAGAGAGTGAGATGCCAGCTCCTTTCATTCAGTCAGTAGCTTCAATCATTTCTGGACGTTTTTCAATGGCAAAAATCAATGAATATTGTAAATGCACAAACAGTAATTTCTCCGCATTGCAAGATGCAATTCTGAAATTTTTTGCTTTTTCCTGCTCCTCTTAGCATGATAAAGAAGATTCAAAGAGAGTGAGATGCCAGCTCCTTTCATTCAGTCAGTAGCTTCAATCATTTCTGGACGTTTTTCAATGGCAAAAATCAATGAATATTGTAAATGCACAAACTGCAATTTCTCCGCATTGCAAGGTGCAATTCTGAAATTTTTTGCTTTTTCCTGCTCCTCTTAGCATGATAAAGAAGATTCAAAGAGAGTGAGATGCCAGCTCCTTTCATTCAGTCAGTAGCTTCAATCATTTCTGGTATATGAATAACATGATGTTTTTCAATGGCAAAAATCAATGAATATTGTAAATGCACAAACAGTAATTTCTCCGCATTGCAAGGTGCAATTCTGAAATTTTTTGCTTTTTCCTGCTCCTCTTAGCATGATAAAGAAGATTCAAAGAGAGTGAGATGCCAGCTCCTTTCATTCAGTCAGTAGCTTCAATCATTTCTGGACGTTTTTCAATGGCAAAAATCAATGAATATTGTAAATGCACAAACTGCAATTTCTCCGCATTGCAAGGTGCAATTCTGAAATTTTTTGCTTTTTCCTGCTCCTCTTAGCATGATAAAGAAGATTCAAAGAGAGTGAGATGCCAGCTCCTTTCATTCAGTCAGTAGCTTCAATCATTTCTGGTATATGAATAACATGATGTTTTTCAATAGCAAAAATCAATGAATATTGTAAATGCACAAACAGTAATTTCTCCGCATTGCAAGGTGCAATTCTGAAATTTTTTGCTTTTTCCTGCTCCTCTTAGCATGATAAAGAAGATTCAAAGAGAGTGAGATGCCAGCTCCTTTCATTCAGTCAGTAGCTTCAATCATTTCTGGACGTTTTTCAATGGCAAAAATCAATGAATATTGTAAATGCACAAACAGTAATTTCTCCGCATTGCAAGGTGCAATTCTGAAATTTTTTGCTTTTTCCTGCTCCTCTTAGCATGATAAACAAGATTCAAAGAGAGTGAGATGCCAGCTCCTTTCATTCAGTCAGTAGCTTCAATCATTTCTGGACGTTTTTCAATGGCAAAAATCATTGAATATTGTAAATGCACAAACAGTAATTTCTCCGCATTGCAAGGTGCAATTCTGAAATTTTTTACTTTTTCCTGCTCCTCTTAGCATGATAAAGAAGATTCAAAGAGAGTGAGATGCCAGCTCCTTTCATTCAGTCAGTAGCTTCAATCATTTCTGGTATATGAATAACATGATGTTTTTCAATCGCAAAAATCAATGAATATTGTAAATGCACAAACAGTAATTTCTCCGCATTGCAAGGTGCAATTCTGAAATGTTTTGCTTTTTCCTGCTCCTCTTAGCATGATAAAGAAGATTCAAAGAGAGTGAGATGCCAGCTCCTTTCATTCAGTCAGTAGCTTCAATCATTTCTGGACGTTTTTCAATGGCAAAAATCAATGAATATTGTAAATGCACAAACAGTAATTTCTCCGCATTGCAAGGTGCAATTCTGAAATTTTTTGCTTTTTCCTGCTCCTCTTAGCATGACAAAGAAGATTCAAAGAGAGTGAGATGCCAGATCCTTTCCTTCAGTCAGTAGCTTCAATCATTTCTGGTATATGAATAACATGATGTTTTTCAATGGCAAAAATCAATGAATTTTGTAAATGCACAAACAGTAATTTCTCCGCATTGCAAGGCGCAATTCTGAAATTTTTTGCTTTTTCCTGCTCCTCTTAGCATGATAAAGAAGATTCAAAGAGAGTGAGATGCCAGCTCCTTTCATTCAGTCAGTAGCTTCAATCATTTCTGGACATTTTTCAATGGCAAAAATCAATGAATATTGTAAATGCACAAACAGTAATTTCTCCGCATTGCAAGGTGCAATTCTGAAATTTTTTGCTTTTTCCTGCTCCTCTTAGCATGATAAAGAAGATTCAAAGAGAGTGAGATGCCAGCTCCTTTCATTCAGTCAGTAGCTTCAATCATTTCTGGACGTTTTTCAATGGCAAAAATCAATGAATATTGTAAATGCACAAACAGTAATTTCTCCGCATTGCAAGATGCAATTCTGAAATTTTTTGCTTTTTCCTGCTCCTCTTAGCATGATAAAGAAGATTCAAAGAGAGTGAGATGCCAGCTCCTTTCATTCAGTCAGTAGCTTCAATCATTTCTGGACGTTTTTCAATGGCAAAAATCAATGAATATTGTAAATGCACAAACTGCAATTTCTCCGCATTGCAAGGTGCAATTCTGAAATTTTTTGCTTTTTCCTGCTCCTCTTAGCATGATAAAGAAGATTCAAAGAGAGTGAGATGCCAGCTCCTTTCATTCAGTCAGTAGCTTCAATCATTTCTGGTATATGAATAACATGATGTTTTTCAATGGCAAAAATAAATGAATATTGTAAATGCACAAACAGTAATTTCTCCGCATTGCAAGGTGCAATTCTGAAATTTTTTGCTTTTTCCTGCTCCTCTTAGCATGATAAAGAAGATTCAAAGAGAGTGAGATGCCAGCTCCTTTCATTCAGTCAGTAGCTTCAATCATTTCTGGACGTTTTTCAATGGCAAAAATCAATGAATATTGTAAATGCACAAACAGTAATTTCTCCGCATTGCAAGGTGCAATTCTGAAATTTTTTGCTTTTTCCTGCTCCTCTTAGCATGATAAAGAAGATTCAAAGAGAGTGAGATGCCAGCTCCTTTCATTCAGTCAGTAGCTTCAATCATTTCTGGACGTTTTTCAATGGCAAAAATCAATGAATATTGTAAATGCACAAACAGTAATTTCTCCGCATTGCAAGGTGCAATTCTGAAATTTTTTGCTTTTTCCTGCTCCTCTTAGCATGATAAAGAAGATTCAAAGAGAGTGAGATGCCAGCTCCTTTCATTCAGTCAGTAGCTTCAATCATTTCTGGACGTTTTTCAATGGCAAAAATCAATGAATATTGTAAATGCACAAACTGCAATTTCTCCGCATTGCAAGGTGCAATTCTGAAATTTTTTGCTTTTTCCTGCTCCTCTTAGCATGATAAAGAAGATTCAAAGAGAGTGAGATGCCAGCTCCTTTCATTCAGTCAGTAGCTTCAATCATTTCTGGTATATGAATAACATGATGTTTTTCAATGGCAAAAATCAATGAATATTGTAAATGCACAACAGTAATTTCTCCGCATTGCAAGGTGCAATTCTGAAATTTTTTGCTTTTTCCTGCTCCTCTTAGCATGATAAAGAAGATTCAAAGAGAGTGAGATGCCAGCTCCTTTCATTCAGTCAGTAGCTTCAATCATTTCTGGACGTTTTTCAATGGCAAAAATCAATGAATATTGTAAATGCACAAACTGCAATTTCTCCGCATTGCAAGGTGCAATTCTGAAATTTTTTGCTTTTTCCTGCTCCTCTTAGCATGATAAAGAAGATTCAAAGAGAGTGAGATGCCAGCTCCTTTCATTCAGTCAGTAGCTTCAATCATTTCTGGTATATGAATAACATGATGTTTTTCAATAGAAAAAATCAATGAATATTGTAAATGCACAAACAGTAATTTCTCCGCATTGCAAGGTGCAATTCTGAAATTTTTGGCTTTTTCCTGCTCCTCTTAGCATGATAAAGAAGATTCAAAGAGAGTGAGATGCCAGCTCCTTTCATTCAGTCAGTAGCTTCAATCATTTCTGGACGTTTTTCAATGGCAAAAATCAATGAATATTGTAAATGCACAAACAGTATTTTCTCCGCATTGCAAGGTGCAATTCTGAAATTTTTTGCTTTTTCCTGCTCCTCTTAGCATGATAAACAAGATTCAAAGAGAGTGAGATGCCAGCTCCTTTCATTCAGTCAGTAGCTTCAATCATTTCTGGACGTTTTTCAATGGCAAAAATCATTGAATATTGTAAATGCACAAACAGTAATTTCTCCGCATTGCAAGGTGCAATTCTGAAATTTTTTACTTTTTCCTGCTCCTCTTAGCATGATAAAGAAGATTCAAAGAGAATGAGATGCCAGCTCCTTTCATTCAGTCAGTAGCTTCAATCATTTCTGGTATATGAATAACATGATGTTTTTCAATCGCAAAAATCAATGAATATTGTAAATGCACAAACAGTAATTTCTCCGCATTGCAAGGTGCAATTCTGAAATTTTTTGCTTTTTCCTGCTCCTCTTAGCATGATAAAGAAGATTCAAAGAGAGTGAGATGCCAGCTCCTTTCATTCAGTCAGTAGCTTCAATCATTTCTGGACGTTTTTCAATGGCAAAAATCAATGAATATTGTAAATGCACAAACAGTAATTTCTCCGCATTGCAAGGTGCAATTCTGAAATTTTTTGCTTTTTCCTGCTCCTCTTAGCATGATAAAGAAGATTCAAAGAGAGTGAGATGCCAGCTCCTTTCCTTCAGTCAGTAGCTTCAATCATTTCTGGTATATGAATAACATGATGTTTTTCAATGGCAAAAATCAATGAATTTTGTAAATGCACAAACAGTAATTTCTCCGCATTGCAAGGCGCAATTCTGAAATTTTTTGCTTTTTCCTGCTCCTCTTAGCATGATAAAGAAGATTCAAAGAGAGTGAGATGCCAGCTCCTTTCATTCAGTCAGTAGCTTCAATCATTTCTGGACATTTTTCAATGGCAAAAATCAATGAATATTGTAAATGCACAAACAGTAATTTCTCCGCATTGCAAGGTGCAATTCTGAAATTTTTTGCTTTTTCCTGCTCCTCTTAGCATGATAAAGAAGATTCAAAGAGAGTGAGATGCCAGCTCCTTTCATTCAGTCAGTAGCTTCAATCATTTCTGGACGTTTTTCAATGGCAAAAATCAATGAATATTGTAAATGCACAAACAGTAATTTCTCCGCATTGCAAGGTGCAATTCTGAAATTTTTTGCTTTTTCCTGCTCCTCTTATCATGATAAAGAAGATTCAAAGAGAGTGAGGTGCCAGCTCCTTTCATTCAGTCAGGAGCTTCAAACATTTCTGGTATATGAATAACATGTTTTTCAATGGCAAAAATCAATGAATATTGTAAATGCACAAACAGTAATTTCTCCGCATTGCAAGGTGCAATTCTGAAATTTTTTGCTTTTTCCTGCTCCTCTTAGCATGATAAAGAAGATTCAAAGAGAGTGAGATGCCAGCTCCTTTCATTCAGTCAGTAGCTTCAATCATTTCTGGACGTTTTTCAATGGCAAAAATCAATGAATATTGTAAATGCACAAACTGTAATTTCTCCGCATTGCAAGGTGCAATTCTGAAATTTTTTGCTTTTTCCTGCTCCTCTTAGCATGATAAAGAAGATTCAAAGAGAGTGAGATGCCAGCTCCTTTCATTCAGTCAGTAGCTTCAATCATTTCTGGACGTTTTTCAATGGCAAAAATCAACGAATATTGTAAATGCACAAACAGTAATTTCTCCGCATTGCAAGGTGCAATTCTGAAATTTTTTGCTTTTTCCTGCTCCTCTTAGCATGATAAAGAAGATTCAAAGAGAGTGAGATGCCAGCTCCTTTCATTCAGTCAGTAGCTTCAATCATTTCTGGACATTTTTCAATGGCAAAAATCAATGAATATTGTAAATGCACAAACTGTAATTTCTCCGCATTGCAAGGTGCAATTCTGAAATTTTTTGCTTTTTCCTGCTCCTCTTAGCATGATAAAGAAGATTCAAAGAGAGTGAGATGCCAGCTCCATTCATTGAGTCAGTAGCTTCAATCATTTCTGGACGTTTTTCAATGGCAAAAATCAATGAATATTGTAAATGCACAAACAGTAATTTCTCCGCATTGCAAGGTGCAATTCTGAAATTTTTTGCTTTTTCCTGCTCCTCTTAGAATGATAAAGAAGATTCAAAGAGAGTGAGATGCCAGCTCCTTTCATTCAGTCAGTACCTTCAATCATTTCTGGACGTTTTTCAATGGCAAAAATCAATGAATATTGTAAATGCACAAACAGTAATTTCTCCGCATTGCAAGGTGCAATTCTGAAATTTTTTGCTTTTTCCTGCTCCTCTTAGCATGATAAAGAAGATTCAAAGAGAGTGAGATGCCAGTTCCTTTCATTCAGTCAGTAGCTTCAAACATTTTTGGTATATGAATAACATGATGTTTTTCAATGGCAAAAATCAATGAATATTGTAAATGCA
The DNA here is from genome assembly GCF_046119375.1 of Phyllobates terribilis. Taxonomy (NCBI): domain Eukaryota; kingdom Metazoa; phylum Chordata; class Amphibia; order Anura; family Dendrobatidae; genus Phyllobates; species Phyllobates terribilis. Next base: position 223,690 of record NW_027363824.1, on the reverse strand, counting down.
CAAACAGTAATTTCTCCGCATTGCAAGATGCAAGTCTGAAATTTTTTGCTTTTTCCTGCTCCTCTTAGCATGATAAAGAAGATTCAAAGAGAGTGAGATGCCAGCTCCTTTCATTCAGTCAGTAGCTTCAAACATTTCTGGTATATGAATAACATGATGTTTTTCAATGGCAAAAATCAATGAATATTGTAAATGCACAAACAGTAATTTCTCCGCATTGCAGGGTGCAAGTCTGAAATTTTTTGCTTTTTCCTGCTCCTCTTAGCATGATAAAGAAGATTCAAAGAGAGTGAGATGCCAGCTACTTTCATTCAGTCAGTAGCTTCAATCATTTCTGGACGTTTTTCAATGGTAAAAATCAATGAATATTGTAAATGCACAAACAGTAATTTCTCCACATTGCAAGGTGCAATTCTGAAATTTTTTGCTTTTTCCTGCTCCTCTTAGCATGATAAAGAAGATTCAAAGAGAGTGAGATGCCAGCTCCTTTCATTCAGTCAGTAGCTTCAAACATTTCTGGTATATGAATAACATGATGTTTTTCAATGGCAAAAATCAATGAATATTGTAAATGCACAAACAGTAATTACTCCGCATTGCAAGGTGCAATTCTGAAATTTTTTGCTTTTTCCTGCTCCTCTTAGCATGATAAAGAAGATTCAAAGAGAGTGAGATGCCAGCTCCTTTCATTCAGTCAGTAGCTTCAATCATTTCTGGATGTTTTTCAATGGCAAAAATCAATGAATATTGTAAATGCACAAACTGTAATTTCTCCGCATTGCAAGGTGCAATTCTGAAATTTTTTGCTTTTTCCTGCTCCTCTTAGCATGATAAAGAAGATTCAAAGAGAGTGAGATGCCAGCTCCTTTCATTCAGTCAGTAGCTTCAATCATTTCTGGACGTTTTTCAATGGCAAAAATCAATGAATATTGTAAATGCACAAACAGTAATTTCTCCGCATTGCAAGGTGCAATTCTGAAATTTTTTGCTTTTTCCTGCTCCTCTTAGCATGATAAAGAAGATTCAAAGAGAGTGAGATGCCAGCTCCTTTCATTCAGTCAGTACCTTCAATCATTTCTGGACGTTTTTCAATGGCAAAAATCAATGAATATTGTAAATGCACAAACAGTAATTTTTCCGCATTGCAAGGTGCAATTCTGAAATTTTTTGCTTTTTCCCGCTCCTCTTAGCATGATAAAGAAGATTCAAAGAGAGTGAGGTGCCAGCTCCTTTCATTCAGTCAGTAGCTTCAAACATTTCTGGTATATGAATAACATGTTTTTCAATGGCAAAAATCAATGAATATTGTAAATGCACAAACAGTAATTTCTCCGCATTGCAAGGTGCAATTCTGAAATTTTTTGCTTTTTCCTGCTCCTCTTAGCATGATAAAGAAGATTCAAAGAGAGTGAGATGCCAGCTCCTTTCATTCAGTCAGTAGCTTCAATCATTTCTGGACGTTTTTCAATGGCAAAAATCAATGAATATTGTAAATGCACAAACAGTAATTTCTCCGCATTGCAAGGTGCAATTCTGAAATTTTTTGCTTTTTCCTGCTCCTCTTAGCATGATAAAGAAGATTCAAAGAGAGTGAGATGCCAGCTCCTTTCATTCAGTCAGTAGCTTCAATCATTTCTGGACGTTTTTCAATGGCAAAAATCATTGAATATTGTAAATGCACAAACAGTAATTTCTCCGCATTGCAAGGTGCAATTCTGAAATTTTTTACTTTTTCCTGCTCCTCTTAGCATGATAAAGAAGATTCAAAGAGAGTGAGATGCCAGCTCCTTTCATTCAGTCAGTAGCTTCAATCATTTCTGGTATATGAATAACATGATGTTTTTCAATCGCAAAAATCAATGAATATTGTAAATGCACAAACAGTAATTTCTCCGCATTGCAAGGTGCAATTCTGAAATGTTTTGCTTTTTCCTGCTCCTCTTAGCATGATAAAGAAGATTCAAAGAGAGTGAGATGCCAGCTCCTTTCATTCAGTCAGTAGCTTCAATCATTTCTGGACGTTTTTCAATGGCAAAAATCAATGAATATTGTAAATGCACAAACAGTAATTTCTCCGCATTGCAAGGTGCAATTCTGAAATTTTTTGCTTTTTCCTGCTCCTCTTAGCATGACAAAGAAGATTCAAAGAGAGTGAGATGCCAGATCCTTTCCTTCAGTCAGTAGCTTCAATCATTTCTGGTATATGAATAACATGATGTTTTTCAATGGCAAAAATCAATGAATTTTGTAAATGCACAAACAGTAATTTCTCCGCATTGCAAGGCGCAATTCTGAAATTTTTTGCTTTTTCCTGCTCCTCTTAGCATGATAAAGAAGATTCAAAGAGAGTGAGATGCCAGCTCCTTTCATTCAGTCAGTAGCTTCAATAATTTCTGGACATTTTTCAATGGCAAAAATCAATGAATATTGTAAATGCACAAACAGTAATTTCTCCGCATTGCAAGGTGCAATTCTGAAATTTTTTGCTTTTTCCTGCTCCTCTTAGCATGATAAAGAAGATTCAAAGAGAGTGAGATGCCAGCTCCTTTCATTCAGTCAGTAGCTTCAATCATTTCTGGACGTTTTTCAATGGCAAAAATCAATGAATATTGTAAATGCACAAACAGTAATTTCTCCGCATTGCAAGGTGCAATTCTGAAATTTTTTGCTTTTTCCTGCTCCTCTTAGCATGATAAAGAAGATTCAAAGAGAGTGAGATGCCAGCTCCTTTCATTCAGTCAGTAGCTTCAATCATTTCTGGACGTTTTTCAATGGCAAAAATCAATGAATATTGTAAATGCACAAACTGCAATTTCTCCGCATTGCAAGGTGCAATTCTGAAATTTTTTGCTTTTTCCTGCTCCTCTTAGCATGATAAAGAAGATTCAAAGAGAGTGAGATGCCAGCTCCTTTCATTCAGTCAGTAGCTTCAATCATTTCTGGTATATGAATAACATGATGTTTTTCAATGGCAAAAATCAATGAATATTGTAAATGCACAAACAGTAATTTCTCCGCATTGCAAGGTGCAATTCTGAAATTTTTTGCTTTTTCCTGCTCCTCTTAGCATGATAAAGAAGATTCAAAGAGAGTGAGATGCCAGCTCCTTTCATTCAGTCAGTAGCTTCAATCATTTCTGGACGTTTTTCAATGGCAAAAATCATTGAATATTGTAAATGCACAAACAGTAATTTCTCCGCATTGCAAGGTGCAATTCTGAAATTTTTTACTTTTTCCTGCTCCTCTTAGCATGATAAAGACGATTCAAAGAGAGTGAGATGCCAGCTCCTTTCATTCAGTCAGTAGCTTCAATCATTTCTGGTATATGAATAACATGATGTTTTTCAATCGCAAAAATCAATGAATATTGTAAATGCACAAACAGTAATTTCTCCGCATTGCAAGGTGCAATTCTGAAATGTTTTGCTTTTTCCTGCTCCTCTTAGCATGATAAAGAAGATTCAAAGAGAGTGAGATGCCAGCTCCTTTCATTCAGTCAGTAGCTTCAATCATTTCTGGACGTTTTTCAATGGCAAAAATCAATGAATATTGTAAATGCACAAACAGTAATTTCTCCGCATTGCAAGGTGCAATTCTGAAATTTTTTGCTTTTTCCTGCTCCTCTTAGCATGACAAAGAAGATTCAAAGAGAGTGAGATGCCAGATCCTTTCCTTCAGTCAGTAGCTTCAATCATTTCTGGTATATGAATAACATGATGTTTTTCAATGGCAAAAATCAATGAATTTTGTAAATGCACAAACAGTAATTTCTCCGCATTGCAAGGCGCAATTCTGAAATTTTTTGCTTTTTCCTGCTCCTCTTAGCATGATAAAGAAGATTCAAAGAGAGTGAGATGCCAGCTCCTTTCATTCAGTCAGTAGCTTCAATCATTTCTGGACATTTTTCAATGGCAAAAATCAATGAATATTGTAAATGCACAAACAGTAATTTCTCCGCATTGCAAGGTGCAATTCTGAAATTTTTTGCTTTTTCCTGCTCCTCTTAGCATGATAAAGAAGATTCAAAGAGAGTGAGATGCCAGCTCCTTTCATTCAGTCAGTAGCTTCAATCATTTCTGGACGTTTTTCAATGGCAAAAATCAATGAATATTGTAAATGCACAAACAGTAATTTCTCCGCATTGCAAGGTGCAATTCTGAAATTTTTTGCTTTTTCCTGCTCCTCTTAGCATGATAAAGAAGATTCAAAGAGAGTGAGATGCCAGCTCCTTTCATTCAGTCAGTAGCTTCAATCATTTCTGGACGTTTTTCAATGGCAAAAATCAATGAATATTGTAAATGCACAAACTGCAATTTCTCCGCATTGCAAGGTGCAATTCTGAAATTTTTTGCTTTTTCCTGCTCCTCTTAGCATGATAAAGAAGATTCAAAGAGAGTGAGATGCCAGCTCCTTTCATTCAGTCAGTAGCTTCAATCATTTCTGGTATATGAATAACATGATGTTTTTCAATGGCAAAAATCAATGAATATTGTAAATGCACAAACAGTAATTTCTCCGCATTGCAAGGTGCAATTCTGAAATTTTTTGCTTTTTCCTGCTCCTCTTAGCATGATAAAGAAGATTCAAAGAGAGTGAGATGCCAGCTCCTTTCATTCAGTCAGTAGCTTCAATCATTTCTGGACGTTTTTCAATGGCAAAAATCATTGAATATTGTAAATGCACAAACAGTAATTTCTCCGCATTGCAAGGTGCAATTCTGAAATTTTTTACTTTTTCCTGCTCCTCTTAGCATGATAAAGAAGATTCAAAGAGAGTGAGATGCCAGCTCCTTTCATTCAGTCAGTAGCTTCAATCATTTCTGGTATATGAATAACATGATGTTTTTCAATCGCAAAATCAATGAATATTGTAAATGCACAAACAGTAATTTCTCCGCATTGCAAGGTGCAATTCTGAAATGTTTTGCTTTTTCCTGCTCCTCTTAGCATGATAAAGAAGATTCAAAGAGAGTGAGATGCCAGCTCCTTTCATTCAGTCAGTAGCTTCAATCATTTCTGGACGTTTTTCAATGGCAAAAATCAATGAATATTGTAAATGCACAAACAGTAATTTCTCCGCATTGCAAGGTGCAATTCTGAAATTTTTTGCTTTTTCCTGCTCCTCTTAGCATGACAAAGAAGATTCAAAGAGAGTGAGATGCCAGATCCTTTCCTTCAGTCAGTAGCTTCAATCATTTCTGGTATATGAATAACATGATGTTTTTCAATGGCAAAAAACAATGAATTTTGTAAATGCACAAACAGTAATTTCTCCGCATTGCAAGGCGCAATTCTGAAATTTTTTGCTTTTTCCTGCTCCTCTTAGCATGATAAAGAAGATTCAAAGAGAGTGAGATGCCAGCTCCTTTCATTCAGTCAGTAGCTTCAATCATTTCTGGACATTTTTCAATGGCAAAAATCAATGAATATTGTAAATGCACAAACAGTAATTTCTCCGCATTGCAAGGTGCAATTCTGAAATTTTTTGCTTTATCCTGCTCCTCTTAGCATGATAAAGAAGATTCAAAGAGAGTGAGATGCCAGCTCCTTTCATTCAGTCAGTAGCTTCAATCATTTCTGGACGTTTTTCAATGGCAAAAATCAATGAATATTGTAAATGCACAAACAGTAATTTCTCCGCATTGCAAGATGCAATTCTGAAATTTTTTGCTTTTTCCTGCTCCTCTTAGCATGATAAAGAAGATTCAAAGAGAGTGAGATGCCAGCTCCTTTCATTCAGTCAGTAGCTTCAATCATTTCTGGACGTTTTTCAATGGCAAAAATCAATGAATATTGTAAATGCACAAACTGCAATTTCTCCGCATTGCAAGGTGCAATTCTGAAATTTTTTGCTTTTTCCTGCTCCTCTTAGCATGATAAAGAAGATTCAAAGAGAGTGAGATGCCAGCTCCTTTCATTCAGTCAGTAGCTTCAATCATTTCTGGTATATGAATAACATGATGTTTTTCAATGGCAAAAATCAATGAATATTGTAAATGCACAAACAGTAATTTCTCCGCATTGCAAGGTGCAATTCTGAAATTTTTTGCTTTTTCCTGCTCCTCTTAGCATGATAAAGAAGATTCAAAGAGAGTGAGATGCCAGCTCCTTTCATTCAGTCAGTAGCTTCAATCATTTCTGGACGTTTTTCAATGGCAAAAATCAATGAATATTGTAAATGCACAAACTGCAATTTCTCCGCATTGCAAGGTGCAATTCTGAAATTTTTTGCTTTTTCCTGCTCCTCTTAGCATGATAAAGAAGATTCAAAGAGAGTGAGATGCCAGCTCCTTTCATTCAGTCAGTAGCTTCAATCATTTCTGGTATATGAATAACATGATGTTTTTCAATAGCAAAAATCAATGAATATTGTAAATGCACAAACAGTAATTTCTCCGCATTGCAAGGTGCAATTCTGAAATTTTTTGCTTTTTCCTGCTCCTCTTAGCATGATAAAGAAGATTCAAAGAGAGTGAGATGCCAGCTCCTTTCATTCAGTCAGTAGCTTCAATCATTTCTGGACGTTTTTCAATGGCAAAAATCAATGAATATTGTAAATGCACAAACAGTAATTTCTCTGCATTGCAAGGTGCAATTCTGAAATTTTTTGCTTTTTCCTGCTCCTCTTAGCATGATAAACAAGATTCAAAGAGAGTGAGATGCCAGCTCCTTTCATTCAGTCAGTAGCTTCAATCATTTCTGGACGTTTTTCAATGGCAAAAATCATTGAATATTGTAAATGCACAAACAGTAATTTCTCCGCATTGCAAGGTGCAATTCTGAAATTTTTTACTTTTTCCTGCTCCTCTTAGCATGATAAAGAAGATTCAAAGAGAGTGAGATGCCAGCTCCTTTCATTCAGTCAGTAGCTTCAATCATTTCTGGTATATGAATAACATGATGTTTTTCAATCGCAAAAATCAATGAATATTGTAAATGCACAAACAGTAATTTCTCCGCATTGCAAGGTGCAATTCTGAAATGTTTTGCTTTTTCCTGCTCCTCTTAGCATGATAAAGAAGATTCAAAGAGAGTGAGATGCCAGCTCCTTTCATTCAGTCAGTAGCTTCAATCATTTCTGGACGTTTTTCAATGGCAAAAATCAATGAATATTGTAAATGCACAAACAGTAATTTCTCCGCATTGCAAGGTGCAATTCTGAAATTTTTTGCTTTTTCCTGCTCCTCTTAGCATGACAAAGAAGATTCAAAGAGAGTGAGATGCCAGATCCTTTCCTTCAGTCAGTAGCTTCAATCATTTCTGGTATATGAATAACATGATGTTTTTCAATGGCAAAAATCAATGAATTTTGTAAATGCACAAACAGTAATTTCTCCGCATTGCAAGGTGCAATTCTGAAATTTTTTGCTTTTTCCTGCTCCTCTTAGCATGATAAAGAAGATTCAAAGAGAGTGAGATTCCAGCTCCTTTCATTCAGTCAGTAGCGTCAATCATTTCTGGACGTTTTTCAATGGCAAAAATCAATGAATATTGTAAATGCACAAACTGCAATTTCTCCGCATTGCAAGGTGCAATTCTGAAATTTTTTGCTTTTTCCTGCTCCTCTTAGCATGATAAAGAAGATTCAAAGAGAGTGAGATGCCAGCTCCTTTCATTCAGTCAGTAGCTTCAATCATTTCTGGTATATGAATAACATGATGTTTTTCAATAGCAAAAATCAATGAATATTGTAAATGCACAAACAGTAATTTCTCCGCATTGCAAGGTGCAATTCTGAAATTTTTGGCTTTTTCCTGCTCCTCTTAGCATGATAAAGAAGATTCAAAGAGAGTGAGATGCCAGCTCCTTTCATTCAGTCAGTAGCTTCAATCATTTCTGGACGTTTTTCAATGGCAAAAATCAATGAATATTGTAAATGCACAAACAGTAATTTCTCCGCATTGCAAGGTGCAATTCTGAAATTTTTTGCTTTTTCCTGCTCCTCTTAGCATGATAAACAAGATTCAAAGAGAGTGAGATGCCAGCTCCTTTCATTCAGTCAGTAGCTTCAATCATTTCTGGACGTTTTTCAATGGCAAAAATCATTGAATATTGTAAATGCACAAACAGTAATTTCTCCGCATTGCAAGGTGCAATTCTGAAATTTTTTACTTTTTCCTGCTCCTCTTAGCATGATAAAGAAGATTCAAAGAGAATGAGATGCCAGCTCCTTTCATTCAGTCAGTAGCTTCAATCATTTCTGGTATATGAATAACATGATGTTTTTCAATCGCAAAAATCAATGAATATTGTAAATGCACAAACAGTAATTTCTCCGCATTGCAAGGTGCAATTCTGAAATTTTTTGCTTTTTCCTGCTCCTCTTAGCATGATAAAGAAGATTCAAAGAGAGTGAGATGCCAGCTCCTTTCATTCAGTCAGTAGCTTCAATCATTTCTGGACGTTTTTCAATGGCAAAAATCAATGAATATTGTAAATGCACAAACAGTAATTTCTCCGCATTGCAAGGTGCAATTCTGAAATTTTTTGCTTTTTCCTGCTCCTCTTAGCATGATAAAGAAGATTCAAAGAGAGTGAGATGCCAGCTCCTTTCCTTCAGTCAGTAGCTTCAATCATTTCTGGTATATGAATAACATGATGTTTTTCAATGGCAAAAATCAATGAATTTTGTAAATGCACAAACAGTAATTTCTCCGCATTGCAAGGCGCAATTCTGAAATTTTTTGCTTTTTCCTGCTCCTCTTAGCATGATAAAGAAGATTCAAAGAGAGTGAGATGCCAGCTCCTTTCATTCAGTCAGTAGCTTCAATCATTTCTGGACATTTTTCAATGGCAAAAATCAATGAATATTGTAAATGCACAAACAGTAATTTCTCCGCATTGCAAGGTGCAATTCTGAAATTTTTTGCTTTTTCCTGCTCCTCTTAGCATGATAAAGAAGATTCAAAGAGAGTGAGATGCCAGCTCCTTTCATTCAGTCAGTAGCTTCAATCATTTCTGGACGTTTTTCAATGGCAAAAATCAATGAATATTGTAAATGCACAAACAGTAATTTCTCCGCATTGCAAGGTGCAATTCTGAAATTTTTTGCTTTTTCCTGCTCCTCTTAGCATGATAAAGAAGATTCAAAGAGAGTGAGGTGCCAGCTCCTTTCATTCAGTCAGGAGCTTCAAACATTTCTGGTATATGAATAACATGTTTTTCAATGGCAAAAATCAATGAATATTGTAAATGCACAAACAGTAATTTCTCCGCATTGCAAGGTGCAATTCTGAAATTTTTTGCTTTTTCCTGCTCCTCTTAGCATGATAAAGAAGATTCAAAGAGAGTGAGATGCCAGCTCCTTTCATTCAGTCAGTAGCTTCAATCATTTCTGGACGTTTTTCAATGGCAAAAATCAATGAATATTGTAAATGCACAAACTGTAATTTCTCCGCATTGCAAGGTGCAATTCTGAAATTTTTTGCTTTTTCCTGCTCCTCTTAGCATGATAAAGAAGATTCAAAGAGAGTGAGATGCCAGCTCCTTTCATTCAGTCAGTAGCTTCAATCATTTCTGGACGTTTTTCAATGGCAAAAATCAACGAATATTGTAAATGCACAAACAGTAATTTCTCCGCATTGCAAGGTGCAATTCTGAAATTTTTTGCTTTTTCCTGCTCCTCTTAGCATGATAAAGAAGATTCAAAGAGAGTGAGATGCCAGCTCCTTTCATTCAGTCAGTAGCTTCAATCATTTCTGGACGTTTTTCAATGGCAAAAATCAATGAATATTGTAAATGCACAAACTGTAATTTCTCCGCATTGCAAGGTGCAATTCTGAAATTTTTTGCTTTTTCCTACTCCTCTTAGCATGATAAAGAAGATTCAAAGAGAGTGAGATGCCAGCTCCATTCATTGAGTCAGTAGCTTCAATCATTTCTGGACGTTTTTCAATGGCAAAAATCAATGAATATTGTAAATGCACAAACAGTAATTTCTCCGCATTGCAAGGTGCAATTCTGAAATTTTTTGCTTTTTCCTGCTCCTCTTAGAATGATAAAGAAGATTCAAAGAGAGTGAGATGCCAGCTCCTTTCATTCAGTCAGTACCTTCAATCATTTCTGGACGTTTTTCAATGGCAAAAATCAATGAATATTGTAAATGCACAAACAGTAATTTCTCCGCATTGCAAGGTGCAATTCTGAAATTTTTTGCTTTTTCCTGCTCCTCTTAGCATGATAAAGAAGATTCAAAGAGAGTGAGATGCCAGTTCCTTTCATTCAGTCAGTAGCTTCAAACATTTTTGGTATATGAATAACATGATGTTTTTCAATGGCAAAAATCAATGAATATTGTAAATGCACAAACAGTAATTTCTCCGCATTGCAAGGTGCAAGTCTGAAATTTTTTGCTTTTTCCTGCTCCTCTTAGCATGATAAAGAAGATTCAAAGAGAGTGAGATGCCAGCTCCTTTCATTCAGTCAGTAGCTTCAAACATTTCTGGTATATGAATAACATGATGTTTTTCAATGGCAAAAATCAATGAATATTGTAAATGCACAAACAGTAATTTCTCCGCATTGCAGGGTGCAAGTCTGAAATTTTTTGCTTTTTCCTGCTCCTCTTAGCATGATAAAGAAGATTCAAAGAGAGTGAGATGCCAGCTCCTTTCATTCAGTCAGTAGCTTCAATCATTTCTGGACGTTTTTCAATGGTAAAAATCAATGAATATTGTAAATGCACAAACAGTAATTTCTCCACATTGCAAGGTGCAATTCTGAAATTTTTTGCTTTATCCTGCTCCTCTTAGCATGATAAAGAAGATTCAAAGAGATTGAGATGCCAGCTCCTTTCATTCAGTCAGTAGCTTCAAACATTTCTGGTATATGAATAACATGATGTTTTTCAATGGCAAAAATCAATGAATATTGTAAATGCACAAACAGTAATTTCTCCGCATTGCAAGGTGCAATTCTGAAATTTTTTGCTTTTTCCTGCTCCTCTTAGCATGATAAAGAAGATTCAAAGAGAGTGAGATGCCAGCTCCTTTCATTCAGTCAGTAGCTTCAAACATTTCTGGTATATGAATAACATGATGTTTTTCAATGGCAAAAATCAATGAATATTGTAAATGCACAAACAGTAATTTCTCCGCATTGCAAGGTGCAAGTCTGAAATTTTTTGCTTTTTCCTGCTCCTCTTAGCATGATAAAGAAGATTCAAAGAGAGTGAGATGCCAGCTACTTTCATTCAGTCAGTAGCTTCAATCATTTCTGGACGTTTTTCAATGGTAAAAATCAATGAATATTGTAAATGCACAAACAGAAATTTCTCCACATTGCAAGGTGCAATTCTGAAATTTTTTGCTTTTTCCTGCTCCTCTTAGCATGATAAAGAAGATTCAAAGAGAGTGAGATGCCAGCTCCTTTCATTCAGTCAGTAGCTTCAAACATTTCTGGTATATGAATAACATGATGTTTTTCAATGGCAAAAATCAATGAATATTGTAAATGCACAAACAGTAATTTCTCCGCATTGCAAGGTGCAATTCTGAAATTTTTTGCTTTTTCCTGCTCCTCTTAGCATGATAAAGAAGATTCAAAGAGAGTGAGATGCCAGCTCCTTTCATTCAGTCAGTAGCTTCAATCATTTCTGGATGTTTTTCAATGTCAAAAATCAATGAATATTGTAAATGCACAAACTGTAATTTCTCCGCATTGCAAGGTGCAATTCTGAAATTTTTTGCTTTTTCCTGCTCCTCTTAGCATGATAAAGAAGATTCAAAGAGAGTGAGATGCCAGCTCCTTTCATTCAGTCAGTAGCTTCAATCATTTCTGGACGTTTTTCAATGGCAAAAATCAATGAATATTGTAAATGCACAAACAGTAATTTCTCCGCATTGCAAGGTGCAATTCTGAAATTTTTTGCTTTTTCCTGCTCCTCTTAGCATGATAAAGAAGATTCAAAGAGAGTGAGATGCCAGCTCCTTTCATTCAGTCAGTACCTTCAATCATTTCTGGACGTTTTTCAATGGCAAAAATCAATGAATATTGTAAATGCACAAACAGTAATTTTTCCGCATTGCAAGGTGCAATTCTGAAATTTTTTGCTTTTTCCCGCTCCTCTTAGCATGATAAAGAAGATTCAAAGAGAGTGAGGTGCCAGCTCCTTTCATTCAGTCAGTAGCTTCAAACATTTCTGGTATATGAATAACATGTTTTTCAATGGCAAAAATCAATGAATATTGTAAATGCACAAACAGTAATTTCTCCGCATTGCAAGGTGCAATTCTGAAATTTTTTGCTTTTTCCTGCTCCTCTTAGCATGATAAAGAAGATTCAAAGAGAGTGAGATGCCAGCTCCTTTCATTCAGTCAGTAGCTTCAATCATTTCTGGACGTTTTTCAATGGCAAAAATCAATGAATATTGTAAATGCACAAACAGTAATTTCTCCGCATTGCAAGGTGCAATTCTGAAATTTTTTGCTTTTTCCTGCTCCTCCTAGCATGATAAAGAAGATTCAAAGAGAGTGAGATGCCAGCTCCTTTCATTCAGTCAGTAGCTTCAATCATTTCTGGACGTTTTTCAATGGCAAAAATCAATGAATATTGTAAATGCACAAACAGTAATTTCTCCGCATTGCAAGGTGCAATTCTGAAATTTTTTGCTTTTTCCTGCTCCTCTTAGCATGATAAAGAAGATTCAAAGAGAGTGAGATGCCAGCTCCTTTCATTCAGTCAGTAGCTTCAAACATTTCTGGTATATGAATAACATGATGTTTTTCAATGGCAAAAATCAATGAATATTGTAAATGCACAAACAGTAATTTCTCCGCATTGCAAGGTGCAAGTCTGAAATTTTTTGCTTTTTCCTGCTCCTCTTAGCATGATAAAGAAGATTCAAAGAGAGTGAGATGCCAGCTACTTTCATTCAGTCAGTAGCTTCAATCATTTCTGGACGTTTTTCAATGGTAAAAATCAATGAATATTGTAAATGCACAAACAGTAATTTCTCCACATTGCAAGGTGCAATTCTAAAATTTTTTGCTTTTTCCTGCTCCTCTTAGCATGATAAAGAAGATTCAAAGAGAGTGAGATGCCAGCTCCTTTCATTCAGTCAGTAGCTTCAAACATTTCTGGTATATGAATAACATGATGTTTTTCAATGGCAAAAATCAATGAATATTGTAAATGCACAAACAGTAATTTCTCCGCATTGCAAGGTGCAATTCTGAAATTTTTTGCTTTTTCCTGCTCCTCTTAGCATGATTCAAAGAGAGTGAGATGCCAGCTCCTTTCATTCAGTCAGTAGCTTCAATCATTTCTGGACATTTTTCAATGGCAAAAATCAATGAATATTGTAAATGCACAAACAGTAATTTCTCCGCATTGCAAGGTGCAATTCTGAAATTTTTTGCTTTTTCCTGCTCCTCTTAGCATGATAAAGAAGATTCAAAGAGAGTGAGATGTCAGCTCCTTTCATTCAGTCAGTAGCTTCAAACATTTCTGGTATATGAATAACATGATGTTTTTCAATGGCAAAAATCAATGAATATTGTAAATGCACAAACAGTAATTTCTCCGCATTGCAAGGTGCAATTCTGAAATTTTTTGCTTTTTCCTGCTCCTCTTAGCATGATAAAGAAGATTCAAAGAGAGTGAGATGCCAGCTCCTTTCATTCAGTCAGTAGCTTCAAACATTTCTGGTATATGAATAACATGATGTTTTTCAATGGCAAAAATCAATGAATATTGTAAATGCACAAATAGTAATTTCTCCGCATTGCAAGGTGCAAGTCTGAAATTTTTTGCTTTTTCCTGCTCCTCTTAGCATGATAAAGAAGATTCAAAGAGAGTGAGATGCCAGCTACTTTCATTCAGTCAGTAGCTTCAATCATTTCTGGACGTTTTTCAATGGTAAAAATCAATGAATATTGTAAATGCACAAACAGTAATTTCTCCACATTGCAAGGTGCAATTCTGAAATTTTTTGCTTTTTCCTGCTCCTCTTAGCATGATAAAGAAGATTCAAAGAGATTGAGATGCCAGCTCCTTTCATTCAGTCAGTAGCTTCAAACATTTCTTGTATATGAATAACATGATGTTTTTCAATGGCAAAAATCAATGAATATTGTAAATGCACAAACAGTAATTTCTCCGCATTGCAAGGTGCAATTCTGAAATTTTTTGCTTTTTCCTGCTCCTCTTAGCATGATAAAGAAGATTCAAAGAGAGTGAGATGCCAGCTCCTTTCATTCAGTCAGTAGCTTCAAACATTTCTGGTATATGAATAACATGATGTTTTTCAATGGCAAAAATCAATGAATATTGTAAATGCACAAACAGTAATTTCTCCACATTGCAAGGTGCAAGTCTGAAATTTTTTGCTTTTTCCTGCTCCTCTTAGCATGATAAAGAAAATTCAAAGAGAGTGAGATGCCAGCTACTTTCATTCAGTCAGTAGCTTCAATCATTTCTGGACGTTTTTCAATGGTAAAAATCAATGAATATTGTAAATGCACAAACAGTAATTTCTCCACATTGCAAGGTGCAATTCTGAAATTTTTTGCTTTTTCCTGCTCCTCTTAGCATGATAAAGAAGATTCAAAGAGAGTGAGATGCCAGCTCCTTTCATTCAGTCAGTAGCTTCAAACATTTCTGGTATATAAATAACATGATGTTTTTCAATGGCAAAAATCAATGAATATTGTAAATGCACAAACAGTAATTTCTCCGCATTGCAAGGTGCAATTCTGAAATTTTTTGCTTTTTCCTGTTCCTCTTAGCATGATAAAGAAGATTCAAAGAGAGTGAGATGCCAGCTCCTTTCATTCAGTCAGTAGCTTCAATCATTTCTGGACGTTTCTCAATGGCAAAAATCAATGAATATTGTAAATGCACAAACTGTAATTTCTCCGCATTGCAAGGTGCAATTCTGAAATTTTTTGCTTTTTCCTGCTCCTCTTAGCATGATAAAGAAGATTCAAAGAGAGTGAGATGCCAGCTCCTTTCATTCAGTCAGTAGCTTCAATCATTTCTGGACGTTTTTCAATGGCAAAAATCAATGAATATTGTAAATGCACAAACAGTAATTTCTCCGCATTGCAAGGTGCAATTCTGAAATTTTTTGCTTTTTCCTGCTCCTCTTAGCATGATAAAGAAGATTCAAAGAGAGTGAGATGCCAGCTCCTTTCATTCAGTCAGTACCTTCAATCATTTCTGGACGTTTTTCAATGGCAAAAATCAATGAATATTGTAAATGCACAAACAGTAATTTCTCCGCATTGCAAGGTGCAATTCTGAAATTTTTTGCTTTTTCCCGCTCCTCTTAGCATGATAAAGAAGATTCAAAGAGAGTGAGGTGCCAGCTCCTTTCATTCAGTCAGTAGCTTCAAACATTTCTGGTATATGAATTACATGTTTTTCAATGGCAAAAATCAATGAATATTGTAAATGCACAAACAGTAATTTCTCCGCATTGCAAGGTGCAATTCTGAAATTTTTTGCTTTTTCCTGCTCCTCTTAGCATGATAAAGAAGATTCAAAGAGAGTGAGATGCCAGCTCCTTTCATTCAGTCAGTAGCTTCAATCATTTCTGGACGTTTTTCAATGGCAAAAATCAATGAATATTGTAAATGCACAAACAGTAATTTCTCCGCATTGCAAGGTGCAATTCTGAAATTTTTTGCTTTTTCCTGCTCCTCTTAGCATGATAAAGAAGATTCAAAGAGAGTGAGATGCCAGCTCCTTTCATTCAGTCAGTAGCTTCAATCATTTCTGGACGTTTTTCAATGGCAAAAATCAATGAATATTGTAAATGCACAAAAAGTAATTTCTCCGCATTGCAAGGTGCAATTCTGAAATTTTTTGCTTTTTCCTGCTCCTCTTAGCATGATAAAGAAGATTCAAAGAGAGTGAGATGCCAGCTCCTTTCATTCAGTCAGTAGCTTCAAACATTTCTGGTATATGAATAACATGATGTTTTTCAATGGCAAAAATCAATGAATATTGTAAATGCACAAACAGTAATTTCTCCGCATTGCAAGGTGCAATTCTGAAATTTTTTGCTTTTTCCTGCTCCTCTTAGCATGATAAAGAAGATTCAAAGAGAGTGAGATGCCAGCTCCTTTCATTCAGTCAGTAGCTTCAATCATTTCTGGACGTTTTTCAATGGCAAAAATCAATGAATATTGTAAATGCACAAAAAGTAATTTCTCCGCATTGCAAGGTGCAATTCTGAAATTTTTTGCTTTTTCCTGCTCCTCTTAGCATGATAAAGAAGATTCAAAGAGAGTGAGATGCCAGCTCCTTTCATTCAGTCAGTAGCTTCAAACATTTCTGGTATATGAATAACATGATGTTTTTCAATGGCAAAAATCAATGAATATTGTAAATGCACAAACAGTAATTTCTCCGCATTGCAAGGTGCAAGTCTGAAATTTTTTGCTTTTTCCTGCTCCTCTTAGCATGATAAAAAAGATTCTAAGAGAGTGAGATGGCAGCTACTTTCATTCAGTCAGTAGCTTCAATCATTTCTGGACGTTTTTCAATGGTAAAAATCAATGAATATTGTAAATGCACAAACAGTAATTTCTCCGCATTGCAAGGTGCAATTCTGAAATTTTTTGCTTTTTCCTGCTCCTCTTAGCATGATAAAGAAGATTCAAAGAGAGTGAGATGCCAGCTCCTTTCATTCAGTCAGTAGCTTCAATCATTTCTGGACGTTTTTCAATGGCAAAAATCAATGAATATTGTAAATGCACAAAAAGTAATTTCTCCGCATTGCAAGGTGCAATTCTGAAATTTTTTGCTTTTTCCTGCTCCTCTTAGCATGATAAAGAAGATTCAAAGAGAGTGAGATGCCAGCTCCTTTCATTCAGTCAGTAGCTTCAAACATTTCTGGTATATGAATAACATGATGTTTTTCAATGGCAAAAATCAATGAATATTGTAAATGCACAAACAGTAATTTCTCCGCATTGCAAGGTGCAATTCTGAAATTTTTTGCTTTTTCCTGCTCCTCTTAGCATGATAAAGAAGATTCAAAGAGAGTGAGATGCCAGCTCCTTTCATTCAGTCAGTAGCTTCAATCATTTCTGGACGTTTTTCAATGGCAAAAATCAATGAATATTGTAAATGCACAAAAAGTAATTTCTCCGCATTGCAAGGTGCAATTCTGAAATTTTTTGCTTTTTCCTGCTCCTCTTAGCATGATAAAGAAGATTCAAAGAGAGTGAGATGCCAGCTCCTTTCATTCAGTCAGTAGCTTCAAACATTTCTGGTATATGAATAACATGATGTTTTTCAATGGCAAAAATCAATGAATATTGTAAATGCACAAACAGTAATTTCTCCGCATTGCAAGGTGCAAGTCTGAAATTTTTTGCTTTTTCCTGCTCCTCTTAGCATGATAAAAAAGATTCTAAGAGAGTGAGATGGCAGCTACTTTCATTCAGTCAGTAGCTTCAATCATTTCTGGACGTTTTTCAATGGTAAAAATCAATGAATATTGTAAATGCACAAACAGTAATTTCTCCACATTGCAAGGTGCAATTCTGAAATTTTTTGCTTTTTCCTGCTCCTCTTAGCATGATAAAGAAGATTCAAAGAGAGTGAGATGCCAGCTCCTTTCATTCAGTCAGTAGCTTCAAACATTTCTGGTATATGAATAACATGATGTTTTTCAATGGCAAAAATCAATGAATATTGTAAATGCACAAACAGTAATTTCTCCGCATTGCAAGGTGCAATTCTGAAATTTCTTGCTTTTTCCTGCTCCTCTTAGCATGATAAAGAATTTTCAAAGAGAGTGAGATGCCAGCTCCTTTCATTCAGTCAGTAGCTTCAATCATTTCTGGTATATGAATAACATGATGTTTTTCAATGGCAAAAATCAATGAATATTGTAAATGCACAAACAGTAATTTCTCCGCATTGCAAGGTGCAATTCTGAAATTTTTTGCTTTTTCCTGCTCCTCTTAGCATGATAAAGAAGATTCAAAGAGAGTGAGATGCCAGCTCCTTTCATTCAGTCAGTAGCTTCAAACATTTCTGGTATATGAATAACATGATGTTTTTCAATGGCAAAAATCAATGAATTTTGTAAATGCACAAACAGCAATTTCTCCGCATTGCAAGGTGCAATTCTGAAATTTTTTGCTTTTTCCTGCTCCTCTTAGCATGATAAAGAATTTTCAAAGAGAGTGAGATGCCAGCTCCTTTCATTCAGTCAGTAGCTTCAAACATTTCTGGTATATGAATAACATGATGTTTTTCAATGGCAAAAATCAATGAATTTTGTAAATGCACAAACAGCAATTTCTCCGCATTGCAAGGTGCAATTCTGAAATTTTTTGCTTTTTCCTGCTCCTCTTAGCATGATAAAGAAGATTCAAAGAGAGTGAGATGCCAGCTCCTTTCATTCAGTCAGTAGCTTCAATCATTTCTGGACGTTTTTCAATGGCAAAAATCAATGAATATTGTAAATGCACAAACAGTAATTTCTCCGCATTGCGAGGTGCAATTCTGAAATTTTTTGCTTTTTCCTGCTCCTCTTAGCATGATAAAGAAGATTCAAAGAGAGTGAGATGCCAGCTCCTTTCATTCAGTCAGTAGCTTCAATCATTTCTGGTATGTGAATAACATGATGTTTTTCAATGGCAAAAATCAATGAATATTGTAAATGCACAAACAGTAATTTCTCCGCATTGCAAGGTGCAATTCTGAAATGTTTTGCTTTTTCCTGCTCCTCTTAGCATGATAAAGAAGATTCAAAGAGAGTGAGATGCCAGCTCCTTTCATTCAGTCAGTAGCTTCAATCATTTCTGGTATATGAATAACATGATGTTTTTCAATGGCAAAAATCAATGAATATTGTAAATGCACAAACAGTAATTTATTCGCATTGCAAGGTGCAATTCTGAAATTTTTTGGTTTTTCCTGCTCCTCTTAGCATGATAAAGAAGATTCAAAGAGAGTGAGATGCCAGCTCCTTTCATTCAGTCAGTAGCTTCAAACATTTCTGGTATATGAATAACATGATGTTTTTCAATGGCAAAAATCAATGAATATTGTAAATGCACAAACAGTAATTTCTCCGCATTGCAAGGTGCAATTCTGAAATTTTTTGCCTTTTCCTGCTCCTCTTAGCATGATAAAGAAGATTCAAAGAGAGTGAGATGCCAGCTCCTTTCATTCAGTCAGTAGCTTCAATCATTTCTGGACGTTTTTCAATGGCAAAAATCAATGAATATTGTAAATGCACAAACAGTAATTTCTCCGCATTGCAAGGTGCAATTCTGAAATTTTTTGCTTTTTCCTGCTCCTCTTAGCATGATAAAGAAGATTCAAAGAGAGTGAGATTCCAGCTCCTTTCATTCAGTCAGTAGCTTCAAACATTTCTGGTATATGAATAACATGATGTTTTTCAATGGCAAAAATCAATGAATATTGTAAATGCACAAACAGTAATTTCTCCGCATTGCAAGGTGCAATTCTGAAATTTTTTGCTTTTTCCTGCTCCTCTTAGCATGATAAAGAAGATTCAAAGAGAGTGAGTTGCCAGCTCCTTTCATTCAGTCAGTAGCTTCAATCATTTCTGGACGTTTTTCAATGGCAAAAATCAATGAATATTGTAAATGCACAAACAGTAATTTCTCCGCATTGCAAGGTGCAATTCTGAAATTTTTTGCTTTTTCCTGCTCCTCTTAGCATGATAAAGAAGATTCAAAGAGAGTGAGATGCCAGCTCCTTTCATTCAGTCAGTAGCTTCAATCATTTCTGGTATATGAATAACATGATGTTTTTCAATGGCAAAAATCAATGAATATTGTAAATGCACAAACAGTAATTTCTCCGCATTGCAAGGTGCAATTCTGAAATTTTTTGCTTTTTCCTGCTCCTCTTAGCATGATAAAGAAGATTCAAAGAGAGTGAGATGCCAGCTCCTTTCATTCAGTCAGTAGCTTCAATCATTTCTGGACGTTTTTCAATGGCAAAAATCAATGAATATTGTAAATGCACAAACAGTAATTTCTCCGCATTGCAAGGTGCAATTCTGAAATTTTTTGCTTTTTCCTGCTCCTCTTAGCATGATAAAGAAGATTCAAAGAGAGTGACATGCCAGCTCCTTTCATTCAGTCAGTAGCTTCAAACATTTCTGGTATATGAATAACATGATGTTTTTCAATGGCAAAAATCAATGAATATTGTAAATGCACAAACAGTAATTTCTCCGCATTGCAAGGTGCAATTCTGAAATTTTTTGCTTTTTCCTGCTCCTCTTAGCATGATAAAGAAGATTCAAAGAGAGTGAGATGCCAGCTCCTTTCATTCAGTCAGTAGCTTCAATCATTTCTGGACGTTTTTCAATGGCAAAAATCAATGAATATTGTAAATGCACAAACAGTAATTTCTCCGCATTGCAAGGTGCAATTCTGAAATTTTTTGCTTTTTCCTGCTCCTCTTAGCATGATAAAGAAGATTTAAAGAGAGTGAGATGCCAGCTCCTTTCATTCAGTCAGTAGCTTCAATCATTTCTGGACGTTTTTCAATGGCAAAAATCAATGTATATTGTAAATGCACAAACAGTAATTTCTCCGCATTGCAAGGTGCAATTCTGAAATTTTTTGCTTTTTCCTGCTCCTCTTAGCATGATAAAGAAGATTCAAAGAGAGTGAGATGCCAGCTCCTTTCATTCAGTCAGTAGCTTCAATCATTTCTGGACGTTTTTCAATGGCAAAAATCAATGAATATTGTAAATGCACAAACAGTAATTTCTCCGCATTGCAAGGTGCAATTCTGAAATTTTTTGCTTTTTCCTGCTCCTCTTAGCATGATAAAGAAGATTCAAAGAGAGTGAGATGCCAGCTCCTTTCATTCAGTCAGTAGCTTCAAACATTTCTGGTATATGAATAACATGATGTTTTTCAATGGCAAAAATCAATGAATTTTGTAAATGCACAAACAGCAATTTCTCCGCATTGCAAGGTGCAATTCTGAAATTTTTTGCTTTTTCCTGCTCCTCTTAGCATGATAAAGAAGATTCAAAGAGAGTGAGATGCCAGCTCCTTTCATTCAGTCAGTAGCTTCAATCATTTCTGGACGTTTTTCAATGGCAAAAATCAATGAATATTGTAAATGCACAAACAGTAATTTCTCCGCATTGCGAGGTGCAATTCTGAAATTTTTTGCTTTTTCAAGCTCCTCTTAGCATGATAAAGAAGATTCAAAGAGAGTGAGATGCCAGCTCCTTTCATTCAGTCAGTAGCTTCAATCATTTCTGGTATATGAATAACATGATGTTTTTCAATGGCAAAAATCAATGAATATTGTAAATGCACAAACAGTAATTTCTCCGCATTGCAAGGTGCAATTCTGAAATTTTTTGCTTTTTCCTGCTCCTCTTAGCATGATAAAGAAGATTCAAAGAGAGTGAGATGCCAGCTCCTTTCATTCAGTCAGTAGCTTCAATCATTTCTGGTATATGAATAACATGATGTTTTTCAATGGCAAAAATCAATGAATATTGTAAATGCACAAACAGTAATTTATTCGCATTGCAAGGTGCAATTCTGAAATTTTTTGCTTTTTCCTGCTCCTCTTAGCATGATAAAGAAGATTCAAAGAGAGTGAGATGCCAGCTCCTTTCATTCAGTCAGTAGCTTCAAACATTTCTGGTATATGAATAACATGATGTTTTTCAATGGCAAAAATCAATGAATATTGTAAATGCACAAACAGTAATTTCTCCGCATTGCAAGGTGCAATTCTGAAATTTTTTGCCTTTTCCTGCTCCTCTTAGCATGATAAAGAAGATTCAAAGAGAGTGAGATGCCAGCTCCTTTCATTCAGTCAGTAGCTTCAATCATTTCTGGACGTTTTTCAATGGCAAAAATCAATGAATATTGTAAATGCACAAACAGTAATTTCTCCGCATTGCAAGGTGCAATTCTGAAATTTTTTGCTTTTTCCTGCTCCTCTTAGCATGATAAAGAAGATTCAAAGAGAGTGAGATGCCAGCTCCTTTCATTCAGTCAGTAGCTTCAAACATTTCTGGTATATGAATAACATGATGTTTTTCAATGGCAAAAATCAATGAATATTGTAAATGCACAAACAGTAATTTCTCCGCATTGCAAGGTGCAATTCTGAAATTTTTTGCTTTTTCCTGCTCCTCTTAGCATGATAAAGAAGATTCAAAGAGAGTGAGATGCCAGCTCCTTTCATTCAGTCAGTAGCTTCAAACATTTCTGGTATATGAATAACATGATGTTTTTCAATGGCAAAAATCAATGAATATTGTAAATGCACAAACAGTAATTTCTCCGCATTGCAAGGTGCAATTCTGAAATTTTTTGCTTTTTCCTGCTCCTCTTAGCATGATAAAGAAGATTCAAAGAGAGTGAGATGCCAGCTCCTTTCATTCAGTCAGTAGCTTCAATCATTTCTGGTATATGAATAACATGATGTTTTTCAATGGCAAAAATCAATGAATATTGTAAATGCACAAACAGTAATTTCTCCGCATTGCAAGGTGCAATTCTGAAATTTTTTGCTTTTTCCTGCTCCTCTTAGCATGATAAAGAAGATTCAAAGAGAGTGAGATGCCAGCTCCTTTCATTCAGTCAGTAGCTTCAATCATTTCTGGACGTTTTTCAATGGCAAAAATCAATGAATATTGTAAATGCACAAACAGTAATTTCTCCGCATTGCAAGGTGCAATTCTGAAATTTTTTGCTTTTTCCTGCTCCTTTTAGCATGATAAAGAAGATTCAAAGAGAGTGACATGCCAGCTCCTTTCATTCAGTCAGTAGCTTCAAACATTTCTGGTATATGAATAACATGATGTTTTTCAATGGCAAAAATCAATGAATATTGTAAATGCACAAACAGTAATTTCTCCGCATTGCAAGGAGCAATTCTGAAATTTTTTGCATTTTCCTGCTCCTCTTAGCATGATAAAGAAGATTCAAAGAGAGTGAGATGCCAGCTCCTTTCATTCAGTCAGTAGCTTCAATCATTTCTGGACGTTTTTCAATGGCAAAAATCAATGAATATTGTAAATGCACAAACAGTATTTTCTCCGCATTGCAAGGTGCAATTCTGAAATTTTTTGCTTTTTCCTGCTCCTCTTAGCATGATAAAGAAGATTCAAAGAGAGTGAGATGCCAGCTCCTTTCATTCAGTCAGTAGCTTCAAACATTTCTGGACGTTTTTCAATGGCAAAAATCAATGAATATTGTAAATGCACAAACAGTAATTTCTCCGCATTGCAAGGTGCAATTCTGAAATTTTTTGCTTTTTCCTGCTCCTCTTAGCATGATAAAGAAGATTCAAAGAGAGTGAGATGCCAGCTCCTTTCATTCAGTCAGTAGCTTCAAACATTTCTGGACGTTTTTCAATGGCAAAAATCAATGAATATTGTAAATGCACAAACAGTAATTTCTCCGCATTGCAAGGTGCAATTCTGAAATGTTTTGCTTTTTCCTGCTCCTCTTAGCATGATAAAGAAGATTCAAAGAGAGTGAGATGCCAGCTCCTTTCATTCAGTCAGTAGCTTCAATCATTTCTGGTATATGAATAACATGATGTTTTTCAATGGCAAAAATCAATGAATATTGTAAATGCACAAACAGTAATTTATTCGCATTGCAAGGTGCAATTCTGAAATTTTTTGGTTTTTCCTGCTCCTCTTAGCATGATAAAGAAGATTCAAAGAGAGTGAGATGCCAGCTCCTTTCATTCAGTCAGTAGCTTCAAACATTTCTGGTATATGAATAACATGATGTTTTTCAATGGCAAAAATCAATGAATATTGTAAATGCACAAACAGTAATTTCTCCGCATTGCAAGGTGCAATTCTGAAATTTTTTGCCTTTTCCTGCTCCTCTTAGCATGATAAAGAAGATTCAAAGAGAGTGAGATGCCAGCTCCTTTCATTCAGTCAGTAGCTTCAATCATTTCTGGACGTTTTTCAATGGCAAAAATCAATGAATATTGTAAATGCACAAACAGTAATTTCTCCGCATTGCAAGGTGCAATTCTGAAATTTTTTGCTTTTTCCTGCTCCTCTTAGCATGATAAAGAAGATTCAAAGAGAGTGAGATTCCAGCTCCTTTCATTCAGTCAGTAGCTTCAAACATTTCTGGTATATGAATAACATGATGTTTTTCAATGGCAAAAATCAATGAATATTGTAAATGCACAAACAGTAATTTCTCCGCATTGCAAGGTGCAATTCTGAAATTTTTTGCTTTTTCCTGCTCCTCTTAGCATGATAAAGAAGATTCAAAGAGAGTGAGTTGCCAGCTCCTTTCATTCAGTCAGTAGCTTCAATCATTTCTGGACGTTTTTCAATGGCAAAAATCAATGAATATTGTAAATGCACAAACAGTAATTTCTCCGCATTGCAAGGTGCAATTCTGAAATTTTTTGCTTTTTCCTGCTCCTCTTAGCATGATAAAGAAGATTCAAAGAGAGTGAGATGCCAGCTCCTTTCATTCAGTCAGTAGCTTCAATCATTTCTGGTATATGAATAACATGATGTTTTTCAATGGCAAAAATCAATGAATATTGTAAATGCACAAACATTAATTTCTCCGCATTGCAAGGTGCAATTCTGAAATTTTTTGCTTTTTCCTGCTCCTCTTAGCATGATAAAGAAGATTCAAAGAGAGTGAGATGCCAGCTCCTTTCATTCAGTCAGTAGCTTCAATCATTTCTGGACGTTTTTCAATGGCAAAAATCAATGAATATTGTAAATGCACAAACAGTAATTTCTCCGCATTGCAAGGTGCAATTCTGAAATTTTTTGCTTTTTCCTGCTCCTCTTAGCATGATAAAGAAGATTCAAAGAGAGTGACATGCCAGCTCCTTTCATTCAGTCAGTAGCTTCAAACATTTCTGGTATATGAATAACATGATGTTTTTCAATGGCAAAAATCAATGAATATTGTAAATGCACAAACAGTAATTTCTCCGCATTGCAAGGTGCAATTCTGAAATTTTTTGCTTTTTCCTGCTCCTCTTAGCATGATAAAGAAGATTCAAAGAGAGTGAGATGCCAGCTCCTTTCATTCAGTCAGTAGCTTCAATCATTTCTGGACGTTTTTCAATGGCAAAAATCAATGAATATTGTAAATGCACAAACAGTAATTTCTCCGCATTGCAAGGTGCAATTCTGAAATTTTTTGCTTTTTCCTGCTCCTCTTAGCATGATAAAGAAGATTTAAAGAGAGTGAGATGTCAGCTCCTTTCATTCAGTCAGTAGCTTCAATCATTTCTGGACGTTTTTCAATGGCAAAAATCAATGTATATTGTAAATGCACAAACAGTAATTTCTCCGCATTGCAAGGTGCAATTCTGAAATTTTTTGCTTTTTCCTGCTCCTCTTAGCATGATAAAGAAGATTCAAAGAGAGTGAGATGCCAGCTCCTTTCATTCAGTCAGTAGCTTCAATCATTTCTGGACGTTTTTCAATGGCAAAAATCAATGAATATTGTAAATGCACAAACAGTAATTTCTCCGCATTGCAAGGTGCAATTCTGAAATTTTTTGCTTTTTCCTGCTCCTCTTAGCATGATAAAGAAGATTCAAAGAGAGTGAGATGCCAGCTCCTTTCATTCAGTCAGTAGCTTCAAACATTTCTGGTATATGAATAACATGATGTTTTTCAATGGCAAAAATCAATGAATTTTGTAAATGCACAAACAGCAATTTCTCCGCATTGCAAGGTGCAATTCTGAAATTTTTTGCTTTTTCCTGCTCCTCTTAGCATGATAAAGAAGATTCAAAGAGAGTGAGATGCCAGCTCCTTTCATTCAGTCAGTAGCTTCAATCATTTCTGGACGTTTTTCAATGGCAAAAATCAATGAATATTGTAAATGCACAAACAGTAATTTCTCCGCATTGCGAGGTGCAATTCTGAAATTTTTTGCTTTTTCAAGCTCCTCTTAGCATGATAAAGAAGATTCAAAGAGAGTGAGATGCCAGCTCCTTTCATTCAGTCAGTAGCTTCAATCATTTCTGGTATATGAATAACATGATGTTTTTCAATGGCAAAAATCAATGAATATTGTAAATGCACAAACAGTAATTTCTCCGCATTGCAAGGTGCAATTCTGAAATTTTTTGCTTTTTCCTGCTCCTCTTAGCATGATAAAGAAGATTCAAAGAGAGTGAGATGCCAGCTCCTTTCATTCAGTCAGTAGCTTCAATCATTTCTGGTATATGAATAACATGATGTTTTTCAATGGCAAAAATCAATGAATATTGTAAATGCACAAACAGTAATTTATTCGCATTGCAAGGTGCAATTCTGAAATTTTTTGCTTTTTCCTGCTCCTCTTAGCATGATAAAGAAGATTCAAAGAGAGTGAGATGCCAGCTCCTTTCATTCAGTCAGTAGCTTCAAACATTTCTGGTATATGAATAACATGATGTTTTTCAATGGCAAAAATCAATGAATATTGTAAATGCACAAACAGTAATTTCTCCGCATTGCAAGGTGCAATTCTGAAATTTTTTGCCTTTTCCTGCTCCTCTTAGCATGATAAAGAAGATTCAAAGAGAGTGAGATGCCAGCTCCTTTCATTCAGTCAGTAGCTTCAATCATTTCTGGACGTTTTTCAATGGCAAAAATCAATGAATATTGTAAATGCACAAACAGTAATTTCTCCGCATTGCAAGGTGCAATTCTGAAATTTTTTGCTTTTTCCTGCTCCTCTTAGCATGATAAAGAAGATTCAAAGAGAGTGAGATGCCAGCTCCTTTCATTCAGTCAGTAGCTTCAAACATTTCTGGTATATGAATAACATGATGTTTTTCAATGGCAAAAATCAATGAATATTGTAAATGCACAAACAGTAATTTCTCCGCATTGCAAGGTGCAATTCTGAAATTTTTTGCTTTTTCCTGCTCCTCTTAGCATGATAAAGAAGATTCAAAGAGAGTGAGATGCCAGCTCCTTTCATTCAGTCAGTAGCTTCAAACATTTCTGGTATATGAATAACATGATGTTTTTCAATGGCAAAAATCAATGAATATTGTAAATGCACAAACAGTAATTTCTCCGCATTGCAAGGTGCAATTCTGAAATTTTTTGCTTTTTCCTGCTCCTCTTAGCATGATAAAGAAGATTCAAAGAGAGTGAGATGCCAGCTCCTTTCATTCAGTCAGTAGCTTCAATCATTTCTGGTATATGAATAACATGATGTTTTTCAATGGCAAAAATCAATGAATATTGTAAATGCACAAACAGTAATTTCTCCGCATTGCAAGGTGCAATTCTGAAATTTTTTGCTTTTTCCTGCTCCTTTTAGCATGATAAAGAAGATTCAAAGAGAGTGAGATGCCAGCTCCTTTCATTCAGTCAGTAGCTTCAATCATTTCTGGACGTTTTTCAATGGCAAAAATCAATGAATATTGTAAATGCACAAACAGTAATTTCTCCGCATTGCAAGGTGCAATTCTGAAATTTTTTGCTTTTTCCTGCTCCTTTTAGCATGATAAAGAAGATTCAAAGAGAGTGACATGCCAGCTCCTTTCATTCAGTCAGTAGCTTCAAACATTTCTGGTATATGAATAACATGATGTTTTTCAATGGCAAAAATCAATGAATATTGTAAATGCACAAACAGTAATTTCTCCGCATTGCAAGGAGCAATTCTGAAATTTTTTGCATTTTCCTGCTCCTCTTAGCATGATAAAGAAGATTCAAAGAGAGTGAGATGCCAGCTCCTTTCATTCAGTCAGTAGCTTCAATCATTTCTGGACGTTTTTCAATGGCAAAAATCAATGAATATTGTAAATGCAAAACAGTATTTTCTCCGCATTGCAAGGTGCAATTCTGAAATTTTTTGCTTTTTCCTGCTCCTCTTAGCATGATAAAGAAGATTCAAAGAGAGTGAGATGCCAGCTCCTTTCATTCAGTCAGTAGCTTCAAACATTTCTGGACGTTTTTCAATGGCAAAAATCAATGAATATTGTAAATGCACAAACAGTAATTTCTCCGCATTGCAAGGTGCAATTCTGAAATTTTTTGCTTTTTCCTGCTCCTCTTAGCATGATAAAGAAGATTCAAAGAGAGTGAGATGCCAGCTCCTTTCATTCAGTCAGTAGCTTCAAACATTTCTGGACGTTTTTCAATGGCAAAAATCAATGAATATTGTAAATGCACAAACAGTAATTTCTCCGCATTGCAAGGTGCAATTCTGAAATTTTTTGCTTTTTCCTGCTCCTCTTAGCATGATAAAGAAGATTCAAAGAGAGTGAGATGCCAGCTCCTTTCATTCAGTCAGTAGCTTCAATCATTTCTGGTATATGAATAACATGATGTTTAACAATGGCAAAAATCAATGAATATTGTAAATGCACAAACAGTAATTTCTCCGCATTGCAAGGTGCAATTCTGAAATTTTTTGCTTTTTCCTGCTCCTCTTAGCATGATAAAGAAGATTCAAAGAGAGTGAGATGCCAGCTCCTTTCATTCAGTCAGTAGCTTCAATCATTTCTGGATGTTTTTCAATGGCAAAAATCAATGAATATTGTAAATGCACAAACAGTAATTTCTCCGCATTGCAAGGAGCAATTCTGAAATTTTTTGCTTTTTCCTGCTCCTCTTAGCATGATAAAGAAGATTCAAAGAGAGTGAGATGCCAGCTCCTTTCATTCAGTCAGTAGCTTCAATCATTTCTGGACGTTTTTCAACGGCAAAAATCAATGAATATTGTAAATGCACAAACAGTAATTTCTCCGCATTGCAAGGTGCAATTCTGAAATTTTTTGCTTTTTCCTGCTCCTCTTAGCATGATAAAGAAGATTCAAAGAGAGTGAGATGCCAGCTCCTTTCATTCAGTCAGTAGCTTCAATCATTTCTGGACGTTTTTCAATGGCAAAAATCAATGAATATTGTAAATGCACAAACAGTAATTTCTCCGCATTGCAAGGTGCAATTCTGAAATTTTTTGCTTTTTCCTGCTCCTCTTAGCATGATAAAGAAGATTCAAACAGAGTGAGATGCCAGCTCCTTTCATTCAGTCAGTAGCTTCAATCATTTCTGGACGTTTTTCAATGGCAAAAATCAATGAATATTGTAAATGCACAAACAGTAATTTCTCCGTATTGCAAGGTGCAATTCTGAAATTTTTTGCTTTTTCCTGCTCCTCTTAGCATGATAAAGAAGATTCAAAGAGAGTGAGATGCCAGCTCCTTTCATTCAGTCAGTAGCTTCAATCATTTCTGGACGTTTTTCAATGGCAAAAATCAATGAATATTGTAAATGCACAAGCAGTAATTTCTCCGCATTGCAAGGTGCAATTCTGAAATTTTTTGCTTTTTCCTGCTCCTCTTAGCATGATAAAGAAGATTCAAAGAGACTGAGATGCCAGCTCCTTTCATTCAGTCAGTAGCTTCAATCATTTCTGGACGTTTTTCAATGGCAAAAATCAATGAATATTGTAAATGCACAAACAGTAATTTCTCCGCATTGCAAGGTGCAATTCTGAAATTTTTTACTTTTTCCTGCTCCTCTTAGCATGAAAAAGAAGATTCAAAGAGAGTGAGATGCCAGCTCCTTTCATTCAGTCAGTAGCTTCAATCATTTCTGGTATATGAATAACATGATGTTTTTCAATGGCAAAAATCAATGAATATTGTAAATGCACAAACAGTAATTTCTAAGCATTGCAAGGTGCAATTCTGAAATTTTTTGCTTTTTCCTGCTCCTCTTAGCATGATAAAGAAGATTCAAAGAGAGTGAGATGCCAGCTCCTTTCATTCAGTCAGTAGCTTCAATCATTTCTGGACGTTTTTCAATGGCAAAAATCAATGAATATTGTAAATGCACAAACAGTAATTTCTCCGCATTGCAAGGTGCAATTCTGAAATTTTTTGCTTTTTCCTGCTCCTCTTAGCATGATAAAGAAGATTCAAAGAGAGTGAGATGCCAGCTCCTTTCATTCAGTCAGTAGCTTCAATCATTTCTGGTATATGAATAACATGATGTTTTTCAATGGCAAAAATCAATGAATATTGTAAATGCACAAACAGTAATTTCTCCGCATTGCAAGGTGCAATTCTGAAATTTTTTGCTTTTTCCTGCTCCTCTTAGCATGATAAAGAAGATTCAAAGAGAGTGAGATGCCAGCTCCTTTCATTCAGTCAGTAGCTTCAAACATTTCTGGACGTTTTTCAATGGCAAAAATCAATGAATATTGTAAATGCACAAACAGTAATTTCTCCGCATTGCAAGGTGCAATTCTGAAATTTTTTGCTTTTTCCTGCTCCTCTTAGCATGATAAAGAAGATTCAAAGAGAGTGAGATGCCAGCTCCTTTCATTCAGTCAGTAGCTTCAATCATTTCTGGTATATGAATAACATGATGTTTAACAATGGCAAAAATCAATGAATATTGTAAATGCACAAACAGTAATTTCTCCGCATTGCAAGGTGCAATTCTGAAATTTTTTGCTTTTTCCTGCTCCTCTTAGCATGATAAAGAAGATTCAAAGAGAGTGAGATGCCAGCTCCTTTCATTCAGTCAGTAGCTTCAATCATTTCTGGATGTTTTTCAATGGCAAAAATCAATGAATATTGTAAATGCACAAACAGTAATTTCTCCGCATTGCAAGGTGCAATTCTGAAATGTTTTGCTTTTTCCTGCTCCTCTTAGCATGATAAAGAAGATTCAAAGAGAGTGAGATGCCAGCTCCTTTCATTCAGTCAGTAGCTTCAATCATTTCTGGTATATGAATAACATGATGTTTTTCAATGGCAAAAATCAATGAATATTGTAAATGCACAAACAGTAATTTATTCGCATTGCAAGGTGCAATTCTGAAATTTTTTGGTTTTTCCTGCTCCTCTTAGCATGATAAAGAAGATTCAAAGAGAGTGAGATGCCAGCTCCTTTCATTCAGTCAGTAGCTTCAAACATTTCTGGTATATGAATAACATGATGTTTTTCAATGGCAAAAATCAATGAATATTGTAAATGCACAAACAGTAATTTCTCCGCATTGCAAGGTGCAATTCTGAAATTTTTTGCCTTTTCCTGCTCCTCTTAGCATGATAAAGAAGATTCAAAGAGAGTGAGATGCCAGCTCCTTTCATTCAGTCAGTAGCTTCAATCATTTCTGGACGTTTTTCAATGGCAAAAATCAATGAATATTGTAAATGCACAAACAGTAATTTCTCCGCATTGCAAGGTGCAATTCTGAAATTTTTTGCTTTTTCCTGCTCCTCTTAGCATGATAAAGAAGATTCAAAGAGAGTGAGATTCCAGCTCCTTTCATTCAGTCAGTAGCTTCAAACATTTCTGGTATATGAATAACATGATGTTTTTCAATCGCAAAAATCAATGAATATTGTAAATGCACAAACAGTAATTTCTCCGCATTGCAAGGTGCAATTCTGAAATTTTTTGCTTTTTCCTGCTCCTCTTAGCATGATAAAGAAGATTCAAAGAGAGTGAGATGCCAGCTCCTTTCATTCAGTCAGTAGCTTCAATCATTTCTGGACGTTTTTCAATGGCAAAAATCAATGAATATTGTAAATGCACAAACAGTAATTTCTCCGCATTGCAAGGTGCAATTCTGAAATTTTTTGCTTTTTCCTGCTCCTCTTAGCATGATAAAGAAGATTCAAAGAGAGTGAGATGCCAGCTCCTTTCATTCAGTCAGTAGCTTCAATCATTTCTGGTATATGAATAACATGATGTTTTTCAATGGCAAAAATCAATGAATATTGTAAATGCACAAACAGTAATTTCTCCGCATTGCAAGGTGCAATTCTGAAATTTTTTGCTTTTTCCTGCTCCTCTTAGCATGATAAAGAAGATTCAAAGAGAGTGAGATGCCAGCTCCTTTCATTCAGTCAGTAGCTTCAATCATTTCTGGACGTTTTTCAATGGCAAAAATCAATGAATATTGTAAATGCACAAACAGTAATTTCTCCGCATTGCAAGGTGCAATTCTGAAATTTTTTGCTTTTTCCTGCTCCTCTTAGCATGATAAAGAAGATTCAAAGAGAGTGACATGCCAGCTCCTTTCATTCAGTCAGTAGCTTCAATCATTTCTGGTATATGAATAACATGATGTTTTTCAATGGCAAAAATCAATGAATATTGTAAATGCACAAACAGTAATTTATTCGCATTGCAAGGTGCAATTCTGAAATTTTTTGGTTTTTCCTGCTCCTCTTAGCATGATAAAGAAGATTCAAAGAGAGTGAGATGCCAGCTCCTTTCATTCAGTCAGTAGCTTCAAACATTTCTGGTATATGAATAACATGATGTTTTTCAATGGCAAAAATCAATGAATATTGTAAATGCACAAACAGTAATTTCTCCGCATTGCAAGGTGCAATTCTGAAATTTTTTGCCTTTTCCTGCTCCTCTTAGCATGATAAAGAAGATTCAAAGAGAGTGAGATGCCAGCTCCTTTCATTCAGTCAGTAGCTTCAAACATTTCTGGACGTTTTTCAATGGCAAAAATCAATGAATATTGTAAATGCACAAACAGTAATTTCTCCGCATTGCAAGGTGCAATTCTGAAATTTTTTGCTTTTTCCTGCTCCTCTTAGCATGATAAAGAAGATTCAAAGAGAGTGAGATGCCAGCTCCTTTCATTCAGTCAGTAGCTTCAATCATTTCTGGTATATGAATAACATGATGTTTAACAATGGCAAAAATCAATGAATATTGTAAATGCACAAACAGTAATTTCTCCGCATTGCAATGTGCAATTCTGAAATTTTTTGCTTTTTCCTGCTCCTCTTAGCATGATAAAGAAGATTCAAAGAGAGTGAGATGCCAGCTCCTTTCATTCAGTCAGTAGCTTCAATCATTTCTGGATGTTTTTCAATGGCAAAAATCAATGAATATTGTAAATGCACAAACAGTAATTTCTCCGCATTGCAAGGAGCAATTCTGAAATTTTTTGCTTTTTCCTGCTCCTCTTAGCATGATAAAGAAGATTCAAAGAGAGTGAGATGCCAGCTCCTTTCATTCAGTCAGTAGCTTCAATCATTTCTGGACGTTTTTCAACGGCAAAAATCAATGAATATTGTAAATGCACAAACAGTAATTTCTCCGCATTGCAAGGTGCAATTCTGAAATTTTTTGCTTTTTCCTGCTCCTCTTAGCATGATAAAGAAGATTCAAAGAGAGTGAGATGCCAGCTCCTTTCATTCAGTCAGTAGCTTCAATCATTTCTGGACGTTTTTCAATGGCAAAAATCAATGAATATTGTAAATGCACAAACAGTAATTTCTCCGCATTGCAAGGTGCAATTCTGAAATTTTTTGCTTTTTCCTGCTCCTCTTAGCATGATAAAGAAGATTCAAACAGAGTGAGATGCCAGCTCCTTTCATTCAGTCAGTAGCTTCAATCATTTCTGGACGTTTTTCAATGGCAAAAATCAATGAATATTGTAAATGCACAAACAGTAATTTCTCCGTATTGCAAGGTGCAATTCTGAAATTTTTTGCTTTTTCCTGCTCCTCTTAGCATGATAAAGAAGATTCAAAGAGAGTGAGATGCCAGCTCCTTTCATTCAGTCAGTAGCTTCAATCATTTCTGGACGTTTTTCAATGGCAAAAATCAATGAATATTGTAAATGCACAAGCAGTAATTTCTCCGCATTGCAAGGTGCAATTCTGAAATTTTTTGCTTTTTCCTGCTCCTCTTAGCATGATAAAGAAGATTCAAAGAGACTGAGATGCCAGCTCCTTTCATTCAGTCAGTAGCTTCAATCATTTCTGGACGTTTTTCAATGGCAAAAATCAATGAATATTGTAAATGCACAAACAGTAATTTCTCCGCATTGCAAGGTGCAATTCTGAAATTTTTTACTTTTTCCTGCTCCTCTTAGCATGAAAAAGAAGATTCAAAGAGAGTGAGATGCCAGCTCCTTTCATTCAGTCAGTAGCTTCAATCATTTCTGGATGTTTTTCAATGGCAAAAATCAATGAATATTGTAAATGCACAAACAGTAATTTCTCCGCATTGCAAGGTGCAATTCTGAAATGTTTTGCTTTTTCCTGCTCCTCTTAGCATGATAAAGAAGATTCAAAGAGAGTGAGATGCCAGCTCCTTTCATTCAGTCAGTAGCTTCAATCATTTCTGGTATATGAATAACATGATGTTTTTCAATGGCAAAAATCAATGAATATTGTAAATGCACAAACAGTAATTTATTCGCATTGCAAGGTGCAATTCTGAAATTTTTTGGTTTTTCCTGCTCCTCTTAGCATGATAAAGAAGATTCAAAGAGAGTGAGATGCCAGCTCCTTTCATTCAGTCAGTAGCTTCAAACATTTCTGGTATATGAATAACATGATGTTTTTCAATGGCAAAAATCAATGAATATTGTAAATGCACAAACAGTAATTTCTCCGCATTGCAAGGTGCAATTCTGAAATTTTTTGCCTTTTCCTGCTCCTCTTAGCATGATAAAGAAGATTCAAAGAGAGTGAGATGCCAGCTCCTTTCATTCAGTCAGTAGCTTCAATCATTTCTGGACGTTTTTCAATGGCAAAAATCAATGAATATTGTAAATGCACAAACAGTAATTTCTCCGCATTGCAAGGTGCAATTCTGAAATTTTTTGCTTTTTCCTGCTCCTCTTAGCATGATAAAGAAGATTCAAAGAGAGTGAGATTCCAGCTCCTTTCATTCAGTCAGTAGCTTCAAACATTTCTGGTATATGAATAACATGATGTTTTTCAATCGCAAAAATCAATGAATATTGTAAATGCACAAACAGTAATTTCTCCGCATTGCAAGGTGCAATTCTGAAATTTTTTGCTTTTTCCTGCTCCTCTTAGCATGATAAAGAAGATTCAAAGAGAGTGAGATGCCAGCTCCTTTCATTCAGTCAGTAGCTTCAATCATTTCTGGACGTTTTTCAATGGCAAAAATCAATGAATATTGTAAATGCACAAACAGTAATTTCTCCGCATTGCAAGGTGCAATTCTGAAATTTTTTGCTTTTTCCTGCTCCTCTTAGCATGATAAAGAAGATTCAAAGAGAGTGAGATGCCAGCTCCTTTCATTCAGTCAGTAGCTTCAATCATTTCTGGTATATGAATAACATGATGTTTTTCAATGGCAAAAATCAATGAATATTGTAAATGCACAAACAGTAATTTCTCCGCATTGCAAGGTGCAATTCTGAAATTTTTTGCTTTTTCCTGCTCCTCTTAGCATGATAAAGAAGATTCAAAGAGAGTGAGATGCCAGCTCCTTTCATTCAGTCAGTAGCTTCAATCATTTCTGGACGTTTTTCAATGGCAAAAATCAATGAATATTGTAAATGCACAAACAGTAATTTCTCCGCATTGCAAGGTGCAATTCTGAAATTTTTTGCTTTTTCCTGCTCCTCTTAGCATGATAAAGAAGATTCAAAGAGAGTGACATGCCAGCTCCTTTCATTCAGTCAGTAGCTTCAATCATTTCTGGTATATGAATAACATGATGTTTTTCAATGGCAAAAATCAATGAATATTGTAAATGCACAAACAGTAATTTATTCGCATTGCAAGGTGCAATTCTGAAATTTTTTGGTTTTTCCTGCTCCTCTTAGCATGATAAAGAAGATTCAAAGAGAGTGAGATGCCAGCTCCTTTCATTCAGTCAGTAGCTTCAAACATTTCTGGTATATGAATAACATGATGTTTTTCAATGGCAAAAATCAATGAATATTGTAAATGCACAAACAGTAATTTCTCCGCATTGCAAGGTGCAATTCTGAAATTTTTTGCCTTTTCCTGCTCCTCTTAGCATGATAAAGAAGATTCAAAGAGAGTGAGATGCCAGCTCCTTTCATTCAGTCAGTAGCTTCAATCATTTCTGGACGTTTTTCAATGGCAAAAATCAATGAATATTGTAAATGCACAAACAGTAATTTCTCCGCATTGCAAGGTGCAATTCTGAAATTTTTTGCTTTTTCCTGCTCCTCTTAGCATGATAAAGAAGATTCAAAGAGAGTGAGATTCCAGCTCCTTTCATTCAGTCAGTAGCTTCAAACATTTCTGGTATATGAATAACATGATGTTTTTCAATGGCAAAAATCAATGAATATTGTAAATGCACAAACAGTAATTTCTCCGCATTGCAAGGTGCAATTCTGAAATTTTTTGCTTTTTCCTGCTCCTCTTAGCATGATAAAGAAGATTCAAAGAGAGTGAGATGCCAGCTCCTTTCATTCAGTCAGTAGCTTCAATCATTTCTGGACGTTTTTCAATGGCAAAAATCAATGAATATTGTAAATGCACAAACAGTAATTTCTCCGCATTGCAAGGTGCAATTCTGAAATTTTTTGCTTTTTCCTGCTCCTCTTAGCATGATAAAGAAGATTCAAAGAGAGTGAGATGCCAGCTCCTTTCATTCAGTCAGTAGCTTCAATCATTTCTGGTATATGAATAACATGATGTTTTTCAATGGCAAAAATCAATGAATATTGTAAATGCACAAACAGTAATTTCTCCGCATTGCAAGGTGCAATTCTGAAATTTTTTGCTTTTTCCTGCTCCTCTTAGCATGATAAAGAAGATTCAAAGAGAGTGAGATGCCAGCTCCTTTCATTCAGTCAGTAGCTTCAATCATTTCTGGACGTTTTTCAATGGCAAAAATCAATGAATATTGTAAATGCTCAAACAGTAATTTCTCCGCATTGCAAGGTGCAATTCTGAAATTTTTTGCTTTTTCCTGCTCCTCTTAGCATGATAAAGAAGATTCAAAGAGAGTGACATGCCAGCTCCTTTCATTCAGTCAGTAGCTTCAAACATTTCTGGTATATGAATAACATGATGTTTTTCAATGGCAAAAATCAATGAATATTGTAAATGCACAAACAGTAATTTCTCCGCATTGCAAGGTGCAATTCTGAAATTTTTTGCTTTTTCCTGCTCCTCTTAGCATGATAAAGAAGATTCAAAGAGAGTGAGATGCCAGCTCCTTTCATTCAGTCAGTAGCTTCAATCATTTCTGGACGTTTTTCAATGGCAAAAATCAATGAATATTGTAAATGCACAAACAGTAATTTCTCCGCATTGCAAGGTGCAATTCTGAAATTTTTTGCTTTTTCCTGCTCCTCTTAGCATGATAAAGAAGATTCAAAGAGAGTGAGATGCCAGCTCCTTTCATTCAGTCAGTAGCTTCAATCATTTCTGGACGTTTTTCAATGGCAAAAATCAATGAATATTTTAAATGCACAAACAGTAATTTCTCCGCATTGCAAGGTGCAATTCTGAAATTTTTTGCTTTTTCCTGCTCCTCTTAGCATGATAAAGAAGATTCAAAGAGAGTGAGATGCCAGCTCCTTTCATTCAGTCAGTAGCTTCAATCATTTCTGGACATTTTTCAATGGCAAAAATCAATGTATATTGTAAATGCACAAACAGTAATTTCTCCGCATTGCAAGGTGCAATTCTGAAATTTTTTGCTTTTTCCTGCTCCTCTTAGCATGATAAAGAAGATTCAAAGAGAGTGAGATGCCAGCTCCTTTCATTCAGTCAGTAGCTTCAATCATTTCTGGACGTTTTTCAATGGCAAAAATCAATGTATATTGTAAATGCACAAACAGTAATTTCTCCGCATTGCAAGGTGCAATTCTGAAATTTTTTGCTTTTTCCTGCTCCTCTTAGCAGGATAAAGAAGATTCAAAGAGAGTGAGATGCCAGCTCCTTTCATTCAGTCAGTAGCTTCAATCATTTCTGGACGTTTTTCAATGGCAAAAATCAATGAATATTGTAAATGCACAAACAGTAATTTCTCCGCATTGCAAGGTGCAATTCTGAAATTTTTTGCTTTTTCCTGCTCCTCTTAGCATGATAAAGAAGATTCAAAGAGAGTGAGATGCCAGCTCCTTTCATTCAGTCAGTAGCTTCAAACATTTCTGGTATATGAATAACATGATGTTTTTCAATGGCAAAAATCAATGAATTTTGTAAATGCACAAACAGCAATTTCTCCGCATTGCAAGGTGCAATTCTGAAATTTTTTGCTTTTTCCTGCTCCTCTTAGCATGATAAAGAAGATTCAAAGAGAGTGAGATGCCAGCTCCTTTCATTCAGTCAGTAGCTTCAATCATTTCTGGACGTTTTTCAATGGCAAAAATCAATGAATATTGTAAATGCACAAACAGTAATTTCTCCGCATTGCGAGGTGCAATTCTGAAATTTTTTGCTTTTTCCTGCTCCTCTTAGCATGATAAAGAAGATTCAAAGAGAGTGAGATGCCAGCTCCTTTCATTTAGTCAGTAGCTTCAATCATTTCTGGTATATGAATAACATGATGTTTTTCAATGGCAAAAATCAATGAATATTGTAAATGCACAAACAGTAATTTCTCCGCATTGCAAGGTGCAATTCTGAAATTTTTTGCTTTTTCCTGCTCCTCTTAGCATGATAAAGAAGATTCAAAGAGAGTGAGATGCCAGCTCCTTTCATTCAGTCAGTAGCTTCAATCATTTCTGGTATATGAATAACATGATGTTTTTCAATGGCAAAAATCAATGAATATTGTAAATGCACAAACAGTAATTTATTCGCATTGCAAGGTGCAATTCTGAAATTTTTTGCTTTTTCCTGCTCCTCTTAGCATGATAAAGAAGATTCAAAGAGAGTGAGATGCCAGCTCCTTTCATTCAGTCAGTAGCTTCAAACATTTCTGGTATATGAATAACATGATGTTTTTCAATGGCAAAAATCAATGAATATTGTAAATGCACAAACAGTAATTTCTCCGCATTGCAAGGTGCAATTCTGAAATTTTTTGCCTTTTCCTGCTCCTCTTAGCATGATAAAGAAGATTCAAAGAGAGTGAGATGCCAGCTCCTTTCATTCAGTCAGTAGCTTCAATCATTTCTGGACGTTTTTCAATGGCAAAAATCAATGAATATTGTAAATGCACAAACAGTAATTTCTCCGCATTGCAAGGTGCAATTCTGAAATTTTTTGCTTTTTCCTGCTCCTCTTAGCATGATAAAGAAGATTCAAAGAGATTGAGATGCCAGCTCCTTTCATTCAGTCAGTAGCTTCAAACATTTCTGGTATATGAATAACATGATGTTTTTCAATGGCAAAAATCAATGAATATTGTAAATGCACAAACAGTAATTTCTCCGCATTGCAAGGTGCAATTCTGAAATTTTTTGCTTTTTCCTGCTCCTCTTAGCATGATAAAGAAGATTCAAAGAGAGTGAGATGCCAGCTCCTTTCATTCAGTCAGTAGCTTCAATCATTTCTGGACATTTTTCAATGGCAAAAATCAATGAATATTGTAAATGCACAAACAGTAATTTCTCCGCATTGCAAGGTGCAATTCTGAAATTTTTTGCTTTTTCCTGCTCCTCTTAGCATGATAAAGAAGATTCAAAGAGAGTGAGATGCCAGCTCCTTTCATTCAGTCAGTAGCTTCAATCATTTCTGGTATATGAATAACATGATGTTTTTCAATGGCAAAAATCAATGAATATTGTAAATGCACAAACAGTAATTTCTCCGCATTGCAAGGTGCAATTCTGAAATTTTTTGCTTTTTCCTGCTCCTCTTAGCATGATAAAGAAGATTCAAAGAGAGTGAGATGCCAGCTCCTTTCATTCAGTCAGTAGCTTCAATCATTTCTGGACGTTTTTCAATGGCAAAAATCAATGAATATTGTAAATGCACAAACAGTAATTTCTCCGCATTGCAAGGTGCAATTCTGAAATTTTTTGCTTTTTCCTGCTCCTTTTAGCATGATAAAGAAGATTCAAAGAGAGTGACATGCCAGCTCCTTTCATTCAGTCAGTAGCTTCAAACATTTCTGGTATATGAATAACATGATGTTTTTCAATGGCAAAAATCAATGAATATTGTAAATGCACAAACAGTAATTTCTCCGCATTGCAAGGAGCAATTCTGAAATTTTTTGCATTTTCCTGCTCCTCTTAGCATGATAAAGAAGATTCAAAGAGAGTGAGATGCCAGCTCCTTTCATTCAGTCAGTAGCTTCAATCATTTCTGGACGTTTTTCAATGGCAAAAATCAATGAATATTGTAAATGCACAAACAGTAATTTCTCCGCATTGCAAGGTGCAATTCTGAAATTTTTTGCTTTTTCCTGCTCCTCTTAGCATGATAAAGAAGATTCAAAGAGAGTGAGATGCCAGCTCCTTTCATTCAGTCAGTAGCTTCAAACATTTCTGGACGTTTTTCAATGGCAAAAATCAATGAATATTGTAAATGCACAAACAGTAATTTCTCCGCATTGCAAGGTGCAATTCTGAAATTTTTTGCTTTTTCCTGCTCCTCTTAGCATGATAAAGAAGATTCAAAGAGAGTGAGATGCCAGCTCCTTTCAT
This sequence comes from Phyllobates terribilis, assembly GCF_046119375.1. Taxonomy (NCBI): domain Eukaryota; kingdom Metazoa; phylum Chordata; class Amphibia; order Anura; family Dendrobatidae; genus Phyllobates; species Phyllobates terribilis. Next base: position 183,408 of record NW_027363824.1, on the reverse strand, counting down.
TCAGTCAGTAGCTTCAATCATTTCTGGTATATGAATAACATGATGTTTAACAATGGCAAAAATCAATGAATATTGTAAATGCACAAACAGTAATTTCTCCGCATTGCAAGGTGCAATTCTGAAATTTTTTGCTTTTTCCTGCTCCTCTTAGCATGATAAAGAAGATTCAAAGAGAGTGAGATGCCAGCTCCTTTCATTCAGTCAGTAGCTTCAATCATTTCTGGATGTTTTTCAATGGCAAAAATCAATGAATATTGTAAATGCACAAACAGTAATTTCTCCGCATTGCAAGGTGCAATTCTGAAATTTTTTGCTTTTTCCTGCTCCTCTTAGCATGATAAAGAAGATTCAAAGAGAGTGAGATGCCAGCTCCTTTCATTCAGTCAGTAGCTTCAATCATTTCTGGACGTTTTTCAACGGCAAAAATCAATGAATATTGTAAATGCACAAGCAGTAATTTCTCCGCATTGCAAGGTGCAATTCTGAAATTTTTTGCTTTTTCCTGCTCCTCTTAGCATGATAAAGAAGATTCAAAGAGACTGAGATGCCAGCTCCTTTCATTCAGTCAGTAGCTTCAATCATTTCTGGACGTTTTTCAATGGCAAAAATCAATGAATATTGTAAATGCACAAACAGTAATTTCTCCGCATTGCAAGGTGCAATTCTGAAATTTTTTACTTTTTCCTGCTCCTCTTAGCATGAAAAAGAAGATTCAAAGAGAGTGAGATGCCAGCTCCTTTCATTCAGTCAGTAGCTTCAATCATTTCTGGTATATGAATAACATGATGTTTTTCAATGGCAAAAATCAATGAATATTGTAAATGCACAAACAGTAATTTCTCCGCATTGCAAGGTGCAATTCTGAAATTTTTTGCTTTTTCCTGCTCCTCTTAGCATGATAAAGAAGATTCAAAGAGAGTGAGATGCCAGCTCCTTTCATTCAGTCAGTAGCTTCAATCATTTCTGGACGTTTTTCAATGGCAAAAATCAATGAATATTGTAAATGCACAAACAGTAATTTCTCCGCATTGCAAGGTGCAATTCTGAAATTTTTTGCTTTTTCCTGCTCCTCTTAGCATGATAAAGAAGATTCAAAGAGAGTGAGATGCCAGCTCCTTTCATTCAGTCAGTAGCTTCAATCATTTCTGGTATATGAATAACATGATGTTTTTCAATGGCAAAAATCAATGAATATTGTAAATGCACAAACAGTAATTTCTCCGCATTGCAAGGTGCAATTCTGAAATTTTTTGCTTTTTCCTGCTCCTCTTAGCATGATAAAGAAGATTCAAAGAGAGTGAGATGCCAGCTCCTTTCATTCAGTCAGTAGCTTCAAACATTTCTGGACGTTTTTCAATGGCAAAAATCAATGAATATTGTAAATGCACAAACAGTAATTTCTCCACATTGCAAGGTGCAATTCTGAAATTTTTTGCTTTTTCCTGCTCCTCTTAGCATGATAAAGAAGATTCAAAGAGAGTGAGATGCCAGCTCCTTTCATTCAGTCAGTAGCTTCAATCATTTCTGGTATATGAATAACATGATGTTTAACAATGGCAAAAATCAATGAATATTGTAAATGCACAAACAGTAATTTCTCCGCATTGCAAGGTGCAATTCTGAAATTTTTTGCTTTTTCCTGCTCCTCTTAGCATGATAAAGAAGATTCAAAGAGAGTGAGATGCCAGCTCCTTTCATTCAGTCAGTAGCTTCAATCATTTCTGGATGTTTTTCAATGGCAAAAATCAATGAATATTGTAAATGCACAAACAGTAATTTCTCCGCATTGCAAGGTGCAATTCTGAAATTTTTTGCTTTTTCCTGCTCCTCTTAGCATGATAAAGAAGATTCAAAGAGAGTGAGATGCCAGCTCCTTTCATTCAGTCAGTAGCTTCAATCATTTCTGGACGTTTTTCAACGGCAAAAATCAATGAATATTGTAAATGCACAAACAGTAATTTCTCCGCATTGCAAGGTGCAATTCTGAAATTTTTTGCTTTTTCCTGCTCCTCTTAGCATGATAAAGAAGTTTCAAAGAGAGTGAGATGCCAGCTCCTTTCATTCAGTCAGTAGCTTCAATCATTTCTGGACGTTTTTCAATGGCAAAAATCAATGAATATTGTAAATGCACAAACAGTAATTTCTCCGCATTGCAAGGTGCAATTCTGAAATTTTTTGCTTTTTCCTGCTCCTCTTAGCATGATAAAGAAGATTCAAAGAGAGTGAGATGCCAGCTCCTTTCATTCAGTCAGTAGCTTCAATCATTTCTGGACGTTTTTCAATGGCAAAAATCAATGAATATTGTAAATGCACAAACAGTAATTTCTCCGCATTGCAAGGTGCAATTCTGAAATTTTTTGCTTTTTCCTGCTCCTCTTAGCATGATAAAGAAGATTCAAAGAGAGTGAGATGCCAGCTCCTTTCATTCAGTCAGTAGCTTCAAACATTTCTGGTATATGAATAACATGATGTTTTTCAATGGCAAAAATCAATGAATTTTGTAAATGCACAAACAGCAATTTCTCCGCATTGCAAGGTGCAATTCTGAAATTTTTTGCTTTTTCCTGCTCCTCTTAGCATGATAAAGAAGATTCAAAGAGAGTGAGATGCCAGCTCCTTTCATTCAGTCAGTAGCTTCAATCATTTCTGGACGTTTTTCAATGGCAAAAATCAATGAATATTGTAAATGCACAAACAGTAATTTCTCCGCATTGCGAGGTGCAATTCTGAAATTTTTTGCTTTTTCCTGCTCCTCTTAGCATGATAAAGAAGATTCAAAGAGAGTGAGATGCCAGCTCCTTTCATTCAGTCAGTAGCTTCAATCATTTCTGGTATGTGAATAACATGATGTTTTTCAATGGCAAAAATCAATGAATATTGTAAATGCACAAACAGTAATTTCTCCGCATTGCAAGGTGCAATTCTGAAATGTTTTGCTTTTTCCTGCTCCTCTTAGCATGATAAAGAAGATTCAAAGAGAGTGAGATGCCAGCTCCTTTCATTCAGTCAGTAGCTTCAATCATTTCTGGTATATGAATAACATGATGTTTTTCAATGGCAAAAATCAATGAATATTGTAAATGCACAAACAGTAATTTATTCGCATTGCAAGGTGCAATTCTGAAATTTTTTGGTTTTTCCTGCTCCTCTTAGCATGATAAAGAAGATTCAAAGAGAGTGAGATGCCAGCTCCTTTCATTCAGTCAGTAGCTTCAAACATTTCTGGTATATGAATAACATGATGTTTTTCAATGGCAAAAATCAATGAATATTGTAAATGCACAAACAGTAATTTCTCCGCATTGCAAGGTGCAATTCTGAAATTTTTTGCCTTTTCCTGCTCCTCTTAGCATGATAAAGAAGATTCAAAGAGAGTGAGATGCCAGCTCCTTTCATTCAGTCAGTAGCTTCAATCATTTCTGGACGTTTTTCAATGGCAAAAATCAATGAATATTGTAAATGCACAAACAGTAATTTCTCCGCATTGCAAGGTGCAATTCTGAAATTTTTTGCTTTTTCCTGCTCCTCTTAGCATGATAAAGAAGATTCAAAGAGAGTGAGATTCCAGCTCCTTTCATTCAGTCAGTAGCTTCAAACATTTCTGGTATATGAATAACATGATGTTTTTCAATGGCAAAAATCAATGAATATTGTAAATGCACAAACAGTAATTTCTCCGCATTGCAAGGTGCAATTCTGAAATTTTTTGCTTTTTCCTGCTCCTCTTAGCATGATAAAGAAGATTCAAAGAGAGTGAGTTGCCAGCTCCTTTCATTCAGTCAGTAGCTTCAATCATTTCTGGACGTTTTTCAATGGCAAAAATCAATGAATATTGTAAATGCACAAACAGTAATTTCTCCGCATTGCAAGGTGCAATTCTGAAATTTTTTGCTTTTTCCTGCTCCTCTTAGCATGATAAAGAAGATTCAAAGAGAGTGAGATGCCAGCTCCTTTCATTCAGTCAGTAGCTTCAATCATTTCTGGTATATGAATAACATGATGTTTTTCAATGGCAAAAATCAATGAATATTGTAAATGCACAAACAGTAATTTCTCCGCATTGCAAGGTGCAATTCTGAAATTTTTTGCTTTTTCCTGCTCCTCTTAGCATGATAAAGAAGATTCAAAGAGAGTGAGATGCCAGCTCCTTTCATTCAGTCAGTAGCTTCAATCATTTCTGGACGTTTTTCAATGGCAAAAATCAATGAATATTGTAAATGCACAAACAGTAATTTCTCCGCATTGCAAGGTGCAATTCTGAAATTTTTTGCTTTTTCCTGCTCCTCTTAGCATGATAAAGAAGATTCAAAGAGAGTGACATGCCAGCTCCTTTCATTCAGTCAGTAGCTTCAAACATTTCTGGTATATGAATAACATGATGTTTTTCAATGGCAAAAATCAATGAATATTGTAAATGCACAAACAGTAATTTCTCCGCATTGCAAGGTGCAATTCTGAAATTTTTTGCTTTTTCCTGCTCCTCTTAGCATGATAAAGAAGATTCAAAGAGAGTGAGATGCCAGCTCCTTTCATTCAGTCAGTAGCTTCAATCATTTCTGGACGTTTTTCAATGGCAAAAATCAATGAATATTGTAAATGCACAAACAGTAATTTCTCCGCATTGCAAGGTGCAATTCTGAAATTTTTTGCTTTTTCCTGCTCCTCTTAGCATGATAAAGAAGATTTAAAGAGAGTGAGATGCCAGCTCCTTTCATTCAGTCAGTAGCTTCAATCATTTCTGGACGTTTTTCAATGGCAAAAATCAATGTATATTGTAAATGCACAAACAGTAATTTCTCCGCATTGCAAGGTGCAATTCTGAAATTTTTTGCTTTTTCCTGCTCCTCTTAGCATGATAAAGAAGATTCAAAGAGAGTGAGATGCCAGCTCCTTTCATTCAGTCAGTAGCTTCAATCATTTCTGGACGTTTTTCAATGGCAAAAATCAATGAATATTGTAAATGCACAAACAGTAATTTCTCCGCATTGCAAGGTGCAATTCTGAAATTTTTTGCTTTTTCCTGCTCCTCTTAGCATGATAAAGAAGATTCAAAGAGAGTGAGATGCCAGCTCCTTTCATTCAGTCAGTAGCTTCAAACATTTCTGGTATATGAATAACATGATGTTTTTCAATGGCAAAAATCAATGAATTTTGTAAATGCACAAACAGCAATTTCTCCGCATTGCAAGGTGCAATTCTGAAATTTTTTGCTTTTTCCTGCTCCTCTTAGCATGATAAAGAAGATTCAAAGAGAGTGAGATGCCAGCTCCTTTCATTCAGTCAGTAGCTTCAATCATTTCTGGACGTTTTTCAATGGCAAAAATCAATGAATATTGTAAATGCACAAACAGTAATTTCTCCGCATTGCGAGGTGCAATTCTGAAATTTTTTGCTTTTTCAAGCTCCTCTTAGCATGATAAAGAAGATTCAAAGAGAGTGAGATGCCAGCTCCTTTCATTCAGTCAGTAGCTTCAATCATTTCTGGTATATGAATAACATGATGTTTTTCAATGGCAAAAATCAATGAATATTGTAAATGCACAAACAGTAATTTCTCCGCATTGCAAGGTGCAATTCTGAAATTTTTTGCTTTTTCCTGCTCCTCTTAGCATGATAAAGAAGATTCAAAGAGAGTGAGATGCCAGCTCCTTTCATTCAGTCAGTAGCTTCAATCATTTCTGGTATATGAATAACATGATGTTTTTCAATGGCAAAAATCAATGAATATTGTAAATGCACAAACAGTAATTTATTCGCATTGCAAGGTGCAATTCTGAAATTTTTTGCTTTTTCCTGCTCCTCTTAGCATGATAAAGAAGATTCAAAGAGAGTGAGATGCCAGCTCCTTTCATTCAGTCAGTAGCTTCAAACATTTCTGGTATATGAATAACATGATGTTTTTCAATGGCAAAAATCAATGAATATTGTAAATGCACAAACAGTAATTTCTCCGCATTGCAAGGTGCAATTCTGAAATTTTTTGCCTTTTCCTGCTCCTCTTAGCATGATAAAGAAGATTCAAAGAGAGTGAGATGCCAGCTCCTTTCATTCAGTCAGTAGCTTCAATCATTTCTGGTATATGAATAACATGATGTTTTTCAATGGCAAAAATCAATGAATATTGTAAATGCACAAACAGTAATTTCTCCGCATTGCAAGGTGCAATTCTGAAATTTCTTGCTTTTTCCTGCTCCTTTTAGCATGATAAAGAAGATTCAAAGAGAGTGAGATGCCAGCTCCTTTCATTCAGTCAGTAGCTTCAATCATTTCTGGACGTTTTTCAATGGCAAAAATCAATGAATATTGTAAATGCACAAACAGTAATTTCTCCGCATTGCAAGGTGCAATTCTGAAATTTTTTGCTTTTTCCTGCTCCTCTTAGCATGATAAAGAAGATTTAAAGAGAGTGAGATGCCAGCTCCTTTCATTCAGTCAGTAGCTTCAATCATTTCTGGACGTTTTTCAATGGCAAAAATCAATGTATATTGTAAATGCACAAACAGTAATTTCTCCGCATTGCAAGGTGCAATTCTGAAATTTTTTGCTTTTTCCTGCTCCTCTTAGCATGATAAAGAAGATTCAAAGAGAGTGAGATGCCAGCTCCTTTCATTCAGTCAGTAGCTTCAATCATTTCTGGACGTTTTTCAATTGGAAAAATCAATGAATATTGTAAATGCACAAACAGTAATTTCTCCGCATTGCAAGGTGCAATTCTGAAATTTTTTGCTTTTTCCTGCTCCTCTTAGCATGATAAAGAAGATTCAAAGAGAGTGAGATGCCAGCTCCTTTCATTCAGTCAGTAGCTTCAAACATTTCTGGTATATGAATAACATGATGTTTTTCAATGGCAAAAATCAATGAATTTTGTAAATGCACAAACAGCAATTTCTCCGCATTGCAAGGTGCAATTCTGAAATTTTTTGCTTTTTCCTGCTCCTCTTAGCATGATAAAGAAGATTCAAAGAGAGTGAGATGCCAGCTCCTTTCATTCAGTCAGTAGCTTCAATCATTTCTGGACGTTTTTCAATGGCAAAAATCAATGAATATTGTAAATGCACAAACAGTAATTTCTCCGCATTGCGAGGTGCAATTCTGAAATTTTTTGCTTTTTCAAGCTCCTCTTAGCATGATAAAGAAGATTCAAAGAGAGTGAGATGCCAGCTCCTTTCATTCAGTCAGTAGCTTCAATCATTTCTGGTATATGAATAACATGATGTTTTTCAATGGCAAAAATCAATGAATATTGTAAATGCACAAACAGTAATTTCTCCGCATTGCAAGGTGCAATTCTGAAATTTTTTGCTTTTTCCTGCTCCTCTTAGCATGATAAAGAAGATTCAAAGAGAGTGAGATGCCAGCTCCTTTCATTCAGTCAGTAGCTTCAATCATTTCTGGTATATGAATAACATGATGTTTTTCAATGGCAAAAATCAATGAATATTGTAAATGCACAAACAGTAATTTATTCGCATTGCAAGGTGCAATTCTGAAATTTTTTGCTTTTTCCTGCTCCTCTTAGCATGATAAAGAAGATTCAAAGAGAGTGAGATGCCAGCTCCTTTCATTCAGTCAGTAGCTTCAAACATTTCTGGTATATGAATAACATGATGTTTTTCAATGGCAAAAATCAATGAATATTGTAAATGCACAAACAGTAATTTCTCCGCATTGCAAGGTGCAATTCTGAAATTTTTTGCCTTTTCCTGCTCCTCTTAGCATGATAAAGAAGATTCAAAGAGAGTGAGATGCCAGCTCCTTTCATTCAGTCAGTAGCTTCAATCATTTCTGGACGTTTTTCAATGGCAAAAATCAATGAATATTGTAAATGCACAAACAGTAATTTCTCCGCATTGCAAGGTGCAATTCTGAAATTTTTTGCTTTTTCCTGCTCCTCTTAGCATGATAAAGAAGATTCAAAGAGAGTGAGATGCCAGCTCCTTTCATTCAGTCAGTAGCTTCAAACATTTCTGGTATATGAATAACATGATGTTTTTCAATGGCAAAAATCAATGAATATTGTAAATGCACAAACAGTAATTTCTCCGCATTGCAAGGTGCAATTCTGAAATTTTTTGCTTTTTCCTGCTCCTCTTAGCATGATAAAGAAGATTCAAAGAGAGTGAGATGCCAGCTCATTTCATTCAGTCAGTAGCTTCAAACATTTCTGGTATATGAATAACATGATGTTTTTCAATGGCAAAAATCAATGAATATTGTAAATGCACAAACAGTAATTTCTCCGCATTGCAAGGTGCAATTCTGAAATTTTTTGCTTTTTCCTGCTCCTCTTAGCATGATAAAGAAGATTCAAAGAGAGTGAGATGCCAGCTCCTTTCATTCAGTCAGTAGCTTCAATCATTTCTGGTATATGAATAACATGATGTTTTTCAATGGCAAAAATCAATGAATATTGTAAATGCACAAACAGTAATTTCTCCGCATTGCAAGGTGCAATTCTGAAATTTTTTGCTTTTTCCTGCTCCTCTTAGCATGATAAAGAAGATTCAAAGAGAGTGAGATGCCAGCTCCTTTCATTCAGTCAGTAGCTTCAATCATTTCTGGACGTTTTTCAATGGCAAAAATCAATGAATATTGTAAATGCACAAACAGTAATTTCTCCGCATTGCAAGGTGCAATTCTGAAATTTTTTGCTTTTTCCTGCTCCTTTTAGCATGATAAAGAAGATTCAAAGAGAGTGACATGCCAGCTCCTTTCATTCAGTCAGTAGCTTCAAACATTTCTGGTATATGAATAACATGATGTTTTTCAATGGCAAAAATCAATGAATATTGTAAATGCACAAACAGTAATTTCTCCGCATTGCAAGGAGCAATTCTGAAATTTTTTGCATTTTCCTGCTCCTCTTAGCATGATAAAGAAGATTCAAAGAGAGTGAGATGCCAGCTCCTTTCATTCAGTCAGTAGCTTCAATCATTTCTGGACGTTTTTCAATGGCAAAAATCAATGAATATTGTAAATGCACAAACAGTATTTTCTCCGCATTGCAAGGTGCAATTCTGAAATTTTTTGCTTTTTCCTGCTCCTCTTAGCATGATAAAGAAGATTCAAAGAGAGTGAGATGCCAGCTCCTTTCATTCAGTCAGTAGCTTCAAACATTTCTGGACGTTTTTCAATGGCAAAAATCAATGAATATTGTAAATGCACAAACAGTAATTTCTCCGCATTGCAAGGTGCAATTCTGAAATTTTTTGCTTTTTCCTGCTCCTCTTAGCATGATAAAGAAGATTCAAAGAGAGTGAGATGCCAGCTCCTTTCATTCAGTCAGTAGCTTCAAACATTTCTGGACGTTTTTCAATGGCAAAAATCAATGAATATTGTAAATGCACAAACAGTAATTTCTCCGCATTGCAAGGTGCAATTCTGAAATTTTTTGCTTTTTCCTGCTCCTCTTAGCATGATAAAGAAGATTCAAAGAGAGTGAGATGCCAGCTCCTTTCATTCAGTCAGTAGCTTCAATCATTTCTGGTATATGAATAACATGATGTTTAACAATGGCAAAAATCAATGAATATTGTAAATGCACAAACAGTAATTTCTCCGCATTGCAAGGTGCAATTCTGAAATTTTTTGCTTTTTCCTGCTCCTCTTAGCATGATAAAGAAGATTCAAAGAGAGTGAGATGCCAGCTCCTTTCATTCAGTCAGTAGCTTCAATCATTTCTGGATGTTTTTCAATGGCAAAAATCAATGAATATTGTAAATGCACAAACAGTAATTTCTCCGCATTGCAAGGAGCAATTCTGAAATTTTTTGCTTTTTCCTGCTCCTCTTAGCATGATAAAGAAGATTCAAAGAGAGTGAGATGCCAGCTCCTGTCATTCAGTCAGTAGCTTCAATCATTTCTGGACGTTTTTCAACGGCAAAAATCAATGAATATTGTAAATGCACAAACAGTAATTTCTCCGCATTGCAAGGTGCAATTCTGAAATTTTTTGCTTTTTCCTGCTCCTCTTAGCATGATAAAGAAGATTCAAAGAGAGTGAGATGCCAGCTCCTTTCATTCAGTCAGTAGCTTCAATCATTTCTGGACGTTTTTCAATGGCAAAAATCAATGAATATTGTAAATGCACAAACAGTAATTTCTCCGCATTGCAAGGTGCAATTCTGAAATTTTTTGCTTTTTCCTGCTCCTCTTAGCATGATAAAGAAGATTCAAACAGAGTGAGATGCCAGCTCCTTTCATTCAGTCAGTAGCTTCAATCATTTCTGGACGTTTTTCAATGGCAAAAATCAATGAATATTGTAAATGCACAAACAGTAATTTCTCCGTATTGCAAGGTGCAATTCTGAAATTTTTTGCTTTTTCCTGCTCCTCTTAGCATGATAAAGAAGATTCAAAGAGAGTGAGATGCCAGCTCCTTTCATTCAGTCAGTAGCTTCAATCATTTCTGGACGTTTTTCAATGGCAAAAATCAATGAATATTGTAAATGCACAAGCAGTAATTTCTCCGCATTGCAAGGTGCAATTCTGAAATTTTTTGCTTTTTCCTGCTCCTCTTAGCATGATAAAGAAGATTCAAAGAGACTGAGATGCCAGCTCCTTTCATTCAGTCAGTAGCTTCAATCATTTCTGGACGTTTTTCAATGGCAAAAATCAATGAATATTGTAAATGCACAAACAGTAATTTCTCCGCATTGCAAGGTGCAATTCTGAAATTTTTTACTTTTTCCTGCTCCTCTTAGCATGAAAAAGAAGATTCAAAGAGAGTGAGATGCCAGCTCCTTTCATTCAGTCAGTAGCTTCAATCATTTCTGGTATATGAATAACATGATGTTTTTCAATGGCAAAAATCAATGAATATTGTAAATGCACAAACAGTAATTTCTAAGCATTGCAAGGTGCAATTCTGAAATTTTTTGCTTTTTCCTGCTCCTCTTAGCATGATAAAGAAGATTCAAAGAGAGTGAGATGCCAGCTCCTTTCATTCAGTCAGTAGCTTCAATCATTTCTGGACGTTTTTCAATGGCAAAAATCAATGAATATTGTAAATGCACAAACAGTAATTTCTCCGCATTGCAAGGTGCAATTCTGAAATTTTTTGCTTTTTCCTGCTCCTCTTAGCATGATAAAGAAGATTCAAAGAGAGTGAGATGCCAGCTCCTTTCATTCAGTCAGTAGCTTCAATCATTTCTGGTATATGAATAACATGATGTTTAACAATGGCAAAAATCAATGAATATTGTAAATGCACAAACAGTAATTTCTCCGCATTGCAAGGTGCAATTCTGAAATTTTTTGCTTTTTCCTGCTCCTCTTAGCATGATAAAGAAGATTCAAAGAGAGTGAGATGCCAGCTCCTTTCATTCAGTCAGTAGCTTCAATCATTTCTGGATGTTTTTCAATGGCAAAAATCAATGAATATTGTAAATGCACAAACAGTAATTTCTCCGCATTGCAAGGTGCAATTCTGAAATGTTTTGCTTTTTCCTGCTCCTCTTAGCATGATAAAGAAGATTCAAAGAGAGTGAGATGCCAGCTCCTTTCATTCAGTCAGTAGCTTCAATCATTTCTGGTATATGAATAACATGATGTTTTTCAATGGCAAAAATCAATGAATATTGTAAATGCACAAACAGTAATTTATTCGCATTGCAAGGTGCAATTCTGAAATTTTTTGGTTTTTCCTGCTCCTCTTAGCATGATAAAGAAGATTCAAAGAGAGTGAGATGCCAGCTCCTTTCATTCAGTCAGTAGCTTCAAACATTTCTGGTATATGAATAACATGATGTTTTTCAATGGCAAAAATCAATGAATATTGTAAATGCACAAACAGTAATTTCTCCGCATTGCAAGGTGCAATTCTGAAATTTTTTGCCTTTTCCTGCTCCTCTTAGCATGATAAAGAAGATTCAAAGAGAGTGAGATGCCAGCTCCTTTCATTCAGTCAGTAGCTTCAATCATTTCTGGACGTTTTTCAATGGCAAAAATCAATGAATATTGTAAATGCACAAACAGTAATTTCTCCGCATTGCAAGGTGCAATTCTGAAATTTTTTGCTTTTTCCTGCTCCTCTTAGCATGATAAAGAAGATTCAAAGAGAGTGAGATTCCAGCTCCTTTCATTCAGTCAGTAGCTTCAAACATTTCTCGTATATGAATAACATGATGTTTTTCAATCGCAAAAATCAATGAATATTGTAAATGCACAAACAGTAATTTCTCCGCATTGCAAGGTGCAATTCTGAAATTTTTTGCTTTTTCCTGCTCCTCTTAGCATGATAAAGAAGATTCAAAGAGAGTGAGATGCCAGCTCCTTTCATTCAGTCAGTAGCTTCAATCATTTCTGGACGTTTTTCAATGGCAAAAATCAATGAATATTGTAAATGCACAAACAGTAATTTCTCCGCATTGCAAGGTGCAATTCTGAAATTTTTTGCTTTTTCCTGCTCCTCTTAGCATGATAAAGAAGATTCAAAGAGAGTGAGATGCCAGCTCCTTTCATTCAGTCAGTAGCTTCAATCATTTCTGGTATATGAATAACATGATGTTTTTCAATGGCAAAAATCAATGAATATTGTAAATGCACAAACAGTAATTTCTCCGCATTGCAAGGTGCAATTCTGAAATTTTTTGCTTTTTCCTGCTCCTCTTAGCATGATAAAGAAGATTCAAAGAGAGTGAGATGCCAGCTCCTTTCATTCAGTCAGTAGCTTCAATCATTTCTGGACGTTTTTCAATGGCAAAAATCAATGAATATTGTAAATGCACAAACAGTAATTTCTCCGCATTGCAAGGTGCAATTCTGAAATTTTTTGCTTTTTCCTGCTCCTCTTAGCATGATAAAGAAGATTCAAAGAGAGTGACATGCCAGCTCCTTTCATTCAGTCAGTAGCTTCAATCATTTCTGGTATATGAATAACATGATGTTTTTCAATGGCAAAAATCAATGAATATTGTAAATGCACAAACAGTAATTTATTCGCATTGCAAGGTGCAATTCTGAAATTTTTTGGTTTTTCCTGCTCCTCTTAGCATGATAAAGAAGATTCAAAGAGAGTGAGATGCCAGCTCCTTTCATTCAGTCAGTAGCTTCAAACATTTCTGGTATATGAATAACATGATGTTTTTCAATGGCAAAAATCAATGAATATTGTAAATGCACAAACAGTAATTTCTCCGCATTGCAAGGTGCAATTCTGAAATTTTTTGCCTTTTCCTGCTCCTCTTAGCATGATAAAGAAGATTCAAAGAGAGTGAGATGCCAGCTCCTTTCATTCAGTCAGTAGCTTCAATCATTTCTGGACGTTTTTCAATGGCAAAAATCAATGAATATTGTAAATGCACAAACAGTAATTTCTCCGCATTGCAAGGTGCAATTCTGAAATTTTTTGCTTTTTCCTGCTCCTCTTAGCATGATAAAGAAGATTCAAAGAGAGTGAGATTCCAGCTCCTTTCATTCAGTCAGTAGCTTCAAACATTTCTGGTATATGAATAACATGATGTTTTTCAATGGCAAAAATCAATGAATATTGTAAATGCACAAACAGTAATTTCTCCGCATTGCAAGGTGCAATTCTGAAATTTTTTGCTTTTTCCTGCTCCTCTTAGCATGATAAAGAAGATTCAAAGAGAGTGAGATGCCAGCTCCTTTCATTCAGTCAGTAGCTTCAATCATTTCTGGACGTTTTTCAATGGCAAAAATCAATGAATATTGTAAATGCACAAACAGTAATTTCTCCGCATTGCAAGGTGCAATTCTGAAATTTTTTGCTTTTTCCTGCTCCTCTTAGCATGATAAAGAAGATTCAAAGAGAGTGAGATGCCAGCTCCTTTCATTCAGTCAGTAGCTTCAATCATTTCTGGTATATGAATAACATGATGTTTTTCAATGGCAAAAATCAATGAATATTGTAAATGCACAAACAGTAATTTCTCCGCATTGCAAGGTGCAATTCTGAAATTTTTTGCTTTTTCCTGCTCCTCTTAGCATGATAAAGAAGATTCAAAGAGAGTGAGATGCCAGCTCCTTTCATTCAGTCAGTAGCTTCAATCATTTCTTTACGTTTTTCAATGGCAAAAATCAATGAATATTGTAAATGCACAAACAGTAATTTCTCCGCATTGCAAGGTGCAATTCTGAAATTTTTTGCTTTTTCCTGCTCCTCTTAGCATGATAAAGAAGATTCAAAGAGAGTGACATGCCAGCTCCTTTCATTCAGTCAGTAGCTTCAAACATTTCTGGTATATGAATAACATGATGTTTTTCAATGGCAAAAATCAATGAATATTGTAAATGCACAAACAGTAATTTCTCCGCATTGCAAGGTGCAATTCTGAAATTTTTTGCTTTTTCCTGCTCCTCTTAGCATGATAAAGAAGATTCAAAGAGAGTGAGATGCCAGCTCCTTTCATTCAGTCAGTAGCTTCAATCATTTCTGGACGTTTTTCAATGGCAAAAATCAATGAATATTGTAAATGCACAAACAGTAATTTCTCCGCATTGCAAGGTGCAATTCTGAAATTTTTTGCTTTTTCCTGCTCCTCTTAGCATGATAAAGAAGATTCAAAGAGAGTGAGATGCCAGCTCCTTTCATTCAGTCGGTAGGTTCAATCATTTCTGGACGTTTTTCAATGGCAAAAATCAATGAATATTGTAAATGCACAAACAGTAATTTCTCCGCATTGCAAGGTGCAATTCTGAAATTTTTTGCTTTTTCCTGCTCCTCTTAGCATGATAAAGAAGATTCAAAGAGAGTGAGATGCCAGCTCCTTTCATTCAGTCAGTAGCTTCAATCATTTCTGGACGTTTTTCAATGGCAAAAATCAATGAATATTGTAAATGCACAAACAGTAATTTCTCCGCATTGCAAGGTGCAATTCTGAAATTTTTTGCTTTTTCCTGCTCCTCTTAGCATGATAAAGAAGATTCAAAGAGAGTGAGATGCCAGCTCCTTTCATTCAGTCAGTAGCTTCAATCATTTCTGGACGTTTTTCAATGGCAAAAATCAATGTATATTGTAAATGCACAAACAGTAATTTCTCCGCATTGCAAGGTGCAATTCTGAAATTTTTTGCTTTTTCCTGCTCCTCTTAGCATGATAAAGAAGATTCAAAGAGAGTGAGATGCCAGCTCCTTTCATTCAGTCAGTAGCTTCAATCATTTCTGGACGTTTTTCAATGGCAAAAATCAATGTATATTGTAAATGCACAAACAGTAATTTCTCCGCATTGCAAGGTGCAATTCTGAAATTTTTTGCTTTTTCCTGCTCCTCTTAGCATGATAAAGAAGATTCAAAGAGAGTGAGATGCCAGCTCCTTTCATTCAGTCAGTAGCTTCAATCATTTCTGGACGTTTTTCAATGGCAAAAATCAATGAATATTGTAAATGCACAAACAGTAATTTCTCCGCATTGCAAGGTGCAATTCTGAAATTTTTTGCTTTTTCCTGCTCCTCTTAGCATGATAAAGAAGATTCAAAGAGAGTGAGATGCCAGCTCCTTTCATTCAGTCAGTAGCTTCAAACATTTCTGGTATATGAATAACATGATGTTTTTCAATGGCAAAAATCAATGAATTTTGTAAATGCACAAACAGCAATTTCTCCGCATTGCAAGGTGCAATTCTGAAATTTTTTGCTTTTTCCTGCTCCTCTTAGCATGATAAAGAAGATTCAAAGAGAGTGAGATGCCAGCTCCTTTCATTCAGTCAGTAGCTTCAATCATTTCTGGACGTTTTTCAATGGCAAAAATCAATGAATATTGTAAATGCACAAACAGTAATTTCTCCGCATTGCGAGGTGCAATTCTGAAATTTTTTGCTTTTTCCTGCTCCTCTTAGCATGATAAAGAAGATTCAAAGAGAGTGAGATGCCAGCTCCTTTCATTTAGTCAGTAGCTTCAATCATTTCTGGTATATGAATAACATGATGTTTTTCAATGGCAAAAATCAATGAATATTGTAAATGCACAAACAGTAATTTCTCCGCATTGCAAGGTGCAATTCTGAAATTTTTTGCTTTTTCCTGCTCCTCTTAGCATGATAAAGAAGATTCAAAGAGAGTGAGATGCCAGCTCCTTTCATTCAGTCAGTAGCTTCAATCATTTCTGGTATATGAATAACATGATGTTTTTCAATGGCAAAAATCAATGAATATTGTAAATGCTCAAACAGTAATTTATTCGCATTGCAAGGTGCAATTCTGAAATTTTTTGCTTTTTCCTGCTCCTCTTAGCATGATAAAGAAGATTCAAAGAGAGTGAGATGCCAGCTCCTTTCATTCAGTCAGTAGCTTCAAACATTTCTGGTATATGAATAACATGATGTTTTTCAATGGCAAAAATCAATGAATATTGTAAATGCACAAACAGTAATTTCTCCGCATTGCAAGGTGCAATTCTGAAATTTTTTGCCTTTTCCTGCTCCTCTTAGCATGATAAAGAAGATTCAAAGAGAGTGAGATGCCAGCTCCTTTCATTCAGTCAGTAGCTTCAATCATTTCTGGACGTTTTTCAATGGCAAAAATCAATGAATATTGTAAATGCACAAACAGTAATTTCTCCGCATTGCAAGGTGCAATTCTGAAATTTTTTGCTTTTTCCTGCTCCTCTTAGCATGATAAAGAAGATTCAAAGAGAGTGAGATGCCAGCTCCTTTCATTCAGTCAGTAGCTTCAAACATTTCTGGTATATGAATAACATGATGTTTTTCAATGGCAAAAATCAATGAATATTGTAAATGCACAAACAGTAATTTCTCCGCATTGCAAGGTGCAATTCTGAAATTTTTTGCTTTTTCCTGCTCCTCTTAGCATGATAAAGAAGATTCAAAGAGAGTGAGATGCCAGCTCCTTTCATTCAGTCAGTAGCTTCAATCATTTCTGGACATTTTTCAATGGCAAAAATCAATGAATATTGTAAATGCACAAACAGTAATTTCTCCGCATTGCAAGGTGCAATTCTGAAATTTTTTGCTTTTTCCTGCTCCTCTTAGCATGATAAAGAAGATTCAAAGAGAGTGAGATGCCAGCTCCTTTCATTCAGTCAGTAGCTTCAATCATTTCTGGTATATGAATAACATGATGTTTTTCAATGGCAAAAATCAATGAATATTGTAAATGCACAAACAGTAATTTCTCCGCATTGCAAGGTGCAATTCTGAAATTTTTTGCTTTTTCCTGCTCCTCTTAGCATGATAAAGAAGATTCAAAGAGAGTGAGATGCCAGCTCCTTTCATTCAGTCAGTAGCTTCAATCATTTCTGGACGTTTTTCAATGGCAAAAATCAATGAATATTGTAAATGCACAAACAGTAATTTCTCCGCATTGCAAGGTGCAATTCTGAAATTTTTTGCTTTTTCCTGCTCCTTTTAGCATGATAAAGAAGATTCAAAGAGAGTGACATGCCAGCTCCTTTCATTCAGTCAGTAGCTTCAAACATTTCTGGTATATGAATAACATGATGTTTTTCAATGGCAAAAATCAATGAATATTGTAAATGCACAAACAGTAATTTCTCCGCATTGCAAGGAGCAATTCTGAAATTTTTTGCATTTTCCTGCTCCTCTTAGCATGATAAAGAAGATTCAAAGAGAGTGAGATGCCAGCTCCTTTCATTCAGTCAGTAGCTTCAATCATTTCTGGACGTTTTTCAATGGCAAAAATCAATGAATATTGTAAATGCACAAACAGTAATTTCTCCGCATTGCAAGGTGCAATTCTGAAATTTTTTGCTTTTTCCTGCTCCTCTTAGCATGATAAAGAAGATTCAAAGAGAGTGAGATGCCAGCTCCTTTCATTCAGTCAGTAGCTTCAAACATTTCTGGACGTTTTTCAATGGCAAAAATCAATGAATATTGTAAATGCACAAACAGTAATTTCTCCGCATTGCAAGGTGCAATTCTGAAATTTTTTGCTTTTTCCTGCTCCTCTTAGCATGATAAAGAAGATTCAAAGAGAGTGAGATGCCAGCTCCTTTCATTCAGTCAGTAGCTTCAATCATTTCTGGTATATGAATAACATGATGTTTAACAATGGCAAAAATCAATGAATATTGTAAATGCACAAACAGTAATTTCTCCGCATTGCAAGGTGCAATTCTGAAATTTTTTGCTTTTTCCTGCTCCTCTTAGCATGATAAAGAAGATTCAAAGAGAGTGAGATGCCAGCTCCTTTCATTCAGTCAGTAGCTTCAATCATTTCTGGATGTTTTTCAATGGCAAAAATCAATGAATATTGTAAATGCACAAACAGTAATTTCTCCGCATTGCAAGGTGCAATTCTGAAATTTTTTGCTTTTTCCTGCTCCTCTTAGCATGATAAAGAAGATTCAAAGAGAGTGAGATGCCAGCTCCTTTCATTCAGTCAGTAGCTTCAATCATTTCTGGACGTTTTTCAACGGCAAAAATCAATGAATATTGTAAATGCACAAGCAGTAATTTCTCCGCATTGCAAGGTGCAATTCTGAAATTTTTTGCTTTTTCCTGCTCCTCTTAGCATGATAAAGAAGATTCAAAGAGACTGAGATGCCAGCTCCTTTCATTCAGTCAGTAGCTTCAATCATTTCTGGACGTTTTTCAATGGCAAAAATCAATGAATATTGTAAATGCACAAACAGTAATTTCTCCGCATTGCAAGGTGCAATTCTGAAATTTTTTACTTTTTCCTGCTCCTCTTAGCATGAAAAAGAAGATTCAAAGAGAGTGAGATGCCAGCTCCTTTCATTCAGTCAGTAGCTTCAATCATTTCTGGTATATGAATAACATGATGTTTTTCAATGGCAAAAATCAATGAATATTGTAAATGCACAAACAGTAATTTCTCCGCATTGCAAGGTGCAATTCTGAAATTTTTTGCTTTTTCCTGCTCCTCTTAGCATGATAAAGAAGATTCAAAGAGAGTGAGATGCCAGCTCCTTTCATTCAGTCAGTAGCTTCAATCATTTCTGGACGTTTTTCAATGGCAAAAATCAATGAATATTGTAAATGCACAAACAGTAATTTCTCCGCATTGCAAGGTGCAATTCTGAAATTTTTTGCTTTTTCCTGCTCCTCTTAGCATGATAAAGAAGATTCAAAGAGAGTGAGATGCCAGCTCCTTTCATTCAGTCAGTAGCTTCAATCATTTCTGGTATATGAATAACATGATGTTTTTCAATGGCAAAAATCAATGAATATTGTAAATGCACAAACAGTAATTTCTCCGCATTGCAAGGTGCAATTCTGAAATTTTTTGCTTTTTCCTGCTCCTCTTAGCATGATAAAGAAGATTCAAAGAGAGTGAGATGCCAGCTCCTTTCATTCAGTCAGTAGCTTCAAACATTTCTGGACGTTTTTCAATGGCAAAAATCAATGAATATTGTAAATGCACAAACAGTAATTTCTCCACATTGCAAGGTGCAATTCTGAAATTTTTTGCTTTTTCCTGCTCCTCTTAGCATGATAAAGAAGATTCAAAGAGAGTGAGATGCCAGCTCCTTTCATTCAGTCAGTAGCTTCAATCATTTCTGGTATATGAATAACATGATGTTTAACAATGGCAAAAATCAATGAATATTGTAAATGCACAAACAGTAATTTCTCCGCATTGCAAGGTGCAATTCTGAAATTTTTTGCTTTTTCCTGCTCCTCTTAGCATGATAAAGAAGATTCAAAGAGAGTGAGATGCCAGCTCCTTTCATTCAGTCAGTAGCTTCAATCATTTCTGGATGTTTTTCAATGGCAAAAATCAATGAATATTGTAAATGCACAAACAGTAATTTCTCCGCATTGCAAGGTGCAATTCTGAAATTTTTTGCTTTTTCCTGCTCCTCTTAGCATGATAAAGAAGATTCAAAGAGAGTGAGATGCCAGCTCCTTTCATTCAGTCAGTAGCTTCAATCATTTCTGGACGTTTTTCAACGGCAAAAATCAATGAATATTGTAAATGCACAAACAGTAATTTCTCCGCATTGCAAGGTGCAATTCTGAAATTTTTTGCTTTTTCCTGCTCCTCTTAGCATGATAAAGAAGTTTCAAAGAGAGTGAGATGCCAGCTCCTTTCATTCAGTCAGTAGCTTCAATCATTTCTGGACGTTTTTCAATGGCAAAAATCAATGAATATTGTAAATGCACAAACAGTAATTTCTCCGCATTGCAAGGTGCAATTCTGAAATTTTTTGCTTTTTCCTGCTCCTCTTAGCATGATAAAGAAGATTCAAAGAGAGTGAGATGCCAGCTCCTTTCATTCAGTCAGTAGCTTCAATCATTTCTGGACGTTTTTCAATGGCAAAAATCAATGAATATTGTAAATGCACAAACAGTAATTTCTCCGTATTGCAAGGTGCAATTCTGAAATTTTTTGCTTTTTCCTGCTCCTCTTAGCATGATAAAGAAGATTCAAAGAGAGTGAGATGCCAGCTCCTTTCATTCAGTCAGTAGCTTCAATCATTTCTGGACGTTTTTAATGGCAAAAATCAATGAATATTGTAAATGCACAAGCAGTAATTTCTCCGCATTGCAAGGTGCAATTCTGAAATTTTTTGCTTTTTCCTGCTCCTCTTAGCATGATAAAGAAGATTCAAAGAGACTGAGATGCCAGCTCCTTTCATTCAGTCAGTAGCTTCAATCATTTCTGGACGTTTTTCAATGGCAAAAATCAATGAATATTGTAAATGCACAAACAGTAATTTCTCCGCATTGCAAGGTGCAATTCTGAAATTTTTTACTTTTTCCTGCTCCTCTTAGCATGAAAAAGAAGATTCAAAGAGAGTGAGATGCCAGCTCCTTTCATTCAGTCAGTAGCTTCAATCATTTCTGGTATATGAATAACATGATGTTTTTCAATGGCAAAAATCAATGAATATTGTAAATGCACAAACAGTAATTTCTCCGCATTGCAAGGTGCAATTCTGAATTTTTTTGCTTTTTCCTGCTCCTCTTAGCATGATAAAGAAGATTCAAAGAGAGTGAGATGCCAGCTCCTTTCATTCAGTCAGTAGCTTCAATCATTTCTGGACGTTTTTCAATGGCAAAAATCAATGAATATTGTAAATGCACAAACAGTAATTTCTCCGCATTGCAAGGTGCAATTCTGAAATTTTTTGCTTTTTCCTGCTCCTCTTAGCATGATAAAGAAGATTCAAAGAGAGTGAGATGCCAGCTCCTTTCATTCAGTCAGTAGCTTCAATCATTTCTGGTATATGAATAACATGATGTTTTTCAATGGCAAAAATCAATGAATATTGTAAATGCACAAACAGTAATTTCTCCGCATTGCAAGGTGCAATTCTGAAATTTTTTGCTTTTTCCTGCTCCTCTTAGCATGATAAAGAAGATTCAAAGAGAGTGAGATGCCAGCTCCTTTCATTCAGTCAGTAGCTTCAATCATTTCTGGTATATGAATAACATGTTTTTCAATGGCAAAAATCAATGAATATTGTAAATGCACAAACAGTAATTTCTCCGCATTGCAAGGTGCAATTCTGAAATTTTTTGCCTTTTCCTGCTCCTCTTAGCATGATAAAGAAGATTCAAAGAGAGTGAGATGCCAGCTCCTTTCATTCAGTCAGTAGCTTCAATCATTTCTGGACGTTTTTCAATGGCAAAAATCAATGAATATTGTAAATGCACAAACAGTAATTTCTCCGCATTGCAAGGTGCAATTCTGAAATTTTTTGCTTTTTCCTGCTCCTCTTAGCATGATAAAGAAGATTCAAAGAGAGTCAGATGCCAGCTCCTTTCATTCAGTCAGTAGCTTCAAAAATTTCTGGTATATGAATAACATGATGTTTTTCAATGGCAAAAATCAATGAATATTGTAAATGCACAAACAGTAATTTCTCCGCATTGCAAGGTGCAATTCTGAAATTTTTTGCTTTTTCCTGCTCCTCTTAGCATGATAAAGAAGATTCAAAGAGAGTGAGATGCCAGCTCCTTTCATTCAGTCAGTAGCTTCAATCATTTCTGGACGTTTTTCAATGGCAAAAATCAATGAATATTGTAAATGCACAAACAGTAATTTCTCCGCATTGCAAGGTGCAATTCTGAAATTTTTTGCTTTTTCCTGCTCCTCTTAGCATGATAAAGAAGATTCAAAGAGAGTGAGATGCCAGCTCCTTTCATTCAGTCAGTAGCTTCAATCATTTCTGGTATATGAATAACATGATGTTTTTCAATGGCAAAAATAAATGAATATTGTAAATGTACAAACAGTAATTTCTCCGCATTGCAAGGTGCAATTCTGAAATTTTTTGCTTTTTCCTGCTCCTCTTAGCATGATAAAGAAGATTCAAAGAGAGTGAGATGCCAGCTCCTTTCATTCAGTCAGTAGCTTCAATCATTTCTGGACGTTTTTCAACGGCAAAAATCAATGAATATTGTAAATGCACAAACAGTAATTTCTCCGCATTGCAAGGTGCAATTCTGAAATTTTTTGCTTTTTCCTGCTCCTCTTAGCATGATAAAGAAGTTTCAAAGAGAGTGAGATGCCAGCTCCTTTCATTCAGTCAGTAGCTTCAATCATTTCTGGACGTTTTTCAATGGCAAAAATCAATGAATATTGTAAATGCACAAACAGTAATTTCTCCGCATTGCAAGGTGCAATTCTGAAATTTTTTGCTTTTTCCTGCTCCTCTTAGCATGATAAAGAAGATTCAAAGAGAGTGAGATGCCAGCTCCTTTCATTCAGTCAGTAGCTTCAATCATTTCTGGACGTTTTTCAATGGCAAAAATCAATGAATATTGTAAATGCACAAACAGTAATTTCTCCGTATTGCAAGGTGCAATTCTGAAATTTTTTGCTTTTTCCTGCTCCTCTTAGCATGATAAAGAAGATTCAAAGAGAGTGAGATGCCAGCTCCTTTCATTCAGTCAGTAGCTTCAATCATTTCTGGACGTTTTTCAATGGCAAAAATCAATGAATATTGTAAATGCACAAGCAGTAATTTCTCCGCATTGCAAGGTGCAATTCTGAAATTTTTTGCTTTTTCCTGCTCCTCTTAGCATGATAAAGAAGATTCAAAGAGACTGAGATGCCAGCTCCTTTCATTCAGTCAGTAGCTTCAATCATTTCTGGACGTTTTTCAATGGCAAAAATCAATGAATATTGTAAATGCACAAACAGTAATTTCTCCGCATTGCAAGGTGCAATTCTGAAATTTTTTACTTTTTCCTGCTCCTCTTAGCATGAAAAAGAAGATTCAAAGAGAGTGAGATGCCAGCTCCTTTCATTCAGTCAGTAGCTTCAATCATTTCTGGTATATGAATAACATGATGTTTTTCAATGGCAAAAATCAATGAATATTGTAAATGCACAAACAGTAATTTCTCCGCATTGCAAGGTGCAATTCTGAATTTTTTTGCTTTTTCCTGCTCCTCTTAGCATGATAAAGAAGATTCAAAGAGAGTGAGATGCCAGCTCCTTTCATTCAGTCAGTAGCTTCAATCATTTCTGGACGTTTTTCAATGGCAAAAATCAATGAATATTGTAAATGCACAAACAGTAATTTCTCCGCATTGCAAGGTGCAATTCTGAAATTTTTTGCTTTTTCCTGCTCCTCTTAGCATGATAAAGAAGATTCAAAGAGAGTGAGATGCCAGCTCCTTTCATTCAGTCAGTAGCTTCAATCATTTCTGGTATATGAATAACATGATGTTTTTCAATGGCAAAAATCAATGAATATTGTAAATGCACAAACAGTAATTTCTCCGCATTGCAAGGTGCAATTCTGAAATTTTTTGCTTTTTCCTGCTCCTCTTAGCATGATAAAGAAGATTCAAAGAGAGTGAGATGCCAGCTCCTTTCATTCAGTCAGTAGCTTCAATCATTTCTGGTATATGAATAACATGTTTTTCAATGGCAAAAATCAATGAATATTGTAAATGCACAAACAGTAATTTCTCCGCATTGCAAGGTGCAATTCTGAAATTTTTTGCCTTTTCCTGCTCCTCTTAGCATGATAAAGAAGATTCAAAGAGAGTGAGATGCCAGCTCCTTTCATTCAGTCAGTAGCTTCAATCATTTCTGGACGTTTTTCAATGGCAAAAATCAATGAATATTGTAAATGCACAAACAGTAATTTCTCCGCATTGCAAGGTGCAATTCTGAAATTTTTTGCTTTTTCCTGCTCCTCTTAGCATGATAAAGAAGATTCAAAGAGAGTCAGATGCCAGCTCCTTTCATTCAGTCAGTAGCTTCAAACATTTCTGGTATATGAATAACATGATGTTTTTCAATGGCAAAAATCAATGAATATTGTAAATGCACAAACAGTAATTTCTCCGCATTGCAAGGTGCAATTCTGAAATTTTTTGCTTTTTCCTGCTCCTCTTAGCATGATAAAGAAGATTCAAAGAGAGTGAGATGCCAGCTCCTTTCATTCAGTCAGTAGCTTCAATCATTTCTGGACGTTTTTCAATGGCAAAAATCAATGAATATTGTAAATGCACAAACAGTAATTTCTCCGCATTGCAAGGTGCAATTCTGAAATTTTTTGCTTTTTCCTGCTCCTCTTAGCATGATAAAGAAGATTCAAAGAGAGTGAGATGCCAGCTCCTTTCATTCAGTCAGTAGCTTCAATCATTTCTGGTATATGAATAACATGATGTTTTTCAATGGCAAAAATAAATGAATATTGTAAATGTACAAACAGTAATTTCTCCGCATTGCAAGGTGCAATTCTGAAATTTTTTGCTTTTTCCTGCTCCTCTTAGCATGATAAAGAAGATTCAAAGAGAGTGAGATGCCAGCTCCTTTCATTCAGTCAGTAGCTTCAATCATTTCTGGATGTTTTTCAATGGCAAAAATCAATGAATATTGTAAATGCACAAACAGTAATTTCTCCGCATTGCAAGGTGCAATTCTGAAATTTTTTGCTTTTTCCTGCTCCTCTTAGCATGATAAAGAAGATTCAAAGAGAGTGAGATGCCAGCTCCTTTCATTCAGTCAGTAGCTTCAATCATTTCTGGTATATGAATAACATGATGTTTTTCAATGGCAAAAATCAATGAATATTGTAAATGCACAAACAGTAATTTCTCCGCATTGCAAGGTGCAATTCTGAAATTTTTTGCTTTTTCCTGCTCCTCTTAGCATGATAAAGAAGATTCAAAGACAGTGAGATGCCAGCTCCTTTAATTCAGTCAGTAGCTTCAATCATTTCTGGACGTTTTTCAATGGCAAAAATCAATGAATATTGTAAATGCACAAACAGTAATTTCTCCGCATTGCAAGGTGCAATTCTGAAATTTTTTGCTTTTTCCTGCTCCTCTTAGCATGATAAAGAAGATTCAAAGAGAGTGAGATGCCAGCTCCTTTCATTCAGTCAGTAGCTTCAAACATTTCTGGAATATGAATAACATGATGTTTTTCAATGGCAAAAATCAATGAATATTGTAAATGCACAAACAGTAATTTCTCCGCATTGCAAGGTGCAATTCTGAAATTTTTTGCTTTTTCCTGCTCCTCTTAGCATGATAAAGAAGATTCAAAGAGAGTGAGATGCCAGCTCCTTTCATTCAGTCAGTAGCTTCAATCATTTCTGGACGTTTTTCAATGGCAAAAATCAATGAATATTGTAAATGCACAAACAGTAATTTTTCCGCATTGCAAGGTGCAATTCTGAAATTTTTTGCTTTTTCCTGCTCCTCTTAGCATGATAAAGAAGATTCAAAGAGAATGAGATGCCAGCTCCTTTCATTCAGTCAGTAGCTTCAATCATTTCTGGACGTTTTTCAACGGCAAAAATCAATGAATATTGTAAATGCACAAACAGTAATTTCTCCGCATTGCAAGGTGCAATTCTGAAATTTTTTTGCTTTTTCCTGCTCCTCTTAGCATGATAAAGAAGATTCAAAGAGAGTGAGATGCCAGCTCCTTTCATTCAGTCAGTAGCTTCAATCATTTCTGGACGTTTTTCAATAGCAAAAATCAATGAATATTGTAAATGCACAAACAGTAATTTCTCCGCATTGCAAGGTGCAATTCTGAAATTTTTTGCTTTTTCCTGCTCCTCTTAGCATGATAAAGAAGATTCAAAGAGAGTGAGATGCCAGCTCCTTTAATTCAGTCAGTAGCTTCAATCATTTCTGGACGTTTTTCAATGGCAAAAATCAATGAATATTGTAAATGCACAAACAGTAATTTCTCCGCATTGCAAGGTGCAATTCTGAAATTTTTTGCTTTTTCCTGCTCCTCTTAGCATGATAAAGAAGATTCAAAGAGAGTGAGATGCCAGCTCCTTTCATTCAGTCAGTAGCTTCAAACATTTCTGGAATATGAATAACATGATGTTTTTCAATGGCAAAAATCAATGAATATTGTAAATGCACAAACAGTAATTTCTCCGCATTGCAAGGTGCAATTCTGAAATTTTTTGCTTTTTCCTGCTCCTCTTAGCATGATAAAGAAGATTCAAAGAGAGTGAGATGCCAGCTCCTTTCATTCAGTCAGTAGCTTCAATCATTTCTGGACGTTTTTCAATGGCAAAAATCAATGAATATTGTAAATGCACAAACAGTAATTTCTCCGCATTGCAAGGTGCAATTCTGAAATTTTTTGCTTTTTCCTGCTCCTCTTAGCATGATAAAGAAGATTCAAAGAGAATGAGATGCCAGCTCCTTTCATTCAGTCAGTAGCTTCAATCATTTCTGGACGTTTTTCAACGGCAAAAATCAATGAATATTGTAAATGCACAAACAGTAATTTCTCCGCATTGCAAGGTGCAATTCTGAAATTTTTTGCTTTTTCCTGCTCCTCTTAGCATGATAAAGAAGATTCAAAGAGAGTGAGATGCCAGCTCCTTTCATTCAGTCAGTAGCTTCAATCATTTCTGGACGTTTTTCAATAGCAAAAATCAATGAATATTGTAAATGCACAAACAGTAATTTCTCCGCATTGCAAGGTGCAATTCTGAAATTTTTTGCTTTTTCCTGCTCCTCTTAGCATGATAAAGAAGATTCAAAGAGAGTGAGATGCCAGCTCCTTTCATTCAGTCAGTAGCTTTAATCATTTCTGGACGTTTTTCAATGGCAAAAATCAATGAATATTGTAAATGCACAAACAGTAATTTCTCCGCATTGCAAGGTGCAATTCTGAAATTTTTTGCTTTTTCCTGCTCCTCTTAGCATGATAAAGAAGACTCAAAGAGAGTGAGATGCCAGCTCCTTTCATTCAGTCAGTAGCTTCAATCATTTCTGGAGGTTTTTCAATGGCAAAAATCAATGAATATTGTAAATGCACAAGCAGTAATTTCTCCGCATTGCAAGTTGCAATTCTGAAATTTTTTGCTTTTTCCTGCTCCTCTTAGCATGATAAAGAAGATTCAAAGAGAGTGAGATGCCAGCTCCTTTCATTCAGTCAGTAGCTTCAATCATTTCTGGACGTTTTTCAATGGCAAAAATCAATGAATATTGTAAATGCACAAACAGTAATTTCTCCGCATTGCAAGGTGCAATTCTGAAATGTTTTGCTTTTTCCTGCTCCTCTTAGCATGAAAAAGAAGATTCAAAGAGCGTGAGATGCCAGCTCCTTTCATTCAGTCAGTAGCTTCAATCATTTCTGGTATATGAATAACATGATGTTTTTCAATGGCAAAAATCAATGAATATTGTAAATGCACAAACAGTAATTTCTCCGCATTGCAAGGTGCAATTCTGAATTTTTTTGCTTTTTCCTGCTCCTCTTAGCATGATAAAGAAGATTCAAAGAGAGTGAGATGCCAGCTCCTTTCATTCAGTCAGTAGCTTCAATCATTTCTGGACGTTTTTCAATGGCAAAAATCAATGAATATTGTAAATGCACAAGCAGTAATTTCTCCGCATTGCAAGGTGCAATTCTGAAATTTTTTGCTTTTTCCTGCTCCTCTTAGCATGATAAAGAAGATTCAAAGAGAGTGAGATGCCAGCTCCTTTCAGTCAGTAGCTTCAATCATTTCTGGACATTTTTCAATGGCAAAAATCAATGAATATTGTAAATGCACAAACAGTAATTTCTCCGCATTGCAAGGTGCAATTCTGAAATTTTTTGCTTTTTCCTGCTCCTCTTAGCATGATAAAGAAGATTCAAATAGAGTGAGATGCCAGCTCCTTTCATTCAGTCAGTAGCTTCAAACATTTCTGGTATATGAATAACATGATGTTTTTCAATGGCAAAAATCAATGAATATTGTAGATGCACAAACAGTAATTTCTCCGCATTGCAAGGTGCAATTCTGAAATTTTTTGCTTTTTCCTGCTCCTCTTAGCATGATAAAGAAGATTCAAAGAGACTGAGATGCCAGCTCCTTTCATTCAGTCAGTAGCTTCAATCATTTCTGGACATTTTTCAATGGCAAAAATCAATGAATATTGTAAATGCACAAACAGTAATTTCTCCGCATTGCAAGGTGCAATTCTGAAATTTTTTGCTTTTTCCTGCTCCTCTTAGCATGATAAAGAAGATTCAAAGAGAGTGAGATGCCAGCTCCTTTCATTCAGTCAGTAGCTTCAATCATTTCTGGACGTTTTTCAATGGCAAAAATCAATGAATATTGTAAATGCACAAACAGTAATTTCTCCGCATTGCAAGGTGCAATTCTGAAATTTTTTGCTTTTTCCTGCTCCTCTTAGCATGATAAAGAAGATTCAAAGAGAGTGAGATGCCAGCTCCTTTCATTCAGTCAGTAGCTTCAATCATTTCTGGTATATGAATAACATGATGTTTTACAATGGCAAAAATCAATGAATATTGTAAATGCACAAACAGTAATTTCTCCGCATTGCAAGGTGCAATTCTGAAATTTTTTGCTTTTTCCTGCTCCTCTTAGCATGATAAAGAAGATTCAAAGAGAGTGAGATGCCAGCTCCTTTCATTCAGTCAGTAGCTTCAATCATTTCTGGACGTTTTTCAATGGCAAAAATCAATGAATATTGTAAATGCACAAACAGTAATTTCTCCGCATTGCAAGGTGCAATTCTGAAATTTTTTGCTTTTTCCTGCTCCTCTTAGCATGATAAAGAAGATTCAAAGAGAATGAGATGCCAGCTCCTTTCATTCAGTCAGTAGCTTCAATCATTTCTGGACGTTTTTCAACGGCAAAAATCAATGAATATTGTAAATGCACAAACAGTAATTTCTCCGCATTGCAAGGTGCAATTCTGAAATTTTTTGCTTTTTCCTGCTCCTCTTAGCATGATAAAGAAGATTCAAAGAGAGTGAGATGCCAGCTCCTTTCATTCAGTCAGTAGCTTCAATCATTTCTGGACGTTTTTCAATAGCAAAAATCAATGAATATTGTAAATGCACAAACAGTAATTTCTCCGCATTGCAAGGTGCAATTCTGAAATTTTTTGCTTTTTCCTGCTCCTCTTAGCATGATAAAGAAGATTCAAAGAGAGTGAGATGCCAGCTCCTTTCATTCAGTCAGTAGCTTTAATCATTTCTGGACGTTTTTCAATGGCAAAAATCAATGAATATTGTAAATGCACAAACAGTAATTTCTCCGCATTGCAAGGTGCAATTCTGAAATTTTTTGCTTTTTCCTGCTCCTCTTAGCATGATAAAGAAGACTCAAAGAGAGTGAGATGCCAGCTCCTTTCATTCAGTCAGTAGCTTCAATCATTTCTGGAGGTTTTTCAATGGCAAAAATCAATGAATATTGTAAATGCACAAGCAGTAATTTCTCCGCATTGCAAGGTGCAATTCTGAAATTTTTTGCTTTTTCCTGCTCCTCTTAGCATGATAAAGAAGATTCAAAGAGAGTGAGATGCCAGCTCCTTTCATTCAGTCAGTAGCTTCAATCATTTCTGGACGTTTTTCAATGGCAAAAATCAATGAATATTGTAAATGCACAAACAGTAATTTCTCCGCATTGCAAGGTGCAATTCTGAAATGTTTTGCTTTTTCCTGCTCCTCTTAGCATGAAAAAGAAGATTCAAAGAGCGTGAGATGCCAGCTCCTTTCATTCAGTCAGTAGCTTCAATCATTTCTGGTATATGAATAACATGATGTTTTTCAATGGCAAAAATCAATGAATATTGTAAATGCACAAACAGTAATTTCTCCACATTGCAAGGTGCAATTCTGAAATTTTTTGCTTTTTCCTGCTCCTCTTAGCATGATAAAGAAGATTCAAAGAGAGTGAGATGCCAGCTCCTTTCATTCAGTCAGTAGCTTCAATCATTTCTGGACGTTTTTCAATGGCAAAAATCAATGAATATTGTAAATGCACAAACAGTAATTTCTCCGCATTGCAAGGTGCAATTCTGAAATTTTTTGCTTTTTCCTGCTCCTCTTAGCATGATAAAGAAGATTCAAAGAGAGTGAGATGCCAGCTCCTTTCATTCAGTAAGTAGCTTCAAACATTTCTGGTATATGAATAACATGATGTTTTTCAATGGCAAAAATCAATGAATATTGTAAATGCACAAACAGTAATTTCTCCGCATTGCAAGGTGCAATTCTGAAATTTTTTGCTTTTTCCTGCTCCTCTTAGCATGATAAAGAAGATTCAAAGAGAGTGAGATGAGAGCTCCTTTCATTCAGTCAGTAGCTTCAATCATTTCTGGACGTTTTTCAATGGCAAAAATCAATGAATATTGTAAATGCACAAACAGTAATTTCTCCGCATTGCAAGGTGCAATTCTGAAATTTTTTGCTTTTTCCTGCTCCTCTTAGCATGATAAAGAAGATTCAAAGAGAGTGAGATGCCAGCTCCTTTCATTCAGTCAGTAGCTTCAATCATTTCTGGACGTTTTTCAATGGCAAAAATCAATGAATATTGTAAATGCACAAACAGTAATTTCTCCGCATTGCAAGGTGCAATTCTGAAATTTTTTGCTTTTTCCTGCTCCTCTTAGCATGATAAAGAAGATTCAAAGAGAGTGAGATGCCAGCTCCTTTCATTCAGTCAGTAGCTTCAATCATTTCTGGTATATGAATAACATGATGTTTTTCAATGGCAAAAATCAATGAATATTGTAAATGCACAAACAGTAATTTCTCCGCATTGCAAGGTGCAATTCTGAAATTTTTTGCTTTTTCCTGCTCCTCTTAGCATGATAAAGAAGATTCAAAGAGAGTGAGATGCCAGCTCCTTTCATTCAGTCAGTAGCTTCAATCATTTCTGGACGTTTTTCAATGGCAAAAATCAATGAATATTGTAAATGCACAAACAGTAATTTCTCCGCATTGCAAGGTGCAATTCTGAAATTTTTTGCTTTTTCCTGCTCCTCTTAGCATGGTAAAGAAGACTCAAAGAGAGTGAGATGCCAGCTCCTTTCATTCAGTCAGTAGCTTCAATCATTTCTGGACGTTTTTCAACGGCAAAAATCAATGAATATTGTAGATGCACAAACAGTAATTTCTCCGCATTGCAAGGTGCAATTCTGAAATTTTTTGCTTTTTCCTGCTCCTCTTAGCATGATAAAGAAGATTCAAAGAGACTGAGATGCCAGCTCCTTTCATTCAGTCAGTAGCTTCAATCATTTCTGGACGTTTTTCAATGGCAAAAATCAATGAATATTGTAAATGCACAAACAGTAATTTCTCCGCATTGCAAGGTGCAATTCTGAAATTTTTTGCTTTTTCCTGCTCCTCTTAGCATGATAAAGAAGATTGAAAGAGAGTGAGATGCCAGCTCCTTTCATTCAGTCAGTAGCTTCAATCATTTCTGGATGTTTTTCAATGGCAAAAATCAATGAATATTGTAAATGCACAAACAGTAATTTCTCCGCATTGCAAGGTGCAATTCTGAAATTTTTTGCTTTTTCCTGCTCCTCTTAGCATGATAAAGAAGATTCAAAGAGAGTGAGATGCCAGCTCCTTTCATTCAGTCAGTAGCTTCAATCATTTCTGGACGTTTTTCAATGGCAAAAATCAATGAATATTGTAAATGCACAAACAGTAATTTCTCCGCATTGCAAGGTGCAATTCTGAAATTTTTTGCTTTTTCCTGCTCCTCTTAGCATGATAAAGAAGATTCAAAGAGAGTGAGATGCCAGCTCCTTTCATTCAGTCAGTAGCATCAAACATTTCTGGTATATGAATAACATGATGTTTTTCAATGGCAAAAATCAATGAATATTGTAAATGCACAAACAGTAATTTCTTCGCATTGCAAGGTGCAATTCTGAAATTTTTTGCTTTTTCCTGCTCCTCTTAGCATGATAAAGAAGATTCAAAGAGAGTGAGATGCCAGCTCCTTTCATTCAGTAAGTAGCTTCAAACATTTCTGGTATATGAATAACATGATGTTTTTCAATGGCAAAAATCAATGAATATTGTAAATGCACAAACAGTAATTTCTCCGCATTGCAAGGTGCAATTCTGAAATTTTTTGCTTTTTCCTGCTCCTCTTAGCATGATAAAGAAGATTCAAAGAGAGTGAGATGAGAGCTCCTTTCATTCAGTCAGTAGCTTCAATCATTTCTGGACGTTTTTCAATGGCAAAAATCAATGAATATTGTAAATGCACAAACAGTAATTTCTCCGCATTGCAAGGTGCAATTCTGAAATTTTTTGCTTTTTCCTGCTCCTCTTAGCATGATAAAGAAGATTCAAAGAGAGTGAGATGCCAGCTCCTTTCATTCAGTCAGTAGCTTCAATCATTTCTGGACGTTTTTCAATGGCAAAAATCAATGAATATTGTAAATGCACAAACAGTAATTTCTCCGCATTGCAAGGTGCAATTCTGAAATTTTTTGCTTTTTCCTGCTCCTCTTAGCATGATAAAGAAGATTCAAAGAGAGTGAGATGCCAGCTCCTTTCATTCAGTCAGTAACTTCAATCATTTCTGGTATATGAATAACATGATGTTTTTCAATGGCAAAAATCAATGAATATTGTAAATGCACAAACAGTAATTTCTCCGCATTGCAAGGTGCAATTCTGAAATTTTTTGCTTTTTCCTGCTCCTCTTAGCATGATAAAGAAGATTCAAAGAGAGTGAGATGCCAGCTCCTTTCATTCAGTCAGTAGCTTCAATCATTTCTGGACGTTTTTCAATGGCAAAAATCAATGAATATTGTAAATGCACAAACAGTAATTTCTCCGCATTGCAAGGTGCAATTCTGAAATTTTTTGCTTTTTCCTGCTCCTCTTAGCATGGTAAAGAAGACTCAAAGAGAGTGAGATGCCAGCTCCTTTCATTCAGTCAGTAGCTTCAATCATTTCTGGACGTTTTTCAACGGCAAAAATCAATGAATATTGTAGATGCACAAACAGTAATTTCTCCGCATTGCAAGGTGCAATTCTGAAATTTTTTGCTTTTTCCTGCTCCTCTTAGCATGATAAAGAAGATTCAAAGAGACTGAGATGCCAGCTCCTTTCATTCAGTCAGTAGCTTCAATCATTTCTGGACGTTTTTCAATGGCAAAAATCAATGAATATTGTAAATGCACAAACAGTAATTTCTCCGCATTGCAAGGTGCAATTCTGAAATTTTTTGCTTTTTCCTGCTCCTCTTAGCATGATAAAGAAGATTGAAAGAGAGTGAGATGCCAGCTCCTTTCATTCAGTCAGTAGCTTCAATCATTTCTGGATGTTTTTCAATGGCAAAAATCAATGAATATTGTAAATGCACAAACAGTAATTTCTCCGCATTGCAAGGTGCAATTCTGAAATTTTTTGCTTTTTCCTGCTCCTCTTAGCATGATAAAGAAGATTCAAAGAGAGTGAGATGCCAGCTCCTTTCATTCAGTCAGTAGCTTCAATCATTTCTGGACGTTTTTCAATGGCAAAAATCAATGAATATTGTAAATGCACAAACAGTAATTTCTCCGCATTGCAAGGTGCAATTCTGAAATTTTTTGCTTTTTCCTGCTCCTCTTAGCATGATAAAGAAGATTCAAAGAGAGTGAGATGCCAGCTCCTTTCATTCAGTCAGTAGCATCAAACATTTCTGGTATATGAATAACATGATGTTTTTCAATGGCAAAAATCAATGAATATTGTAAATGCACAAACAGTAATTTCTTCGCATTGCAAGGTGCAATTCTGAAATTTTTTGCTTTTTCCTGCTCCTCTTAGCATGATAAAGAAGATTCAAAGAGAGTGAGATGCCAGCTCCTTTCATTCAGTCAGTAGCTTCAAACATTTCTGGTATATGAATAACATGATGTTTTTCAATGGCGGCAAAAATCAATGAATATTGTAAATGCACAAACAGTAATTTCTCCGCATTGCAAGGTGCAATTCTGAAATTTTTTGCTTTTTCCTGCTCCTCTTAGCATGATAAAGAAGATTCAAAGAGAGTGAGATGCCAGCTCCTTTCATTCAGTCAGTAGCTTCAATCATTTCTGGACGTTTTTCAATGGCAAAAATCAATGAATATTGTAAATGCACAAACAGTAATTTCTCCGCATTGCAAGGTGCAATTCTGAAATTTTTTGCTTTTTCCTGCTCCTCTTAGCATGATAAAGAAGATTCAAAGAGAGTGAGATGCCAGCTCCTTTCATTCAGTCAGTAGCTTCAATCATTTCTGGACGTTTTTCAATGGCAAAAATCAATGAATATTGTAAATGCACAAACAGTAATTTCTCCGCATTGCAAGGTGCAATTCTGAAATTTTTTGCTTTTTCCTGCTCCTCTTAGTATGATAAAGAAGATTCAAAGAGAGTGAGATGCCAGCTCCTTTCATTCAGTCAGTAGCTTCAAACATTTCTGGTATATGAATAACATGATGTTTTTCAATGGCAAAAATCAATGAATATTGTAAATGCACAAACAGTAATTTCTCCGCATTGCAAGGTGCAATTCTGAAATTTTTTGCTTTTTCCTGCTCCTCTTAGCATGATAAAGATTCAAAGAGAGTGAGATGCCAGCTCCTTTCATTCAGTCAGTAGCTTCAATCATTTCTGGTATATGAATAACATGATGTTTTTCAATGGCAAAAATTAATGAATATTGTAAATGCACAAACAGTAATTTCTCCGCATTGCAAGGTGCAATTCTGAAATTTTTTGCTTTTTCCTGCTCCTCTTAGCATGATAAAGAAGATTCAAAGAGAGTGAGATGCCAGCTCCTTTCATTCAGTCAGTAGCTTCAATCATTTCTGGACGTTTTTCAATGGCAAAAATCAATGAATATTGTAAATGCACAAACAGTAATTTCTCCGCATTGAAGGTGCAATTCTGAAATTTTTTGCTTTTTCCTGCTCCTCTTAGCATGATAAAGAAGATTCAAAGAGAGTGAGATGCCAGCTCCTTTCATTCAGTCAGTAGCTTCAAACATTTCTGGTATATGAATAACATGATGTTTTTCAATGGCAAAAATCAATGAATATTGTAAATGCACAAACAGTAATTTCTCCGCATTGCAAGGTGCAATTCTGAAATTTTTTGCTTTTTCCTGCTCCTCTTAGCATGATAAAGAAGATTCAAAGAGAGTGAGATGAGAGCTCCTTTCATTCAGTCAGTAGCTTCAATCATTTCTGGACGTTTTTCAATGGCAAAAATCAATGAATATTGTAAATGCACAAACAGTAATTTCTCCGCATTGCAAGGTGCAATTCTGAAATTTTTTGCTTTTTCCTGCTCCTCTTAGCATGGTAAAGAAGATTCAAAGAGAGTGAGATGCCAGCTCCTTTCATTCAGTCAGTAGCTTCAATCATTTCTGGACGTTTTTCAATGGCAAAAATCAATGAATATTGTAAATGCACAAACAGTAATTTCTCCGCATTGCAAGGTGCAATTCTGAAATTTTTTGCTTTTTCCTGCTCCTCTTAGCATGATAAAGAAGATTCAAAGAGAGTGAGATGCCAGCTCCTTTCATTCAGTCAGTAGCTTCAATCATTTCTGGTATATGAATAACATGATGTTTTTCAATGGCAAAAATCAATGAATATTGTAAATGCACAAACAGTAATATTTCCACATTGCACGGTGCAATTCTGAAATTTTTAGCTTTTTCCTGTTAATCCTAGCATGATAAAGAAGATTCAAAGAGAGTGAGATGCCAGCTCCTTTCATTCAGTCAGTAGCTTCAAACATTTCTGGTATATGAAAAACATGTTTTTCAATGGCAAAAATCAATGAATATTGTAAATGCACAAACAGTAATATCTCCACATTGCATGGTGCAATTCTGAAATTTTTAGCTTTTTCCTGTTAATCCTAGCATGATAAAGAAGATTCAAAGAGAGTGAGATGCCAGCTCCTTTCATTCAGTCAGTAGCTTCAAACATTTCTGGTATATGAAAAACATGTTTTTCAATGGCAAAAATCAATGAATATTGTAAATGCACAAACAGTAATATCTCCACATTGCAAGGTGCAATTCTGAAATTTTTTGCTTTTTCCTGCTAATCCTAGCATGATAAAGAAGATTCAAAGAGAGTGAGATGCCAGCTCCTTTCATTCAGTCAGTAGCTTCAAACATTTCTGGTATATGAAAAACATGTTTTTCAATGGCAAAAATCAATGAATATTGTAAATGCACAAACAGTAATATCTCCACATTGCACGGTGCAATTCTGAAATTTTTAGCTTTTTCCTGTTAATCCTAGCATGATAAAGAAGATTCAAAGAGAGTGAGATGCCAGCTCCTTTCATTCAGTCAGTAGCTTCAAACATTTCTGGTATATGAAAAACATGTTTTTCAATGGCAAAAATCAATGAATATTGTAAATGCACAAACAGTAATATCTCCACATTGCAAGGTGCAATTCTGAAATTTTTTGCTTTTTCCTGTTAATCCTAGCATGATAAAGAAGATTCAAAGAGAGTGAGATGCCAGCTCCTTTCATTCAGTCAGTAGCTTCAAACATTTCTGGTATATGAAAAACATGTTTTTCAATGGCAAAAATCAATGAATATTGTAAATGCACAAACAGTAATATCTCCACATTGCAAGGTGCAATTCTGAAATTTTTTGCTTTTTCCTGCTAATCCTAGCATGATAAAGAAGATTCAAAGAGAGTGAGATGCCAGCTCCTTTCATTCAGTCAGTAGCTTCAAACATTTCTGGTATATGAAAAACATGTTTTTCAATGGCAAAAATCAATGAATATTGTAAATGCACAAACAGTAATATCTCCACATTGCACGGTGCAATTCTGAAATTTTTAGCTTTTTCCTGTTAATCCTAGCATGATAAAGAAGATTCAAAGAGAGTGAGATGCCAGCTCCTTTCATTCAGTCAGTAGCTTCAAACATTTCTGGTATATGAAAAACATGTTTTTCAATGGCAAAAATCAATGAATATTGTAAATGCACAAACAGTAATATCTCCACATTGCAAGGTGCAATTCTGACATTTTTTGCTTTTTCCTGCTAATCCTAGCATGATAAAGAAGATTCAAAGAGAGTGAGATGCCAGCTCCTTTCATTCAGTCAGTAGCTTCAAACATTTCTGGTATATGAAAAACATGTTTTTCAATGGCAAAAATCAATGAATATTGTAAATGCACAAACAGTAATATCTCCACATTGCACGGTGCAATTCTGAAATTTTTAGCTTTTTCCTGTTAATCCTAGCATGATAAAGAAGATTCAAAGAGAGTGAGATGCCAGCTCCTTTCATTCAGTCAGTAGCTTCAAACATTTCTGGTATATGAAAAACATGTTTTTCAATGGCAAAAATCAATGAATATTGTAAATGCACAAACAGTAATATCTCCACATTGCAAGGTGCAATTCTGAAATTTTTTGCTTTTTCCTGTTAATCCTAGCATGATAAAGAAGATTCAAAGAG
Source organism: Phyllobates terribilis (assembly GCF_046119375.1). Taxonomy (NCBI): domain Eukaryota; kingdom Metazoa; phylum Chordata; class Amphibia; order Anura; family Dendrobatidae; genus Phyllobates; species Phyllobates terribilis. Next base: position 145,809 of record NW_027363824.1, on the reverse strand, counting down.
AGTGAGATGCCAGCTCCTTTCATTCAGTCAGTAGCTTCAAACATTTCTGGTATATGAAAAACATGTTTTTCAATGGCAAAAATCAATGAATATTGTAAATGCACAAACAGTAATATCTCCACATTGCAAGGTGCAATTCTGAAATTTTTTGCTTTTTCCTGTTAATCCTAGCATGATAAAGAAGATTCAAAGAGAGTGAGATGCCAGCTCCTTTCATTCAGTCAGTAGCTTCAAACATTTCTGGTATATGAAAAACATGTTTTTCAATGGCAAAAATCAATGAATATTGTAAATGCACAAACAGTAATATCTCCACATTGCAAGGTGCAATTCTGAAATTTTTTGCTTTTTCCTGTTAATCCTAGCATGATAAAGAAGATTCAAAGAGAGTGAGATGCCAGCTCCTTTCATTCAGTCAGTAGCTTCAAACATTTCTGGTATATGAAAAACATGTTTTTCAATGGCAAAAATCAATGAATATTGTAAATGCACAAACAGTAATATCTCCACATTGCACGGTGCAATTCTGAAATTTTTAGCTTTTTCCTGTTAATCCTAGCATGATAAAGAAGATTCAGAGTGAGATGCCAGCTCCTTTCATTCAGTCAGTAGCTTCAAACATTTCTGGTATATGAAAAACATGTTTTTCAATGGCAAAAATCAATGAATATTGTAAATGCACGAACAGTAATATCTCCACATTGCAAGGTGCAATTCTGAAATTTTTTGCTTTTTCCTGCTAATCCTAGCATGATAAAGAAGATTCAAAGAGAGTGAGATGCCAGCTCCTTTCATTCAGTCAGTAGCTTCAAACATTTCTGGTATATGAAAAACATGTTTTTCAATGGCAAAAATCAATGAATATTGTAAATGCACAAACAGTAATATCTCCACATTGCACGGTGCAATTCTGAAATTTTTAGCTTTTTCCTGTTAATCCTAGCATGATAAAGAAGATTCAAAGAGAGTGAGATGCCAGCTCCTTTCATTCAGTCAGTAGCTTCAAACATTTCTGGTATATGAAAAACATGTTTTTCAATGGCAAAAATCAATGAATATTGTAAATGCACAAACAGTAATATCTCCACATTGCAAGGTGCAATTCTGAAATTTTTTGCTTTTTCCTGTTAATCCTAGCATGATAAAGAAGATTCAAAGAGAGTGAGATGCCAGCTCCTTTCATTCAGTCAGTAGCTTCAAACATTTCTGGTATATGAAAAACATGTTTTTCAATGGCAAAAATCAATGAATATTGTAAATGCACAAACAGTAATATCTCCACATTGCAAGGTGCAATTCTGAAATTTTTTGCTTTTTCCTGCTAATCCTAGCATGATAAAGAAGATTCAAAGAGAGTGAGATGCCAGCTCCTTTCATTCAGTCAGTAGCTTCAAACATTTCTGGTATATGAAAAACATGTTTTTCAATGGCAAAAATCAATGAATATTGTAAATGCACAAACAGTAATATCTCCACATTGCACGGTGCAATTCTGAAATTTTTAGCTTTTTCCTGTTAATCCTAGCATGATAAAGAAGATTCAAAGAGAGTGAGATGCCAGCTCCTTTCATTCAGTCAGTAGCTTCAAACATTTCTGGTATATGAAAAACATGTTTTTCAATGGCAAAAATCAATGAATATTGTAAATGCACAAACAGTAATATCTCCACATTGCAAGGTGCAATTCTGACATTTTTTGCTTTTTCCTGCTAATCCTAGCATGATAAAGAAGATTCAAAGAGAGTGAGATGCCAGCTCCTTTCATTCAGTCAGTAGCTTCAAACATTTCTGGTATATGAAAAACATGTTTTTCAATGGCAAAAATCAATGAATATTGTAAATGCACAAACAGTAATATCTCCACATTGCAAGGTGCAATTCTGAAATTTTTTGCTTTTTCCTGTTAATCCTAGCATGATAAAGAAGATTCAAAGAGAGTGAGATGCCAGCTCCTTTCATTCAGTCAGTAGCTTCAAACATTTCTGGTATATGAAAAACATGTTTTTCAATGGCAAAAATCAATGAATATTGTAAATGCACAAACAGTAATATCTCCACATTGCACGGTGCAATTCTGAAATTTTTAGCTTTTTCCTGTTAATCCTAGCATGATAAAGAAGATTCAGAGTGAGATGCCAGCTCCTTTCATTCAGTCAGTAGCTTCAAACATTTCTGGTATATGAAAAACATGTTTTTCAATGGCAAAAATCAATGAATATTGTAAATGCACAAACAGTAATATCTCCACATTGCAAGGTGCAATTCTGAAATTTTTTGCTTTTTCCTGCTAATCCTAGCATGATAAAGAAGATTCAAAGAGAGTGAGATGCCAGCTCCTTTCATTCAGTCAGTAGCTTCAAACATTTCTGGTATATGAAAAACATGTTTTTCAATGGCAAAAATCAATGAATATTGTAAATGCACAAACAGTAATATCTCCACATTGCACGGTGCAATTCTGAAATTTTTAGCTTTTTCCTGTTAATCCTAGCATGATAAAGAAGATTCAAAGAGAGTGAGATGCCAGCTCCTTTCATTCAGTCAGTAGCTTCAAACATTTCTGGTATATGAAAAACATGTTTTTCAATGGCAAAAATCAATGAATATTGTAAATGCACAAACAGTAATATCTCCACATTGCAAGGTGCAATTCTGAAATTTTTTGCTTTTTCCTGTTAATCCTAGCATGATAAAGAAGATTCAAAGAGAGTGAGATGCCAGCTCCTTTCATTCAGTCAGTAGCTTCAAACATTTCTGGTATATGAAAAACATGTTTTTCAATGGCAAAAATCAATGAATATTGTAAATGCACAAACAGTAATATCTCCACATTGCAAGGTGCAATTCTGAAATTTTTTGCTTTTTCCTGCTAATCCTAGCATGATAAAGAAGATTCAAAGAGAGTGAGATGCCAGCTCCTTTCATTCAGTCAGTAGCTTCAAACATTTCTGGTATATGAAAAACATGTTTTTCAATGGCAAAAATCAATGAATATTGTAAATGCACAAACAGTAATATCTCCACATTGCACGGTGCAATTCTGAAATTTTTAGCTTTTTCCTGTTAATCCTAGCATGATAAAGAAGATTCAAAGAGAGTGAGATGCCAGCTCCTTTCATTCAGTCAGTAGCTTCAAACATTTCTGGTATATGAAAAACATGTTTTTCAATGGCAAAAATCAATGAATATTGTAAATGCACAAACAGTAATATCTCCACTGACTGAATGAAAGGAGCTGGCATCTCACTCTCTTTGAATCTTCTTTATCATGCTAAGAGGAGCAGGAAAAAGCAAAAAATTTCAGAATTGCACCTTGCAATGCGGAGAAATTACTGTTTGTGCATTTACAATATTCATTGATTTTTGCCATTGAAAAACGACCAGAAATGATTGAAGCTACTGACTGAATGAAAGGAGCTGGCATCTCACTCTCTTTGAATCTTCTTTATCATGCTAAGAGGAGCAGGAAAAAGCAAAAAATTTCAGAATTGCACCTTGCAATGCGGAGAAATTACTGTTTGTGCATTTACAATATTCATTGATTTTTGCCATTGAAAAACATGTTATTCATATACCAGAAATGTTTGAAGCTACTGACTGAATGAAAGGAGCTGGCACCTCAATCTCTTTGAATCTTCTTTATCATGCTAAGAGGAGCGGGAAAAAGCAAAAAATTTCAGAATTGCACCTTGCAATGCGGAGAAATTACTGTTTGTGCATTTACAATATTCATTGATTTTTGCCATTGAAAAACGTCCAGAAATGATTGAAGGTACTGACTGAATGAAAGGAGCTGGCATCTCACTCTCTTTGAATCTTCTTTATCATGCTAAGAGGAGCAGGAAAAAGCAAAAAATTTCAGAATTGCACCTTGCAATGCGGAGAAATTACTGTTTGTGCATTTACAATATTCATTGATTTTTCCCATTGAAAAACGTCCAGAAATGATTGAAGCTACTGACTGAATGAAAGGAGCTGGCATCTCACTCTCTTTGAATCTTCTTTATCATGCTAAGAGGAGCAGGAAAAAGCAAAAAATTTCAGAATTGCACCTTGCAATGCGGAGAAATTACTGTTTGTGCATTTACAATATTCATTGATTTTTGCCGTTGAAAAACATCCAGAAATGATTGAAGCTACTGACTGAATGAAAGGAGCTGGCATCTCACTCTCTTTGAATCTTCTTTATCATGCTAAGAGGAGCAGGAAAAAGCAAAAAATTTCAGAATTGCACCTTGCAATGCGGAGAAATTACTGTTTGTGCATTTACAATATTCATTGATTTTTGCCATTGAAAAACATCATGTTATTCATATACCAGAAATGTTTGAAGCTACTGACTGAATGAAAGGAGCTGGCATCTCACTCTCTTTGAATCTTCTTTATCATGCTAAGAGGAGCAGGAAAAAGCAAAAAATTTCAGAATTGCACCTTGCAATGTGGAGAAATTACTGTTTGTGCATTTACAATATTCATTGATTTTTACCATTGAAAAACGTCCAGAAATGATTGAAGCTACTGACTGAATGAAAGTAGCTGGCATCTCACTCTCTTTGAATCTTCTTTATCATGCTAAGAGGAGCAGGAAAAAGCAAAAAATTTCAGACTTGCACCTTGCAATGCGGAGAAATTACTGTTTGTGCATTTACAATATTCATTGATTTTTGCCATTGAAAAACATCATGTTATTCATATACCAGAAATGTTTGAAGCTACTGACTGAATGAAAGGAGCTGTCATCTCACTCTCTTTGAATCTTCTTTATCATGCTAAGAGGAGCAGAAAAAAGCAAAAAATTTCAGACTTGCACCTTGCAATGCGGAGAAATTACTGTTTGTGCATTTACAATATTCATTGATTTTTGCCATTGAAAAACATCATGTTATTCATATACCAGAAATGTTTGAAGCTACTGACTGAATGAAAGGAGCTGGCATCTCACTCTCTTTGAATCTTCTTTATCATGCTAAGAGGAGCAGGAAAAAGCAAAAAATTTCAGAATTGCACCTTGCAATGCGGAGAAATTACTGTTTGTGCATTTACAATATTCATTGATTTTTGCCATTGAAAAACGTCCAGAAATGATTGAAGGTACTGACTGAATGAAAGGAGCTGGCATCTCACTCTCTTTGAATCTTCTTTATCATGCTAAGAGGAGCAGGAAAAAGCAAAAAATTTCAGAATTGCAACTTGCAATGCGGAGAAATTACTGTTTGTGCATTTACAATATTCATTGATTTTTGCCATTGAAAAACGTCCAGAAATGATTGAAGCTTCTGACTGAATGAAAGGAGCTGGCATCTCACTCTCTTTGAATCTTCTTTATCATGCTAAGTGGAGCAGGAAAAAGCAAAAAATTTCAGAATTGCACCTTGCAATGCGGAGAAATTACAGTTTGTGCATTTACAATATTCATTGATTTTTGCCATTGAAAAACGTCCAGAAATGATTGAAGCTACTGACTGAATGAAAGGAGCTGGCATCTCACTCTCTTTGAATCTTCTTTATCATGCTAAGAGGAGCAGGAAAAAGCAAAAAATTTCAGAATTGCACCTTGCAATGCGGAGAAATTACTGTTTGTGCATTTACAATATTCATTGATTTTTGCCGTTGAAAAACATCCAGAAATGATTGAAGCTACTGACTGAATGAAAGGAGCTGGCATCTCACTCTCTTTGAATCTTCTTTATCATGCTAAGAGGAGCAGGAAAAAGCAAAAAATTTCAGAATTGCACCTTGCAATGCGGAGAAATTACTGTTTGTGCATTTACAATATTCATTGATTTTTGCCATTGAAAAACATCATGTTATTCATATACCAGAAATGTTTGAAGCTACTGACTGAATGAAAGGAGCTGGCATCTCACTCTCTTTGAATCTTCTTTATCATGCTAAGAGGAGCAGGAAAAAGCAAAAAATTTCAGAATTGCACCTTGCAATGTGGAGAAATTACTGTTTGTGCATTTACAATATTCATTGATTTTTACCATTGAAAAACGTCCAGAAATGATTGAAGCTACTGACTGAATGAAAGTAGCTGGCATCTCACTCTCTTTGAATCTTCTTTATCATGCTAAGAGGAGCAGGAAAAAGCAAAAAATTTCAGACTTGCACCTTGCAATGCGGAGAAATTACTGTTTGTGCATTTACAATATTCATTGATTTTTGCCATTGAAAAACATCATGTTATTCATATACCAGAAATGTTTGAAGCTACTGACTGAATGAAAGGAGCTGGCATCTCACTCTCTTTGAATCTTCTTTATCATGCTAAGAGGAGCAGAAAAAAGCAAAAAATTTCAGACTTGCACCTTGCAATGCGGAGAAATTACTGTTTGTGCATTTACAATATTCATTGATTTTTGCCATTGAAAAACATCATGTTATTCATATACCAGAAATGTTTGAAGCTACTGACTGAATGAAAGGAGCTGGCATCTCACTCTCTTTGAATCTTCTTTATCATGCTAAGAGGAGCAGGAAAAAGCAAAAAATTTCAGAATTGCACCTTGCAATGCGGAGAAATTACTGTTTGTGCATTTACAATATTCATTGATTTTTGCCATTGAAAAACGTCCAGAAATGATTGAAGGTACTGACTGAATGAAAGGAGCTGGCATCTCACTCTCTTTGAATCTTCTTTATCATGCTAAGAGGAGCAGGAAAAAGCAAAAAATTTCAGAATTGCAACTTGCAATGCGGAGAAATTACTGTTTGTGCATTTACAATATTCATTGATTTTTGCCATTGAAAAACGTCCAGAAATGATTGAAGCTTCTGACTGAATGAAAGGAGCTGGCATCTCACTCTCTTTGAATCTTCTTTATCATGCTAAGTGGAGCAGGAAAAAGCAAAAAATTTCAGAATTGCACCTTGCAATGCGGAGAAATTACAGTTTGTGCATTTACAATATTCATTGATTTTTGCCATTGAAAAACGTCCAGAAATGATTGAAGCTACTGACTGAATGAAAGGAGCTGGCATCTCACTCTCTTTGAATCTTCTTTATCATGCTAAGAGGAGCAGGAAAAAGCAAAAAATTTCAGAATTGCACGTTGCAATGCGGAGAAATTACTGTTTGTGCATTTACAATATTCGTTGATTTTTGCCATTGAAAAACGTCCAGAAATGATTGAAGCTACTGACTGAATGAAAGGAGCTGGCATCTCACTCTCTTTGAATCTTCTTTATCATGCTAAGAGGAGCAGGAAAAAGCAAAAAATTTCAGAATTGCACCTTGCAATGCGGAGAAATTACAGTTTGTGCATTTACAATATTCATGGATTTTTGCCATTGAAAAACGTCCAGAAATGATTGAAGCTACTGACTGAATGAAAGGAGCTGGCATCTCACTCTCTTTGAATCTTCTTTATCATGCTAAGAGGAGCAGGAAAAAGCAAAAAATTTCAGAATTGCACCTTGCAATGCGGAGAATTTACTGTTTGTGCATTTACAATATTCATTGATTTTTGCCATTGAAAAACATGTTATTCATATACCAGAAATGTTTGAAGCTCCTGACTGAATGAAAGGAGCTGGCACCTCACTCTCTTTGAATCTTCTTTATCATGCTTAGAGGAGCAGGAAAAAGCAAAAAATTTCAGAATTGCACCTTGCAATGCGGAGAAATTACTGTTTGTGCATTTACAATATTCATTGATTTTTGCCATTGAAAAACGTCCAGAAATGATTGAAGCTACTGACTGAATGAAAGGAGCTGGCATCTCACTCTCTTTGAATCTTCTTTATCATGCTAAGAGGAGCAGGAAAAAGCAAAAAATTTCAGAATTGCACCTTGCAATGCGGAGAAATTACTGTTTGTGCATTTACAATATTCATTGATTTTTGCCATTGAAAAATGTCCAGAAATGATTGAAGCTACTGACTGAATGAAAGGAGCTGGCATCTCACTCTCTTTGAATCTTCTTTATCATGCTAAGAGGAGCAGGAAAAAGCAAAAAATTTCAGAATTGCGCCTTGCAATGCGGAGAAATTACTGTTTGTGCATTTACAAAATTCATTGATTTTTGCCATTGAAAAACATCATGTTATTCATATACCAGAAATGATTGAAGCTACTGACTGAAGGAAAGGAGCTGGCATCTCACTCTCTTTGAATCTTCTTTATCATGCTAAGAGGAGCAGGAAAAAGCAAAAAATTTCTGAATTGCACCTTGCAATGCGGAGAATTTACTGTTTGTGCATTTACAATATTCATTGATTTTTGCCATTGAAAAACGTCCAGAAATTATTGAAGCTACTGACTGAATGAAAGGAGCTGGCATCTCACTCTCTTTGAATCTTCTTTATCATGCTAAGAGGAGCAGGAAAAAGCAAAAAATTTCAGAATTGCACCTTGCAATGCGGAGAAATTACAGTTTGTGCATTTACAATATTCATTGACTTTTGCCATTGAAAAACGTCCAGAAATGATTGAAGCTAATGACTGAATGAAAGGAGCTGGCATCTCACTCTCTTTGAATCTTCTTTATCATGCTAAGAGGAGCAGGAAAAAGCAAAAAATTTCAGAATTGCACCTTGCAATGCGGAGAAATTACTGTTTGTGCATTTACAATATTCGTTGATTTTTGCCATTGAAAAACGTCCAGAAATGATTGAAGCTACTGACTGAATGAGAGGAGCTGGCATCTCACTCTCTTTGAATCTTCTTTATCATGCTAAGAGGAGCAGGAAAAAGCAAAAAATTTCAGAATTGCACCTTGCAATGCGGAGAAATTACTGTTTGTGCATTTACAATATTCATTGATTTTTGCCATTGAAAAACATCATGTTATTCATATACCAGAAATGTTTGAAGCTACTGACTGAATGAAAGGAGCTGGCATCTCACTCACTTTGAATCTTCTTTATCATGCTAAGAGGAGCAGGAAAAAGCAAAAAATTTCAGAATTGCACCTTGCAATGCGGAGAAATTACTGTTTGTGCATTTACAATATTCATTGATTTTTGCCATTGAAAAACATAATGTTATTCATATACCAGAAATGTTTGAAGCTACTGACTGAATGAAAGGAGCTGGCATCTCAATCTCTTTGAATCTTCTTTATCATGCTAAGAGGAGCATGAAAAAGCAAAAAATTTCAGAATTGCACCTTGCAATGTGGAGAAATTACTGTTTGTGCATTTACAATTTTCATTGATTTTTACCATTGAAAAACGTCCAGAAATGATTGAAGCTACTGACTGAATGAAAGTAGCTGGCATCTCACTCTCTTTGAATCTTCTTTATCATGCTAAGAGGAGCAGGAAAAAGCAAAAAATTTCAGACTTGCACCTTGCAATGCGGAGAAATTACTGTTTGTGCATTTACAATATTCATTGATTTTTGCCATTGAAAAACATCATGTTATTCATATACCAGAAATGTTTGAAGCTACTGACTGAATGAAAGGAGCTGGCATCTCACTCTCTTTGAATCTTCTTTATCATGCTAAGAGGAGCAGAAAAAAGCAAAAAATTTCAGACTTGCACCTTGCAATGCGGAGAAATTACTGTTTGTGCATTTACAATATTCATTGATTTTTGCCATTGAAAAACATCATGTTATTCATATACCAGAAATGTTTGAAGCTACTGACTGAATGAAAGGAGCTGGCATCTCACTCTCTTTGAATCTTCTTTATCATGCTAAGAGGAGCAGGAAAAAGCAAAAAATTTCAGAATTGCACCTTGCAATGCGGAGAAATTACTGTTTGTGCATTTACAATATTCATTGATTTTTGCCATTGAAAAACGTCCAGAAATGATTGAAGGTACTGACTGAATGAAAGGAGCTGGCATCTCACTCTCTTTGAATGTTCTTTATCATGCTAAGAGGAGCAGGAAAAAGCAAAAAATTTCAGAATTGCAACTTGCAATGCGGAGAAATTACTGTTTGTGCATTTACAATATTCATTGATTTTTGCCATTGAAAAACGTCCAGAAATGATTGAAGCTACTGACTGAATGAAAGGAGCTGGCATCTCACTCTCTTTGAATCTTCTTTATCATGCTAAGTGGAGCAGGAAAAAGCAAAAAATTTCAGAATTGCACCTTGCAATGCGGAGAAAATACAGTTTGTGCATTTACAATATTCATTGATTTTTGCCATTGAAAAACGTCCAGAAATGATTGAAGCTACTGACTGAATGAAAGGAGCTGGCATCTCACTCTCTTTGAATCTTCTTTATCATGCTAAGAGGAGCAGGAAAAAGCAAAAAATTTCAGAATTGCACCTTGCAATGCGGAGAAATTACTGTTTGTGCATTTACAATATTCGTTGATTTTTGCCATTGAAAAACGTCCAGAAATGATTGAAGCTACTGACTGAATGAAAGGAGCTGGCATCTCACTCTCTTTGAATCTTCTTTATCATGCTAAGAGGAGCAGGAAAAAGCAAAAAATTTCAGAATTGCACCTTGCAATGCGGAGAAATTACAGTTTGTGCATTTACAATATTCATTGATTTTTGCCATTGAAAAACGTCCAGAAATGATTGAAGCTACTGACTGAATGAAAGGAGCTGGCATCTCACTCTCTTTGAATCTTCTTTATCATGCTAAGAGGAGCAGGAAAAAGCAAAAAATTTCAGAATTGCACCTTGCAATGCGGAGAATTTACTGTTTGTGCATTTACAATATTCATTGATTTTTGCCATTGAAAAACATGTTATTCATATACCAGAAATGTTTGAAGCTCCTGACTGAATGAAAGGAGCTGGCACCTCACTCTCTTTGAATCTTCTTTATCATGCTAAGAGGAGCAGGAAAAAGCAAAAAATTTCAGAATTGCACCTTGCAATGCGGAGAAATTACTGTTTGTGCATTTACAATATTCATTGATTTTTGCCATTGAAAAACGTCCAGAAATGATTGAAGCTACTGACTGAATGAAAGGAGCTGGCATCTCACTCTCTTTGAATCTTCTTTATCATGCTAAGAGGAGCAGGAAAAAGCAAAAAATTTCAGAATTGCACCTTGCAATGCGGAGAAATTACTGTTTGTGCATTTACAATATTCATTGATTTTTGCCATTGAAAAATGTCCAGAAATGATTGAAGCTACTGACTGAATGAAAGGAACTGGCATCTCACTCTCTTTGAATCTTCTTTATCATGCTAAGAGGAGCAGGAAAAAGCAAAAAAATTTCAGAATTGCGCCTTGCAATGCGGAGAAATTACTGTTTGTGCATTTACAAAATTCATTGATTTTTGCCATTGAAAAACATCATGTTATTCATATACCAGAAATGATTGAAGCTACTGACTGAAGGAAAGGAGCTGGCATCTCACTCTCTTTGAATCTTCTTTATCATGCTAAGAGGAGCAGGAAAAAGCAAAAAATTTCAGAATTGCACCTTGCAATGCGGAGAATTTACTGTTTGTGCATTTACAATATTCATTGATTTTTGCCATTGAAAAACGTCCAGAAATTATTGAAGCTACTGACTGAATGAAAGGAGCTGGCATCTCACTCTCTTTGAATCTTCTTTATCATGCTAAGAGGAGCAGGAAAAAGCAAAAAAATTCAGAATTGCACCTTGCAATGCGGAGAAATTACAGTTTGTGCATTTACAATATTCATTGATTTTTGCCATTGAAAAACGTCCAGAAATGATTGAAGCTACTGACTGAATGAAAGGAGCTGGCATCTCACTCTCTTTGAATCTTCTTTATCATGCTAAGAGGAGCAGGAAAAAGCAAAAAATTTCAGAATTGCACCTTGCAATGCGGAGAAATTACTGTTTGTGCATTTACAATATTCGTTGATTTTTGCCATTGAAAAACGTCCAGAAATGATTGAAGCTACTGACTGAATGAAAGGAGCTGGCATCTCACTCTCTTTGAATCTTCTTTATCATGCTAAGAGGAGCAGGAAAAAGCAAAAAATTTCAGAATTGCACCTTGCAATGCGGAGAAATTACTGTTTGTGCATTTACAATATTCATTGATTTTTGCCATTGAAAAACATAATGTTATTCATATACCAGAAATGTTTGAAGCTACTGACTGAATGAAAGGAGCTGGCATCTCAATCTCTTTGAATCTTCTTTATCATGCTAAGAGGAGCATGAAAAAGCAAAAAATTTCAGAATTGCACCTTGCAATGTGGAGAAATTACTGTTTGTGCATTTACAATATTCATTGATTTTTGCCATTGAAAAACATCATGTTATTCATATACCAGAAATGTTTGAAGCTACTGACTGAATGAAAGGAGCTGGCATCTCACTCTCTTTGAATCTTCTTTATCATGCTAAGAGGAGCAGAAAAAAGCAAAAAATTTCAGACTTGCACCTTGCAATGCGGAGAAATTACTGTTTGTGCATTTACAATATTCATTGATTTTTGCCATTGAAAAACATCATGTTATTCATATACCAGAAATGTTTGAAGCTACTGACTGAATGAAAGGAGCTGGCATCTCACTCTCTTTGAATCTTCTTTATCATGCTAAGAGGAGCAGGAAAAAGCAAAAAATTTCAGAATTGCACCTTGCAATGCGGAGAAATTACTGTTTGTGCATTTACAATATTCATTGATTTTTGCCATTGAAAAACGTCCAGAAATGATTGAAGGTACTGACTGAATGAAAGGAGCTGGCATCTCACTCTCTTTGAATCTTCTTTATCATGCTAAGAGGAGCAGGAAAAAGCAAAAAATTTCAGAATTGCAACTTGCAATGCGGAGAAATTACTGTTTGTGCATTTACAATATTCATTGATTTTTGCCATTGAAAAACGTCCAGAAATGATTGAAGCTACTGACTGAATGAAAGGAGCTGGCATCTCACTCTCTTTGAATCTTCTTTATCATGCTAAGTGGAGCAGGAAAAAGCAAAAAATTTCAGAATTGCACCTTGCAATGCGGAGAAATTACAGTTTGTGCATTTACAATATTCATTGATTTTTGCCATTGAAAAACGTCCAGAAATGATTGAAGCTACTGACTGAATGAAAGGAGCTGGCATCTCACTCTCTTTGAATCTTCTTTATCATGCTAAGAGGAGCAGGAAAAAGCAAAAAATTTCAGAATTGCACCTTGCAATGCGGAGAAATTACTGTTTGTGCATTTACAATATTCGTTGATTTTTGCCATTGAAAAACGTCCAGAAATGATTGAAGCTACTGACTGAATGAAAGGAGCTGGCATCTCACTCTCTTTGAATCTTCTTTATCATGCTAAGAGGAGCAGGAAAAAGCAAAAAATTTCAGAATTGCACCTTGCAATGCGGAGAAATTACAGTTTGTGCATTTACAATATTCATTGATTTTTGCCATTGAAAAACGTCCAGAAATGATTGAAGCTACTGACTGAATGAAAGGAGCTGGCATCTCACTCTCTTTGAATCTTCTTTATCATGCTAAGAGGAGCAGGAAAAAGCAAAAAATTTCAGAATTGCACCTTGCAATGCGGAGAATTTACTGTTTGTGCATTTACAATATTCATTGATTTTTGCCATTGAAAAACATGTTATTCATATACCAGAAATGTTTGAAGCTCCTGACTGAATGAAAGGAGCTGGCACCTCACTCTCTTTGAATCTTCTTTATCATGCTAAGAGGAGCAGGAAAAAGCAAAAAATTTCAGAATTGCACCTTGCAATGCGGAGAAATTACTGTTTGTGCATTTACAATATTCATTGATTTTTGCCATTGAAAAACGTCCAGAAATGATTGAAGCTACTGACTGAATGAAAGGAGCTGGCATCTCACTCTCTTTGAATCTTCTTTATCATGCTAAGAGGAGCAGGAAAAAGCAAAAAATTTCAGAATTGCACCTTGCAATGCGGAGAAATTACTGTTTGTGCATTTACAATATTCATTGATTTTTGCCATTGAAAAATGTCCAGAAATGATTGAAGCTACTGACTGAATGAAAGGAGCTGGCATCTCACTCTCTTTGAATCTTCTTTATCATGCTAAGAGGAGCAGGAAAAAGCAAAAAATTTCAGAATTGCGCCTTGCAATGCGGAGAAATTACTGTTTGTGCATTTACAAATTTCATTGATTTTTGCCATTGAAAAACATCATGTTATTCATATACCAGAAATGATTGAAGCTACTGACTGAAGGAAAGGAGCTGGCATCTCACTCTCTTTGAATCTTCTTTATCATGCTAAGAGGAGCAGGAAAAAGCAAAAAATTTCAGAATTGCAACTTGCAATGCGGAGAATTTACTGTTTGTGCATTTACAATATTCATTGATTTTTGCCATTGAAAAACGTCCAGAAATGATTGAAGCTACTGACTGAATGAAAGGAGCTGGCATCTCACTCTCTTTGAATCTTCTTTATCATGCTAAGAGGAGCAGGAAAAAGCAATAAATTTCAGAATTGCACCTTGCAATGCGGAGAAATTACAGTTTGTGCATTTACAATATTCATTGATTTTTGCCATTGAAAAACGTCCAGAAATGATTGAAGCTACTGACTGAATGAAAGGAGCTGGCATCTCACTCTCTTTGAATCTTCTTTATCATGCTAAGAGGAGCAGGAAAAAGCAAAAAATTTCAGAATTGCACCTTGCAATGCGGAGAAATTACTGTTTGTGCATTTACAATATTCGTTGATTTTTGCCATTGAAAAACGTCCAGAAATGATTGAAGCTACTGACTGAATGAAAGGAGCTGGCATCTCACTCTCTTTAAATCTTCTTTATCATGCTAAGAGGAGCAGGAAAAAGCAAAAAATTTCAGAATTGCACCTTGCAATGCGGAGAAATTACAGTTTGTGCATTTACAATATTCATTGATTTTTGCCATTGAAAAACGTCCAGAAATGATTGAAGCTACTGACTGAATGAAAGGAGCTGGCATCTCACTCTCCTTGAATCTTCTTTATCATGCTAAGAGGAGCAGAAAAAAGCAAAAAATTTCAGAATTGCACCTTGCAATGCGGAGAAATTACTGTTTGTGCATTTACAATATTCATTGATTTTTGCCATTGAAAAACATGTTATTCATATACCAGAAATGTTTGAAGCTCCTGACTGAATGAAAGGAGCTGGCACCTCACTCTCTTTGAATCTTCTTTATCATGCTAAGAGGAGCAGGAAAAAGCAAAAAATTTCAGAATTGCACCTTGCAATGCGGAGAAATTACTGTTTGTGCATTTACAATATTCATTGATTTTTGCCATTGAAAAACGTCCAGAAATGATTGTAGCTACTGACTGAATGAAAGGAGCTGGCATCTCACTCTCTTTGAATCTTCTTTATCATGCTAAGAGGAGCAGGAAAAAGCAAAAAATTTCAGAATTGCACCTTGCAATGCGGAGAAATTACTGTTTGTGCATTTACAATATTCATTGATTTTTGCCACTGAAAAATGTCCAGAAATGATTGAAGCTACTGACTGAATGAAAGGAGCTGGCATCTCACTCTCTTTGAATCTTCTTTATCATGCTAAGAGGAGCAGGAAAAAGCAAAAAATTTCAGAATTGCGCCTTGCAATGCGGAGAAATTACTGTTTGTGCATTTACAAAATTCATTGATTTTTGCCATTGAAAAACATCATGTTATTCATATACCAGAAATGATTGAAGCTACTGACTGAAGGAAAGGAGCTGGCATCTCACTCTCTTTGAATCTTCTTTATCATGCTAAGAGGAGCAGGAAAAAGCAAAAAATTTCAGAATTGCACCTTGCAATGCGGAGAAATTACTGTTTGTGCATTTACAATATTCATTGATTTTTGCGATTGAAAAACATCATGTTATTCATATACCAGAAATGATTGAAGCTACTGACTGAATGAAAGGAGCTGGCATCTCACTCTCTTTGAATCTTCTTTATCATGCTAAGAAGAGCAGGAAAAAGCAAAAAATTTCAGAATTGCACCTTGCAATGCGGAGAAATTACAGTTTGTGCATTTACAATATTCATTGATTTTTGCCATTGAAAAACGTCCAGAAATGATTGAAGCTACTGACTGAATGAAAGGAGCTGGCATCTCACTCTCTTTGAATCTTCTTTATCATGCTAAGAGGAGCAGGAAAAAGCAAAAAATTTCAGAATTGCACCTTGCAATGCGGAGAAATTACTGTTTGTGCATTTACAATATTCATTGATTTTTGCCATTGAAAAACGTCCAGAAATGATTGAAGGTACTGACTGAATGAAAGGAGCTGGCATCTCACTCTCTTTGAATCTTCTTTATCATGCTAAGAGGAGCAGGAAAAAGCAAAAAATTTCAGAATTGCACCTTGCAATGCGGAGAAATTACTGTTTGTGCATTTACAATATTCATTGATTTTTGCCATTGAAAAACGTCCAGAAATGATTGAAGCTACTGACTGAATGAAAGGAGCTGGCATCTCACTCTCTTTGAATCTTCTTTATCATGCTAAGAGGAGCAGGAAAAAGCAAAAAATTTCAGAATTGCACCTTGCAATGCGGAGAAATTACTGTTTGTGCATTTACAATATTCATTGATTTTTGCCATTGAAAAATGTCCAGAAATGATTGAAGCTACTGACTGAATGAAAGGAGCTGGCATCTCACTCTCTTTGAATCTTCTTTATCATGCTAAGAGGAGCAGGAAAAAGCAAAAAATTTCAGAATTGCGCCTTGCAATGCGGAGAAATTACTGTTTGTGCATTTACAAAATTCATTGATTTTTGCCATTGAAAAACATCATGTTATTCATAGACCAGAAATGATTGAAGCTACTGACTGAAGGAAAGGATCTGGCATCTCACTCTCTTTGAATCTTCTTTATCATGCTTAGAGGAGCAGGAAAAAGCAAAAAATTTCAGAATTGCACCTTGCAATGCGGAGAAATTACTGTTTGTGCATTTACAATATTCATTGATTTTTGCCATTGAAAAACGTCCAGAAATGATTGAAGCTACTGACTGAATGAAAGGAGCTGGCATCTCACTCTCTTTGAATCTTCTTTATCATGCTAAGAGGAGCAGGAAAAAGCAAAAAATTTCAGAATTGCACCTTGCAATGCGGAGAAATTACTGTTTGTGCATTTACAATTTTCATTGATTTTTGCTATTGAAAAACATCATGTTATTCATATACCAGAAATGATTGAAGCTACTGACTGAATGAAAGGAGCTGGCATCTCACTCTCTTTGAATCTTCTTTATCATGCTAAGAGGAGCAGGAAAAAGCAAAAAATTTCAGAATTGCACCTTGCAATGCGGAGAAATTACAGTTTGTGCATTTACAATATTCATTGATTTTTGCCATTGAAAAACGTCCAGAAATGATTGAAGCTACTGACTGAATGAAAGGAGCTGGCATCTCACTCTCTTTGAATCTTCTTTATCATGCTAAGAGGAGCAGGAAAAAGCAAAAAATTTCAGAATTGCACCTTGCAATGCGGAGAAATTACTGTTTGTGCATTTACAATATTCATTGATTTTTGCCATTGAAAAACGTCCAGAAATGATTGAAGGTACTGACTGAATGAAAGGAGCTGGCATCTCACTCTCTTTGAATCTTCTTTATCATGCTAAGAGGAGCAGGAAAAAGCAAAAAATTTCAGAATTGCGCCTTGCAATGCGGAGAAATTACTCTTTGTGCATTTACAAAATTCATTGATTTTTGCCATTGAAAAACATCATGTTATTCATATACCAGAAATGATTGAAGCTACTGACTGAAGGAAAGGATCTGGCATCTCACTCTCTTTGAATCTTCTTTATCATGCTAAGAGGAGCAGGAAAAAGCAAAAAATTTCAGAATTGCACCTTGCAATGCGGAGAAATTACTGTTTGTGCATTTACAATATTCATTGATTTTTGCCATTGAAAAATGTCCAGAAATGATTGAAGCTACTGACTGAATGAAAGGAGCTGGCATCTCACTCTCTTTGAATCTTCTTTATCATGCTAAGAGGAGCAGGAAAAAGCAAAAAATTTCAGAATTGCACATTGCAATGCGGAGAAATTACTGTTTGTGCATTTACAATATTCATTGATTTTTGCCATTGAAAAACGTCCAGAAATGATTGAAGCTACTGACTGAATGAAAGGAGCTGGCATCTCACTCTCTTTGAATCTTCTTTATCATGCTAAGAGGAGCAGGAAAAAGCAAAAAATTTCAGAATTGCACCTTGCAATGCGGAGAAATTACTGTTTGTGCATTTACAATATTCATTGATTTTTGCCATTGAAAAACGTCCAGAAATGATTGAAGCTACTGACTGAATGAAAGGAGCTGGCATCTCACTCTCTTTGAATCTTCTTTATCATGCTAAGAGGAGCAGGAAAAAGCAAAAAATTTCAGAATTGCACCTTGCAATGCGGAGAAATTACTGTTTGTGCATTTACAATATTCATTGATTTTTGCCATTGAAAAATGTCCAGAAATGATTGAAGCTACTGACTGAATGAAAGGAGCTGGCATCTCACTCTCTTTGAATTTCTTTATCATGCTAAGAGGAGCAGGAAAAAGCAAAAAATTTCAGAATTGCGCCTTGCAATGCGGAGAAATTACTGTTTGTGCATTTACAAAATTCATTGATTTTTGCCATTGAAAAACATCATGTTATTCATATACCAGAAATGATTGAAGCTACTGACTGAAGGAAAGGATCTGGCATCTCACTCTCTTTGAATCTTCTTTATCATGCTAAGAGGAGCAGGAAAAAGCAAAAAATTTCAGAATTGCACCTTGCAATGCGGAGAAATTACTGTTTGTGCATTTACAATATTCATTGATTTTTGCCATTGAAAAACGTCCAGAAATGATTGAAGCTACTGACTGAATGAAAGGAGCTGGCATCTCACTCTCTTTGAATCTTCTTTATCATGCTAAGAGGAGCAGGAAAAAGCAAAAAATTTCAGAATTGCACCTTGCAATGCGGAGAAATTACTGTTTGTGCATTTACAATATTCATTGATTTTTGCCATTGAAAAACGTCCAGAAATGATTGAAGCTACTGACTGAATGAAAGGAGCTGGCATCTCACTCTCTTTGAATCTTCTTTATCATGCTAAGAGGAGCAGGAAAAAGCAAAAAATTTCAGAATTGCACCTTGCAATGCGGAGAAATTACTGTTTGTGCATTTACAATATTCATTGATTTTTGCCATTGAAAAATGTCCAGAAATGATTGAAGCTACTGACTGAATGAAAGGAGCTGGCATCTCACTCTCTTTGAATCTTCTTTATCATGCTAAGAGGAGCAGGAAAAAGCAAAAAATTTCAGAATTGCGCCTTGCAATGCGGAGAAATTACTGTTTGTGCATTTACAAAATTCATTGATTTTTGCCATTGAAAAACATCATGTTATTCATATACCAGAAATGATTGAAGCTACTGACTGAAGGAAAGGATCTGGCATCTCACTCTCTTTGAATCTTCTTTATCATGCTAAGAGGAGCAGGAAAAAGCAAAAAATTTCAGAATTGCACCTTGCAATGCGGAGAAATTACTGTTTGTGCATTTACAATATTCATTGATTTTTGCCATTGAAAAACGTCCAGAAATGATTGAAGCTACTGACTGAATGAAAGGAGCTGGCATCTCACTCTCTTTGAATCTTCTTTATCATGCTAAGAGGAGCAGGAAAAAGCGAAAAATTTCAGAATTGCACCTTGCAATGCGGAGAAATTACTGTTTGTGCATTTACAATATTCATTGATTTTTGCGATTGAAAAACATCATGTTATTCATATACCAGAAATGATTGAAGCTACTGACTGAATGAAAGGAGCTGGCATCTCACTCTCTTTGAATCTTCTTTATCATGCTAAGAGGAGCAGGAAAAAGTAAAAAATTTCAGAATTGCACCTTGCAATGCGGAGAAATTACTGTTTGTGCATTTACAATATTCATTGATTTTTGCCATTGAAAAATGTCCAGAAATGATTGAAGCTACTGACTGAATGAAAGGAGCTGGCATCTCACTCTCTTTGAATTTCTTTATCATGCTAAGAGGAGCAGGAAAAAGCAAAAAATTTCAGAATTGCGCCTTGCAATGCGGAGAAATTACTGTTTGTGCATTTACAAAATTCATTGATTTTTGCCATTGAAAAACATCATGTTATTCATATACCAGAAATGATTGAAGCTACTGACTGAAGGAAAGGATCTGGCATCTCACTCTCTTTGAATCTTCTTTATCATGCTAAGAGGAGCAGGAAAAAGCAAAAAATTTCAGAATTGCACCTTGCAATGCGGAGAAATTACTGTTTGTGCATTTACAATATTCATTGATTTTTGCCATTGAAAAACGTCCAGAAATGATTGAAGCTACTGACTGAATGAAAGGAGCTGGCATCTCACTCTCTTTGAATCTTCTTTATCATGCTAAGAGGAGCAGGAAAAAGCAAAAAATTTCAGAATTGCACCTTGCAATGCGGAGAAATTACTGTTTGTGCATTTACAATATTCATTGATTTTTGCCATTGAAAAACGTCCAGAAATGATTGAAGCTACTGACTGAATGAAAGGAGCTGGCATCTCACTCTCTTTGAATCTTCTTTATCATGCTAAGAGGAGCAGGAAAAAGCAAAAAATTTCAGAATTGCACCTTGCAATGCGGAGAAATTACTGTTTGTGCATTTACAATATTCATTGATTTTTGCCATTGAAAAATGTCCAGAAATGATTGAAGCTACTGACTGAATGAAAGGAGCTGGCATCTCACTCTCTTTGAATCTTCTTTATCATGCTAAGAGGAGCAGGAAAAAGCAAAAAATTTCAGAATTGCGCCTTGCAATGCGGAGAAATTACTGTTTGTGCATTTACAAAATTCATTGATTTTTGCCATTGAAAAACATCATGTTATTCATATACCAGAAATGATTGAAGCTACTGACTGAAGGAAAGGATCTGGCATCTCACTCTCTTTGAATCTTCTTTATCATGCTAAGAGGAGCAGGAAAAAGCAAAAAATTTCAGAATTGCACCTTGCAATGCGGAGAAATTACTGTTTGTGCATTTACAATATTCATTGATTTTTGCCATTGAAAAACGTCCAGAAATGATTGAAGCTACTGACTGAATGAAAGGAGCTGGCATCTCACTCTCTTTGAATCTTCTTTATCATGCTAAGAGGAGCAGGAAAAAGCGAAAAATTTCAGAATTGCACCTTGCAATGCGGAGAAATTACTGTTTGTGCATTTACAATATTCATTGATTTTTGCGATTGAAAAACATCATGTTATTCATATACCAGAAATGATTGAAGCTACTGACTGAATGAAAGGAGCTGGCATCTCACTCTCTTTGAATCTTCTTTATCATGCTAAGAGGAGCAGGAAAAAGTAAAAAATTTCAGAATTGCACCTTGCAATGCGGAGAAATTACTGTTTGTGCATTTACAATATTCAATGATTTTTGCCATTGAAAAACGTCCAGAAATGATTGAAGCTACTGACTGAATGAAAGGAGCTGGCATCTCACTCTCTTTGAATCTTCTTTATCATGCTAAGAGGAGCAGGAAAAAGCAAAAAATTTCAGAATTGCACCTTGCACTGCAGAGAAATTACTGTTTGTGCATTTACAATATTCATTGATTTTTGTCATTGAAAAACGTCCAGAAATGATTGAAGCTACTGACTGAATGAAAGGAGCTGGCATCTCACTCTCTTTGAATCTTCTTTATCATGCTAAGAGGAGCAGGAAAAAGCAAAAAATTTCAGAATTGCACCTTGCAATGCGGAGAAATTACTGTTTGTGCATTTACAATATTCATTGATTTTTGCCATTGAAAAATGTCCAGAAATGATTGAAGCTACTGACTGAATGAAAGGAGCTGGCATCTCACTCTCTTTAAATCTTCTTTATCATGCTAAGAGGAGCAGGAAAAAGCAAAAAATTTCAGAATTGCACATTGCAATGCGGAGAAATTACTGTTTGTGCATTTACAATATTCATTGATTTTTGCCATTGAAAAACGTCCAGAAATGATTGAAGCTACTGACTGAATGAAAGGAGCTGGCATCTCACTCTCTTTGAATCTTCTTTATCATGCTAAGAGGAGCAGGAAAAAGCAAAAATTTTCAGAATTGCACCTTGCAATGCGGAGAAATTACTGTTTGTGCATTTACAATATTCATTGATTTTTGCCATTGAAAAACGTCCAGAAATGATTGAAGCTACTGACTGAATGAAAGGAGCTGGCATCTCACTCTCTTTGAATCTTCTTTATCATGCTAAGAGGAGCAGGAAAAAGCAAAAAATTTCAGAATTGCACCTTGCAATGCGGAGAAATTACTGTTTGTGCATTTACAATATTCATTGATTTTTGCCATTGAAAAATGTCCAGAAATGATTGAAGCTACTGACTGAATGAAAGGAGCTGGCATCTCACTCTCTTTGAATCTTCTTTATCATGCTAAGAGGAGCAGGAAAAAGCAAAAAATTTCAGAATTGCGCCTTGCAATGCGGAGAAATTACTGTTTGTGCATTTACAAAATTCATTGATTTTTGCCATTGAAAAACATCATGTTATTCATATACCAGAAATGATTGAAGCTACTGACTGAAGGAAAGGATCTGGCATCTCACTCTCTTTGAATCTTCTTTATCATGCTAAGAGGAGCAGGAAAAAGCAAAAAATTTCAGAATTGCACCTTGCAATGCGGAGAAATTACTGTTTGTGCATTTACAATATTCATTGATTTTTGCCATTGAAAAACGTCCAGAAATGATTGAAGCTACTGACTGAATGAAAGGAGCTGGCATCTCACTCTCTTTGAATCTTCTTTATCATGCTAAGAGGAGCAGGAAAAAGCAAAAAATTTCAGAATTGCACCTTGCAATGCGGAGAAATTACTGTTTGTGCATTTACAATATTCATTGATTTTTGCGATTGAAAAACATCATGTTATTCATATACCAGAAATGATTGAAGCTACTGACTGAATGAAAGGAGCTGGCATCTCACTCTCTTTGAATCTTCTTTATCATGCTAAGAGGAGCAGGAAAAAGTAAAAAATTTCAGAATTGCACCTTGCAATGCGGAGAAATTACTGTTTGTGCATTTACAATATTCAATGATTTTTGCCATTGAAAAACGTCCAGAAATGATTGAAGCTACTGACTGAATGAAAGGAGCTGGCATCTCACTCTCTTTGAATCTTGTTTACCATGCTAAGAGGAGCAGGAAAAAGCAAAAAATTTCAGAATTGCACCTTGCAATGCGGAGAAATTACTGTTTGTGCATTTACAATATTCATTGATTTTTGCCATTGAAAAACGTCCAGAAATGATTGAAGCTACTGACTGAATGAAAGGAGCTGGCATCTCACTCTCTTTGAATCTTCTTTATCATGCTAAGAGGAGCAGGAAAAAGCAAAAAATTTCAGAATTGCACCTTGCAATGCGGAGAAATTACTGTTTGTGCATTTACAATATTCATTGATTTTTGCTATTGAAAAACATCATGTTATTCATATACCAGAAATGATTGAAGCTACTGACTGAATGAAAGGAGCTGGCATCTCACTCTCTTTGAATCTTCTTTATCATGCTAAGAGGAGCAGGAAAAAGCAAAAAATTTCAGAATTGCACCTTGCAATGCGGAGAAATTACAGTTTGTGCACTTACAATATTCATTGATTTTTGCCATTGAAAAACGTCCAGAAATGATTGAAGCTACTGACTGAATGAAAGGAGCTGGCATCTCACTCTCTTTGAATCTTCTTTATCATGCTAAGAGGAGCAGGAAAAAGCAAAAAATTTCAGAATTGCACCTTGCAATGCGGAGAAATTACTGTTTGTGCATTTACAATATTCATTGATTTTTGCCATTGAAAAACGTCCAGAAATGATTGAAGGTACTGACTGAATGAAAGGAGCTGGCATCTCGCTCTCTTTGAATCTTCTTTATCATGCTAAGAGGAGCAGGAAAAAGCAAAAAATTTCAGAATTGCACCTTGCAATGCGGAGAAATTACTGTTTGTGCATTTACAATATTCATTGATTTTTGCCATTGAAAAACGTCCAGAAATGATTGAAGCTACTGACTGAATGAAAGGAGCTGGCATCTCACTCTCTTTGAATCTTCTTTATCATGCTAAGAGGAGCAGGAAAAAGCAAAAAATTTCAGAATTGCACCTTGCAATGCGGAGAAATTACTGTTTGTGCATTTACAATATTCATTGATTTTTGCCATTGAAAAATGTCCAGAAATGATTGAAGCTACTGACTGAATGAAAGGAGCTGGCATCTCACTCTCTTTGAATCTTCTTTATCATGCTAAGAGGAGCAGGAAAAAGCAAAAAATTTCAGAATTGCGCCTTGCAATGCGGAGAAATTACTGTTTGTGCATTTACAAAATTCATTGATTTTTGCCATTGAAAAACATCATGTTATTCATATACCAGAAATGATTGAAGCTACTGACTGAAGGAAAGGATATGGCATCTCACTCTCTTTGAATCTTCTTTATCATGCTTAGAGGAGCAGGAAAAAGCAAAAAATTTCAGAATTGCACCTTGCAATGCGGAGAAATTACTGTTTGTGCATTTACAATATTCATTGATTTTTGCCATTGAAAAACGTCCAGAAATGATTGAAGCTACTGACTGAATGAAAGGAGCTGGCATCTCACTCTCTTTGAATCTTCTTTATCATGCTAAGAGGAGCAGGAAAAAGCAAAAAATTTCAGAATTGCACCTTGCAATGCGGAGAAATTACTGTTTGTGCACTTACAATATTCATTGATTTTTGCGATTGAAAAACATCATGTTATTCATATACCAGAAATGATTGAAGCTACTGACTGAATGAAAGGAGCTGGCATCTCACTCTCTTTGAATCTTCTTTATCATGCTAAGAGGAGCAGGAAAAAGTAAAAAATTTCAGAATTGCACCTTGCAATGCGGAGAAATTACTGTTTGTGCATTTACAATATTCATTGATTTTTGCCATTGAAAAACGTCCAGAAATGATTGAAGCTACTGACTGAATGAAAGGAGCTGGCATCTCACTCTCTTTGAATCTTCTTTATCATGCTAAGAGGAGCAGGAAAAAGCAAAAAATTTCAGAATTGCACCTTGCAATGCGGAGAAATTACTGTTTGTGCATTTACAATATTCATTGATTTTTGCTATTGAAAAACATCATGTTATTCATATACCAGAAATGATTGAAGCTACTGACTGAATGAAAGGAGCTGGCATCTCACTCTCTTTGAATCTTCTTTATCATGCTAAGAGGAGCAGGAAAAAGCAAAAAATTTCAGAATTGCACCTTGCAATGCGGAGAAATTACAGTTTGTGCATTTACAATATTCATTGATTTTTGCCATTGAAAAACGTCCAGAAATGATTGAAGCTACTGACTGAATGAAAGGAGCTGGCATCTCACTCTCTTTGAATCTTCTTTATCATGCTAAGAGGAGCAGGAAAAATCAAAAAATTTCAGAATTGCACCTTGCAATGCGGAGAAATTACTGTTTGTGCATTTACAATATTCATTGATTTTTGCCATTGAAAAAGGTCCAGAAATAATTGAAGGTACTGACTGAATGAAAGGAGCTGGCATCTCACTCTCTTTGAATCTTCTTTATCATGCTAAGAGGAGCAGGAAAAAGCAAAAAATTTCAGAATTGCACCTTGCAATGCGGAGAAATTACTGTTTGTGCATTTACAATATTCATTGATTTTTGCCATTGAAAAACGTCCAGAAATGATTGAAGCTACTGACTGAATGAAAGGAGCTGGCATCTCACTCTCTTTGAATCTTCTTTATCATGCTAAGAGGAGCAGGAAAAAGCAAAAAATTTCAGAATTGCACCTTGCAATGCGGAGAAATTACTGTTTGTGCATTTACAATATTCATTGATTTTTGCCATTGAAAAATGTCCAGAAATGATTGAAGCTACTGACTGAATGAAAGGAGCTGGCATCTCACTCTCTTTGAATCTTCTTTATCATGCTAAGAGGAGCAGGAAAAAGCAAAAAATTTCAGAATTGCGCCTTGCAATGCGGAGAAATTACTGTTTGTGCATTTACAAAATTCATTGATTTTTGCCATTGAAAAACATCATGTTATTCATATACCAGAAATGATTGAAGCTACTGACTGAAGGAAAGGATCTGGCATCTCACTCTCTTTGAATCTTCTTTATCATGCTTAGAGGAGCAGGAAAAAGCAAAAAATTTCAGAATTTCACCTTGCAATGCGGAGAAATTACTGTTTGTGCATTTACAATATTCATTGATTTTTGCCATTGAAAAACGTCCAGAAATGATTGAAGCTACTGACTGAATGAAAGGAGCTGGCATCTCACTCTCTTTGAATCTTCTTTATCATGCTAAGAGGAGCAGGAAAAAGCAAAAAATTTCAGAATTGCACCTTGCAATGCGGAGAAATTACTGTTTGTGCATTTACAATATTCATTGATTTTTGCGATTGAAAAACATCATGTTATTCATATACCAGAAATGATTGAAGCTACTGACTGAATGAAAGGAGCTGGCATCTCTCTCTCTTTGAATCTTCTTTATCATGCTAAGAGGAGCAGGAAAAAGTAAAAAATTTCAGAATTGCACCTTGCAATGCGGAGAAATTACTGTTTGTGCATTTACAATATTCAATGATTTTTGCCATTGAAAAACGTCCAGAAATGATTGAAGCTACTGACTGAATGAAAGGAGCTGGCATCTCACTCTCTTTGAATCTTGTTTATCATGCTAAGAGGAGCAGGAAAAAGCAAAAAATTTCAGAATTGCACCTTGCAATGCGGAGAAATTACTGTTTGTGCATTTACAATATTCATTGATTTTTGCCATTGAAAAACGTCCAGAAATGATTGAAGCTACTGACTGAATGAAAGGAGCTGGCATCTCACTCTCTTTGAATCTTCTTTATCATGCTAAGAGGAGCAGGAAAAAGCAAAAAATTTCAGAATTGCACCTTGCAATGCGGAGAAATTACTGTTTGTGCATTTACAATATTCATTGATTTTTGCCATTGAAAAACATCATGTTATTCATATACCAGAAATGATTGAAGCTACTGACTGAATGAAAGGAGCTGGCATCTCACTCTCTTTGAATCTTCTTTATCATGCTAAGAGGAGCAGGAAAAAGTAAAAAATTTCAGAATTGCACCTTGCAATGCGGAGAAATTACTGTTTGTGCATTTATAATATTCAATGATTTTTGCCATTGAAAAACGTCCAGAAATGATTGAAGCTACTGACTGAACGAAAGGAGCTGGCATCTCACTCTCTTTGAATCTTCTTTATCATGCTAAGAGGAGCAGGAAAAAGCAAAAAATTTCAGAATTGCACCTTGCAATGCGGAGAAATTACTGTTTGTGCATTTACAATATTCATTGATTTTTGCCATTGAAAAACATCATGTTATTCATGTACCAGAAATGTTTGAAGCTACTGACTGAATGAAAGGAGCTGGCATCTCACTCTCTTTGAATCTTCTTTATCATGCTAAGAGGAGCAGGAAAAAGCAAAAAATTTCAGAATTGCACATTGCAATGCGGAGAAATTACTGTTTGTGCATTTACAATATTCATTGATTTTTGCCATTGAAAAACGTCCAGAAATGATTGAAGCTACTGACTGAATGAAAGGAGCTGGCATCTCACTCTCTTTGAATCTTCTTTATCATGCTAAGAGGAGCAGGAAAAAGCAAAAAATTTCAGAATTGCACCTTGCAATGCGGAGAAATTACTGTTTGTGCATTTACAATATTCATTGATTTTTGCCATTGAAAAACGTCCAGAAATGATTGAAGCTACTGACTGAATGAAAATAGCTGGCATCTCACTCTCTTTGAATCTTCTTTATCATGCTAAGAGGAGCAGGAAAAAGCAAAAAATTTCAGAATTGCACCTTGCAATGCGGAGAAATTACTGTTTGTGCATTTACAATATTCATTGATTTTTGCCATTGAAAAATGTCCAGAAATGATTGAAGCTACTGACTGAATGAAAGGAGCTGGCATCTCACTCTCTTTGAATCTTCTTTATCATGCTAAGAGGAGCAGGAAAAAGCAAAAAATTTCAGAATTGCGCCTTGCAATGCGGAGAAATTACTGTTTGTGCATTTACAAAATTCATTGATTTTTGCCATTGAAAAACATCATGTTATTCATATACCAGAAATGATTGAAGCTACTGACTGAAGGAAAGGATCTGGCATCTCACTCTCTTTGAATCTTCTTTATCATGCTAAGAGGAGCAGGAAAAAGCAAAAAATTTCAGAATTGCACCTTGCAATGCGGAGAAATTACTGTTTGTGCATTTACAATATTCATTGATTTTTGCCATTGAAAAACGTCCAGAAATGATTGAAGCTACTGACTGAATGAAAGGAGCTGGCATCTCACTCTCTTTGAATCTTCTTTATCATGCTAAGAGGAGCAGGAAAAAGCAAAAAATTTCAGAATTGCACCTTGCAATGCGGAGAAATTACTGTTTGTGCATTTACAATATTCATTGATTTTTGCCATTGAAAAACGTCCAGAAATGATTGAAGCTACTGACTGAATGAAAGGAGCTGGCATCTCACTCTCTTTGAATCTTCTTTATCATGCTAAGAGGAGCAGGAAAAAGCAAAAAATTTCAGAATTGCACCTTGCAATGCGGAGAAATGACTGTTTGTGCATTTACAATATTCATTGATTTTTGCCATTGAAAAATGTCCAGAAATGATTGAAGCTACTGACTGAATGAAAGGAGCTGGCATCTCACTCTCTTTGAATCTTCTTTATCATGCTAAGAGGAGCAGGAAAAAGCAAAAAATTTCAGAATTGCGCCTTGCAATGCGGAGAAATTACTGTTTGTGCATTTACAAAATTCATTGATTTTTGCCATTGAAAAACATCATGTTATTCATATACCAGAAATGATTGAAGCTACTGACTGAAGGAAAGGATCTGGCATCTCACTCTCTTTGAATCTTCTTTATCATGCTAAGAGGAGCAGGAAAAAGCAAAAAGTTTCAGAATTGCACCTTGCAATGCGGAGAAATTACTGTTTGTGCATTTACAATATTCATTGGTTTTTGCCATTGAAAAACGTCCAGAAATGATTGAAGCTACTGACTGAATGAAAGGAGCTGGCATCTCACTCTCTTTGAATCTTCTTTATCATGCTAAGAGGAGCAGGAAAAAGCAAAAAATTTCAGAATTGCACCTTGCAATGCGGAGAAATTACTGTTTGTGCATTTATAATATTCAATGATTTTTTCCATTGAAAAACGTCCAGAAATGATTGAAGCTACTGACTGAACGAAAGGAGCTGGCATCTCACTCTCTTTGAATCTTCTTTATCATGCTAAGAGGAGCAGGAAAAAGCAAAAAATTTCAGAATTGCACCTTGCAATGCGGAGAAATTACTGTTTGTGCATTTACAATATTCATTGATTTTTGCCATTGAAAAACATCATGTTATTCATGTACCAGAAATGTTTGAAGCTACTGACTGAATGAAAGGAGCTGGCATCTCACTCTCTTTGAATCTTCTTTATCATGCTAAGAGGAGCAGGAAAAAGCAAAAAATTTCAGAATTGCACATTGCAATGCGGAGAAATTACTGTTTGTGCATTTACAATATTCATTGATTTTTGCCATTGAAAAACGTCCAGAAATGATTGAAGCTACTGACTGAATGAAAGGAGC
This sequence comes from Phyllobates terribilis, assembly GCF_046119375.1. Taxonomy (NCBI): domain Eukaryota; kingdom Metazoa; phylum Chordata; class Amphibia; order Anura; family Dendrobatidae; genus Phyllobates; species Phyllobates terribilis. The sequence continues at coordinate 116,252 of NW_027363824.1, read as the reverse complement.
TGGCATCTCACTCTCTTTGAATCTTCTTTATCATGCTAAGAGGAGCAGGAAAAAGCAAAAAATTTCAGAATTGCACCTTGCAATGCGGAGAAATTACTGTTTGTGCATTTACAATATTCATTGATTTTTGCCATTGAAAAACGTCCAGAAATGATTGAAGCTACTGACTGAATGAAAGGAGCTGGCATCTCACTCTCTTTGAATCTTCTTTATCATGCTAAGAGGAGCAGGAAAAAGCAAAAAATTTCAGAATTGCACCTTGCAATGCGGAGAAATTACTGTTTGTGCATTTACAATATTCATTGATTTTTGCCATTGAAAAATGTCCAGAAATGATTGAAGCTACTGACTGAATGAAAGGAGCTGGCATCTCACTCTCTTTGAATCTTCTTTATCATGCTAAGAGGAGCAGGAAAAAGCAAAAAATTTCAGAATTGCGCCTTGCAATGCGGAGAAATTACTGTTTGTGCATTTACAAAATTCATTGATTTTTGCCATTGAAAAACATCATGTTATTCATATACCAGAAATGATTGAAGCTACTGACTGAAGGAAAGGATCTGGCATCTCACTCTCTTTGAATCTTCTTTATCATGCTAAGAGGAGCAGGAAAAAGCAAAAAATTTCAGAATTGCACCTTGCAATGCGGAGAAATTACTGTTTGTGCATTTACAATATTCATTGATTTTTGCCATTGAAAAACGTCCAGAAATGATTGAAGCTACTGACTGAATGAAAGGAGCTGGCATCTCACTCTCTTTGAATCTTCTTTATCATGCTAAGAGGAGCAGGAAAAAGCAAAAAATTTCAGAATTGCACCTTGCAATGCGGAGAAATTACTGTTTGTGCATTTACAATATTCATTGATTTTTGCCATTGAAAAATGTCCAGAAATGATTGAAGCTACTGACTGAATGAAAGGAGCTGGCATCTCACTCTCTTTGAATCTTCTTTATCATGCTAAGAGGAGCAGGAAAAAGCAAAAAATTTCAGAATTGCGCCTTGCAATGCGGAGAAATTACTGTTTGTGCATTTACAAAATTCATTGATTTTTGCCATTGAAAAACATCATGTTATTCATATACCAGAAATGATTGAAGCTACTGACTGAAGGAAAGGATCTGGCATCTCACTCTCTTTGAATCTTCTTTATCATGCTAAGAGGAGCAGGAAAAAGCAAAAAATTTCAGAATTGCACCTTGCAATGCGGAGAAATTACTGTTTGTGCATTTACAATATTCATTGATTTTTGCCATTGAAAAACGTCCAGAAATGATTGAAGCTACTGACTGAATGAAAGGAGCTGGCATCTCACTCTCTTTGAATCTTCTTTATCATGCTAAGAGGAGCAGGAAAAAGCAAAAAATTTCAGAATTGCACCTTGCAATGCGGAGAAATTACTGTTTGTGCATTTACAATATTCATTGATTTTTGCCATTGAAAAACGTCCAGAAATGATTGAAGCTACTGACTGAATGAAAGGAGCTGGCATCTCACTCTCTTTGAATCTTCTTTATCATGCTAAGAGGAGCAGGAAAAAGCAAAAAATTTCAGAATTGCACCTTGCAATGCGGAGAAATGACTGTTTGTGCATTTACAATATTCATTGATTTTTGCCATTGAAAAATGTCCAGAAATGATTGAAGCTACTGACTGAATGAAAGGAGCTGGCATCTCACTCTCTTTGAATCTTCTTTATCATGCTAAGAGGAGCAGGAAAAAGCAAAAAATTTCAGAATTGCGCCTTGCAATGCGGAGAAATTACTGTTTGTGCATTTACAATATTCATTGATTTTTGCCATTGAAAAACATCATGTTATTCATATACCAGAAATGATTGAAGCTACTGACTGAATGAAAGGAGCTGGCATCTCACTCTCTTTGAATCTTCTTTATCATGCTAAGAGGAGCAGGAAAAAGTAAAAAATTTCAGAATTGCACCTTGCAATGCGGAGAAATTACTGATTGTGCATTTACAATATTCAATGATTTTTGCCATTGAAAAACGTCCAGAAATGATTAAAGCTACTGACTGAATGAAAGGAGCTGGCATCTCACTCTCTTTGAATCTTCTTTATCATGCTAAGAGGAGCAGGAAAAAGCAAAAAATTTCAGAATTGCACCTTGCATTGCGGAGAAATTACTGTTTGTGCATTTACAATATTCATTGATTTTTGCCATTGAAAAACGTCCAGAAATGATTGAAGCTACTGACTGAATGAAAGGAGCTGGCATCTCACTCTCTTTGAATCTTCTTTATCATGCTAAGAGGAGCAGGAAAAAGCAAAAAATTTCAGAATTGCACCTTGCAATGCGGAGAAATTACTGTTTGTGCATTTACAATATTCATTGATTTTTGCCATTGAAAAACATCATGTTATTCATATACCAGAAATGATTGAAGCTACTGACTGAATGAAAGGAGCTGGCATCTCACTCTCTTTGAATCTTCTTTATCATGCTAAGAGGAGCAGGAAAAAGTAAAAAATTTCAGAATTGCGCCTTGCAATGCGGAGAAATTACTGTTTGTGCATTTACAAAATTCATTGATTTTTGCCATTGAAAAACATCATGTTATTCATATACCAGAAATGATTGAAGCTACTGACTGAAGGAAAGGATCTGGCATCTCACTCTCTTTGAATCTTCTTTATCATGCTTAGAGGAGCAGGAAAAAGCAAAGAATTTCAGAATTGCACCTTGCAATGCGGAGAAATTACTGTTTGTGCATTTACAATATTCATTGATTTTTGCCATTGAAAAACGTCCAGAAATGATTGAAGCTACTGACTGAATGAAAGGAGCTGGCATCTCACTCTCTTTGAATCTTCTTTATCATGCTAAGAGGAGCAGGAAAAAGCAAAAAATTTCAGAATTGCACCTTGCAATGCGGAGAAATTACTGTTTGTGCATTTACAATATTCATTGATTTTTGCGATTGAAAAACATCATGTTATTCATATACCAGAAATGATTGAAGCTACTGACTGAATGAAAGGAGCTGGCATCTCACTCTCTTTGAATCTTTTTTATCATGCTAAGAGGAGCAGGAAAAAGTAAAAAATTTCAGAATTGCACCTTGCAATGCGGAGAAATTACTGTTTGTGCATTTACAATATTCATTGATTTTTGCCATTGAAAAACGTCCAGAAATGATTGAAGCTACTGACTGAATGAAAGGAGCTGGCATCTCACTCTCTTTGAATCTTCTTTATCATGCTAAGAGGAGCAGGAAAAAGCAAAAAATTTCAGAATTGCACCTTGCAATGCGGAGAAATTACTGTTTGTGCATTTACAATATTCATTGATTTTTGCTATTGAAAAACATCATGTTATTCATATACCAGAAATGATTGAAGCTACTGACTGAATGAAAGGAGCTGGCATCTCACTCTCTTTGAATCTTCTTTATCATGCTAAGAGGAGCAGGAAAAAGCAAAAAATTTCAGAATTGCACCTTGCAATGCGGAGAAATTACAGTTTGTGCATTTACAATATTCATTGATTTTTGCCATTGAAAAACGTCCAGAAATGATTGAAGCTACTGACTGAATGAAAGGAGCTGGCATCTCACTCTCTTTGAATCTTCTTTATCATGCTAAGAGGAGCAGGAAAAAGCAAAAAATTTCAGAATTGCACCTTGCAATGCGGAGAAATTACTGTTTGTGCATTTACAATATTCATTGATTTTTGCCATTGAAAAACGTCCAGAAATGATTGAAGGTACTGACTGAATGAAAGGAGCTGGCATCTCACTCTCTTTGAATCTTCTTTATCATGCTAAGAGGAGCAGGAAAAAGCAAAAAATTTCAGAATTGCACCTTGCAATGCGGAGAAATTACTGTTTGTGCATTTACAATATTCATTGATTTTTGCCATTGAAAAACGTCCAGAAATGATTGAAGCTACTGACTGAATGAAAGGAGCTGGCATCTCACTCTCTTTGAATCTTCTTTATCATGCTAAGAGGAGCAGGAAAAAGCAAAAAATTTCAGAATTGCACCTTGCAATGCGGAGAAATTACTGTTTGTGCATTTACAATATTCATTGATTTTTGCCATTGAAAAATGTCCAGAAATGATTGAAGCTACTGACTGAATGAAAGGAGCTGGCATCTCACTCTCTTTGAATCTTCTTTTATCATGCTAAGAGGAGCAGGAAAAAGCAAAAAATTTCAGAATTGCGCCTTGCAATGCGGAGAAATTACTGTTTGTGCATTTACAAAATTCATTGATTTTTGCCATTGAAAAACATCATGTTATTCATATACCAGAAATGATTGAAGCTACTGACTGAAGGAAAGGATCTGGCATCTCACTCTCTTTGAATCTTCTTTATCATGCTTAGAGGAGCAGGAAAAAGCAAAAAATTTCAGAATTGCACCTTGCAATGCGGAGAAATTACTGTTTGTGCATTTACAATATTCATTGATTTTTGCCATTGAAAAACGTCCAGAAATGATTGAAACTACTGACTGAATGAAAGGAGCTGGCATCTCACTCTCTTTGAATCTTCTTTATCATGCTAAGAGGAGCAGGAAAAAGCAAAAAATTTCAGAATTGCACCTTGCAATGCGGAGAAATTACTGTTTGTGCATTTACAATATTCATTGATTTTTGCGATTGAAAAACATCATGTTATTCATATACCAGAAATGATTGAAGCTACTGACTGAATGAAAGGAGCTGGCATCTCACTCTCTTTGAATCTTCTTTATCATGCTAAGAGGAGCAGGAAAAAGTAAAAAATTTCAGAATTGCACCTTGCAATGCGGAGAAATTACTGTTTGTGCATTTACAATATTCAATGATTTTTGCCATTGAAAAACGTCCAGAAATGATTGAAGCTACTGACTGAATGAAAGGAGCTGGCATCTCACTCTCTTTGAATCTTGTTTATCATGCTAAGAGGAGCAGGAAAAAGCAAAAAATTTCAGAATTGCACCTTGCAATGCGGAGAAATTACTGTTTGTGCATTTACAATATTCATTGATTTTTGCCATTGAAAAACGTCCAGAAATGATTGAAGCTACTGACTGAATGAAAGGAGCTGGCATCTCACTCTCTTTGAATCTTCTTTATCATGCTAAGAGGAGCAGGAAAAAGCAAAAAATTTCAGAATTGCACCTTGCAATGCGGAGAAATTACTGTTTGTGCATTTACAATATTCATTGATTTTTGCCATTGAAAAACATCATGTTATTCATATACCAGAAATGATTGAAGCTACTGACTGAATGAAAGGAGCTGGCATCTCACTCTCTTTGAATCTTCTTTATCATGCTAAGAGGAGCAGGAAAAAGTAAAAAATTTCAGAATTGCACCTTGCAATGCGGAGAAATTACTGTTTGTGCATTTATAATATTCAATGATTTTTGCCATTGAAAAACGTCCAGAAATGATTAAAGCTACTGACTGAACGAAAGGAGCTGGCATCTCACTCTCTTTGAATCTTCTTTATCATGCTAAGAGGAGCAGGAAAAAGCAAAAAATTTCAGAATTGCACCTTGCAATGCGGAGAAATTACTGTTTGTGCATTTACAATATTCATTGATTTTTGCCATTGAAAAACATCATGTTATTCATGTACCAGAAATGTTTGAAGCTACTGACTGAATGAAAGGAGCTGGCATCTCACTCTCTTTGAATCTTCTTTATCATGCTAAGAGGAGCAGGAAAAAGCAAAAAATTTCAGAATTGCACATTGCAATGCGGAGAAATTACTGTTTGTGCATTTACAATATTCATTGATTTTTGCCATTGAAAAACGTCCAGAAATGATTGAAGCTACTGACTGAATGAAAGGAGCTGGCATCTCACTCTCTTTGAATCTTCTTTATCATGCTAAGAGGAGCAGGAAAAAGCAAAAAATTTCAGAATTGCACTTTGCAATGCGGAGAAATTACTGTTTGTGCATTTACAATATTCATTGATTTTTGCCATTGAAAAACGTCCAGAAATGATTGAAGCTACTGACTGAATGAAAGGAGCTGGCATCTCACTCTCTTTGAATCTTCTTTATCATGCTAAGAGGAGCAGGAAAAAGCAAAAAATTTCAGAATTGCACCTTGCAATGCGGAGAAATTACTGTTTGTGCATTTACAATATTCATTGATTTTTGCCATTGAAAAATGTCCAGAAATGATTGAAGCTACTGACTGAATGAAAGGAGCTGGCATCTCACTCTCTTTGAATCTTCTTTATCATGCTAAGAGGAGCAGGAGAAAGCAAAAAATTTCAGAATTGCGCCTTGCAATGCGGAGAAATTACTGTTTGTGCATTTACAAAATTCATTATTTTTTGCCATTGAAAAACATCATGTTATTCATATACCAGAAATGATTGAAGCTACTGACTGAAGGAAAGGATCTGGCATCTCACTCTCTTTGAATCTTCTTTATCATGCTAAGAGGAGCAGGAAAAAGCAAAAAATTTCAGAATTGCACCTTGCAATGCGGAGAAATTACTGTTTGTGCATTTACAATATTCATTGATTTTTGCCATTGAAAAACATCATGTTATTCATATACCAGAAATGATTGAAGCTACTGACTGAATGAAAGGAGCTGGCATCTCACTCTCTTTGAATCTTCTTTATCATGCTAAGAGGAGCAGGAAAAAGTAAAAAAATTTCAGAATTGCACCTTGCAATGCGGAGAAATTACTGTTTGTGCATTTATAATATTCAATGATTTTTGCCATTGAAAAACGTCCAGAAATGATTGAAGCTACTGACTGAACGAAAGGAGCTGGCATCTCACTCTCTTTGAATCTTCTTTATCATGCTAAGAGGAGCAGAAAAAAGCAAAAAATTTCAGAATTGCACCTTGCAATGCGGAGAAATTACTGTTTGTGCATTTACAATATTCATTGATTTTTGCCATTGAAAAACATCATGTTATTCATATACCAGAAATGTTTGAAGCTACTGACTGAATGAAAGGAGCTGGCATCTCACTCTCTTTGAATCTTCTTTATCATGCTAAGAGGAGCAGGAAAAAGCAAAAAATTTCAGAATTGCACATTGCAATGCAGAGAAATTACTGTTTGTGCATTTACAATATTCATTGATTTTTGCCATTGAAAAACGTCCAGAAATGATTGAAGCTACTGACTGAATGAAAGGAGCTGGCATCTCACTCTCTTTGAATCTTCTTTATCATGCTAAGAGGAGCAGGAAAAAGCAAAAAATTTCAGAATTGCACCTTGCAATGCGGAGAAATTACTGTTTGTGCATTTACAATATTCATTGATTTTTGCCATTGAAAAACGTCCAGAAATGATTGAAGCTACTGACTGAATGAAAGGAGCTGGCATCTCACTCTCTTTGAATCTTCTTTATCATGCTAAGAGGAGCAGGAAAAAGCAAAAAATTTCAGAATTGCACCTTGCAATGCGGAGAAATTACTGTTTGTGCATTTACAATATTCATTGATTTTTGCCATTGAAAAATGTCCAGAAATGATTGAAGCTACTGACTGAATGAAAGGAGCTGGCATCTCACTCTCTTTGAATCTTCTTTATCATGCTAAGAGGAGCAGGAAAAAGCAAAAAATTTCAGAATTGCGCCTTGCAATGCGGAGAAATTACTGTTTGTGCATTTACAAAATTCATTGATTTTTGCCATTGAAAAACATCATGTTATTCATATGCCAGAAATGATTGAAGCTACTGACTGAAGGAAAGGAGCTGGCATCTCACTCTCTTTGAATCTTCTTTATCATGCTAAGAGGAGCAGGAAAAAGCAAAAAATTTCAGAATTGCACATTGCAATGCAGAGAAATTACTGTTTGTGCATTTACAATATTCATTGATTTTTGCCATTGAAAAACGTCCAGAAATGATTGAAGCTACTGACTGAATGAAAGGAGCTGGCATCTCACTCTCTTTGAATCTTCTTTATCATGCTAAGAGGAGCAGGAAAAAGCAAAAAATTTCAGAATTGCACCTTGCAATGCGGAGAAATTACTGTTTGTGCATTTACAATATTCATTGATTTTTGCCATTGAAAAACGTCCAGAAATGATTGAAGCTACTGACTGAATGAAAGGAGCTGGCATCTCACTCTCTTTGAATCTTCTTTATCATGATAAGAGGAGCAGGAAAAAGCAAAAAATTTCAGAATTGCACCTTGCAATGCGGAGAAATTACTGTTTGTGCATTTACAATATTCATTGATTTTTGCCATTGAAAAACATGTTATTCATATACCAGAAATGTTTGAAGCTCCTGACTGAATGAAAGGAGCTGGCACCTCACTCTCTTTGAATCTTCTTTATCATGCTAAGAGGAGCAGAAAAAAGCAAAAAATTTCAGAATTGCACCTTGCAATGCGGAGAAATTACTGTTTGTGCATTTACAATATTCATTGATTTTTGCCATTGAAAAACGTCCAGAAATGATTGAAGCTACTGACTGAATGAAAGGAGCTGTCATCTCACTCTCTTTGAATCTTCTTTATCATGCTAAGAGGAGCAGGAAAAAGCAAAAAATTTCAGAATTGCACCTTGCAATGCGGAGAAATTACTGTTTGTGCATTTACAATATTCATTGATTTTTGCCATTGAAAAATGTCCAGAAATGATTGAAGCTACTGACTGAATGAAAGGAGCTGGCATCTCACTCTCTTTGAATCTTCTTTATCATGCTAAGAGGAGCAGGAAAAAGCAAAAAATTTCAGAATTGCGCCTTGCAATGCGGAGAAATTACTGTTTGTGCATTTACAAAATTCATTGATTTTTGCCATTGAAAAACATCATGTTATTCATATGCCAGAAATGATTGAAGCTACTGACTGAAGGAAAGGAGCTGGCATCTCACTCTCTTTGAATCTTCTTTATCATGCTAAGAGGAGCAGGAAAAAGCAAAAAATTTCAGAATTGCACCTTGCAATGCGGAGAAATTACTGTTTGTGCATTTACAATATTCATTGATTTTTGCGATTGAAAAACATCATGTTATTCATATACCAGAAATGATTGAAGCTACTGACTGAATGAAAGGAGCTGGCATCTCACTCTCTTTGAATCTTCTTTATCATGCTAAGAGGAGCAGGAAAAAGTAAAAAATTTCAGAATTGCACCTTGCAATGCGGAGAAATTACTGTTTGTGCATTTACAATATTCAATGATTTTTGCCATTGAAAAACGTCCAGAAATGATTGAATCTACTGACTGAATGAAAGGAGCTGGCATCTCACTCTCTTTGAATCTTGTTTATCATGCTAAGAGGAGCAGGAAAAAGCAAAAAATTTCAGAATTGCACCTTGCAATGCGGAGAAATTACTGTTTGTGCATTTACAATATTCATTGATTTTTGCCATTGAAAAACGTCCAGAAATGATTGAAGCTACTGACTGAATGAAAGGAGCTGGCATCTCACTCTCTTTGAATCTTCTTTATCATGCTAAGAGGAGCAGGAAAAAGCAAAAAATTTCAGAATTGCACCTTGCAATGCGGAGAAATTACTGTTTGTGCATTTACAATATTCATTGATTTTTGCCATTGAAAAACATCATGTTATTCATATACCAGAAATGATTGAAGCTACTGACTGAATGAAAGGAGCTGGCATCTCACTCTCTTTGAATCTTCTTTATCATGCTAAGAGGAGCAGGAAAAAGTAAAAAATTTCAGAATTGCACCTTGCAATGCGGAGAAATTACTGTTTGTGCATTTATAATATTCAATGATTTTTGCCATTGAAAAACGTCCAGAAATGATTAAAGCTACTGACTGAACGAAAGGAGCTGGCATCTCACTCTCTTTGAATCTTCTTTATCATGCTAAGAGGAGCAGGAAAAAGCAAAAAATTTCAGAATTGCACCTTGCAATGCGGAGAAATTACTGTTTGTGCATTTACAATATTCATTGATTTTTGCCATTGAAAAACATCATGTTATTCATGTACCAGAAATGTTTGAAGCTACTGACTGAATGAAAGGAGCTGGCATCTCACTCTCTTTGAATCTTCTTTATCATGCTAAGAGGAGCAGGAAAAAGCAAAAAATTTCAGAATTGCACATTGCAATGCGGAGAAATTACTGTTTGTGCATTTACAATATTCATTGATTTTTGCCATTGAAAAACGTCCAGAAATGATTGAAGCTACTGACTGAATGAAAGGAGCTGGCATCTCACTCTCTTTGAATCTTCTTTATCATGCTAAGAGGAGCAGGAAAAAGCAAAAAATTTCAGAATTGCACCTTGCAATGCGGAGAAATTACTGTTTGTGCATTTACAATATTCATTGATTTTTGCCATTGAAAAACGTCCAGAAATGATTGAAGCTACTGACTGAATGAAAGGAGCTGGCATCTCACTCTCTTTGAATCTTCTTTATCATGCTAAGAGGAGCAGGAAAAAGCAAAAAATTTCAGAATTGCACCTTGCAATGCGGAGAAATTACTGTTTGTGCATTTACAATATTCATTGATTTTTGCCATTGAAAAATGTCCAGAAATGATTGAAGCTACTGACTGAATGAAAGGAGCTGGCATCTCACTCTCTTTGAATCTTCTTTATCATGCTAAGAGGAGCAGGAGAAAGCAAAAAATTTCAGAATTGCGCCTTGCAATGCGGAGAAATTACTGTTTGTGCATTTACAAAATTCATTATTTTTTGCCATTGAAAAACATCATGTTATTCATATACCAGAAATGATTGAAGCTACTGACTGAAGGAAAGGATCTGGCATCTCACTCTCTTTGAATCTTCTTTATCATGCTAAGAGGAGCAGGAAAAAGCAAAAAATTTCAGAATTGCACCTTGCAATGCGGAGAAATTACTGTTTGTGCATTTACAATATTCATTGATTTTTGCCATTGAAAAACGTCCAGAAATGATTGAAGCTACTGACTGAATGAAAGGAGCTGGCATCTCACTCTCTTTGAATCTTCTTTATCATGCTAAGAGGAGCAGGAAAAAGCAAAAAATTTCAGAATTGCACCTTGCAATGCGGAGAAATTACTGTTTGTGCATTTACAATATTCATTGATTTTTGCCATTGAAAAACGTCCAGAAATGATTGAAGCTACTGACTGAATGAAAGGAGCTGGCATCTCACTCTCTTTGAATCTTCTTTATCATGCTAAGAGGAGCAGGAAAAAGCAAAAAATTTCAGAATTGCACCTTGCAATGCGGAGAAATTACTGTTTGTGCATTTACAATATTCATTGATTTTTGCCATTGAAAAATGTCCAGAAATGATTGAAGCTACTGACTGAATGAAAGGAGCTGGCATCTCACTCTCTTCGAATCTTCTTTATCATGCTAAGAGGAGCAGGAAAAAGCAAAAAATTTCAGAATTGCGCCTTGCAATGCGGAGAAATTACTGTTTGTGCATTTACAAAATTCATTATTTTTTGCCATTGAAAAACATCATGTTATTCATATACCAGAAATGATTGAAGCTACTGACTGAAGGAAAGGATCTGGCATCTCACTCTCTTTGAATCTTCTTTATCATGCTAAGAGGAGCAGGAAAAAGCAAAAAATTTCAGAATTGCACCTTGCAATGCGGAGAAATTACTGTTTGTGCATTTACAATATTCATTGATTTTTGCCATTGAAAAACGTCCAGAAATGATTGAAGCTACTGACTGAATGAAAGGAGCTGGCATCTCACTCTCTTTGAATCTTCTTTATCATGCTAAGAGGAGCAGGAAAAAGCAAAAAATTTCAGAATTGCACCTTGCAATGCGGAGAAATTACTGTTTGTGCATTTACAATATTCATTGATTTTTGCCATTGAAAAATGTCCAGAAATGATTGAAGCTACTGACTGAATGAAAGGAGCTGGCATCTCACTCTCTTCGAATCTTCTTTATCATGCTAAGAGGAGCAGGAAAAAGCAAAAAATTTCAGAATTGCGCCTTGCAATGCGGAGAAATTACTGTTTGTGCATTTACAAAATTCATTGATTTTTGCCATTGAAAAACATCATGTTATTCATATACCAGAAATGATTGAAGCTACTGACTGAAGGAAAGGATCTGGCATCTCACTCTCTTTGAATCTTCTTTATCATGCTAAGAGGAGCAGGAAAAAGCAAAAAATTTCAGAATTGCACCTTGCAATGCGGAGAAATTACTGTTTGTGCATTTACAATATTCATTGGTTTTTGCCATTGAAAAACGTCCAGAAATGATTGAAGCTACTGACTGAATGAAAGGAGCTGGCATCTCACTCTCTTTGAATCTTCTTTATCATGCTAAGAGGAGCAGGAAAAAGCAAAAAATTTCAGAATTGCACCTTGCAATGCGGAGAAATTACTGTTTGTGCATTTACAATATTCATTGATTTTTGCGATTGAAAAACATCATGTTATTCATATACCAGAAATGATTGAAGCTACTGACTGAATGAAAGGAGCTGGCATCTCACTCTCTTTGAATCTTCTTTATCATGCTAAGAGGAGCAGGAAAAAGCAAAAAATTTCAGAATTGCACCTTGCAATGCGGAGAAATTACTGATTGTGCATTTACAATATTCAATGATTTTTGCCATTGAAAAACGTCCAGAAATGATTAAAGCTACTGACTGAATGAAAGGAGCTGGCATCTCACTCTCTTTGAATCTTCTTTATCATGCTAAGAGGAGCAGGAAAAAGCAAAAAATTTCAGAATTGCACCTTGCAATGCGGAGAAATTACTGTTTGTGCATTTACAATATTCATTGATTTTTGCCATTGAAAAACGTCCAGAAATGATTGAAGCTACTGACTGAATGAAAGGAGCTGGCATCTCACTCTCTTTGAATCTTCTTTATCATGCTAAGAGGAGCAGGAAAAAGCAAAAAATTTCAGAATTGCACCTTGCAATGCGGAGAAATTACTGTTTGTGCATTTACAATATTCATTGATTTTTGCCATTGAAAAACATCATGTTATTCATATACCAGAAATGATTGAAGCTACTGACTGAATGAAAGGAGCTGGCATCTCACTCTCTTTGAATCTTCTTTATCATGCTAAGAGGAGCAGGAAAAAGTAAAAAATTTCAGAATTGCACCTTGCAATGCGGAGAAATTACTGTTTGTGCATTTATAATATTCAATGATTTTTGCCATTGAAAAACGTCCAGAAATGATTGAAGCTACTGACTGAACGAAAGGAGCTGGCATCTCACTCTCTTTGAATCTTCTTTATCATGCTAAGAGGAGCAGAAAAAAGCAAAAAATTTCAGAATTGCACCTTGCAATGCGGAGAAATTACTGTTTGTGCATTTACAATATTCATTGATTTTTGCCATTGAAAAACATCATGTTATTCATATACCAGAAATGTTTGAAGCTACTGACTGAATGAAAGGAGCTGGCATCTCACTCTCTTTGAATCTTCTTTATCATGCTAAGAGGAGCAGGAAAAAGCAAAAAATTTCAGAATTGCACATTGCAATGCAGAGAAATTACTGTTTGTGCATTTACAATATTCATTGATTTTTGCCATTGAAAAACGTCCAGAAATGATTGAAGCTACTGACTGAATGAAAGGAGCTGGCATCTCACTCTCTTTGAATCTTCTTTATCATGCTAAGAGGAGCAGGAAAAAGCAAAAAATTTCAGAATTGCACCTTGCAATGCGGAGAAATTACTGTTTGTGCATTTACAATATTCATTGATTTTTGCCATTGAAAAACGTCCAGAAATGATTGAAGCTACTGACTGAATGAAAGGAGCTGGCATCTCACTCTCTTTGAATCTTCTTTATCATGCTAAGAGGAGCAGGAAAAAGCAAAAAATTTCAGAATTGCACCTTGCAATGCGGAGAAATTACTGTTTGTGCATTTACAATATTCATTGATTTTTCCCATTGAAAAACATGTTATTCATATACCAGAAATGTTTGAAGCTCCTGACTGAATGAAAGGAGCTGGCACCTCACTCTCTTTGAATCTTCTTTATCATGCTAAGAGGAGCAGGAAAAAGCAAAAAATTTCAGAATTGCACCTTGCAATGCGGAGAAATTACTGTTTGTGCATTTACAATATTCATTGATTTTTGCCATTGAAAAACGTCCAGAAATGATTGAAGCTACTGACTGAATGAAAGGAGCTGTCATCTCACTCTCTTTGAATCTTCTTTATCATGCTAAGAGGAGCAGGAAAAAGCAAAAAATTTCAGAATTGCACCTTGCAATGCGGAGAAATTACTGTTTGTGCATTTACAATATTCATTGATTTTTGCCATTGAAAAATGTCCAGAAATGATTGAAGCTACTGACTGAATGAAAGGAGCTGGCATCTCACTCTCTTTGAATCTTCTTTATCATGCTAAGAGGAGCAGGAAAAAGCAAAAAATTTCAGAATTGCGCCTTGCAATGCGGAGAAATTACTGTTTGTGCATTTACAAAATTCATTGATTTTTGCCATTGAAAAACATCATGTTATTCATATGCCAGAAATGATTGAAGCTACTGACTGAAGGAAAGGAGCTGGCATCTCACTCTCTTTGAATCTTCTTTATCATGCTAAGAGGAGCAGGAAAAAGCAAAAAATTTCAGAATTGCACCTTGCAATGCGGAGAAATTACTGTTTGTGCATTTACAATATTCATTGATTTTTGCCATTGAAAAACGTCCAGAAATGATTGAAGCTACTGACTGAATGAAAGGAGCTGGCATCTCACTCTCTTTGAATCTTCTTTATCATGCTAAGAGGAGCAGGAAAAAGCAAAAAATTTCAGAATTGCACCTTGCAATGCGGAGAAATTACTGTTTGTGCATTTACAATATTCATTGATTTTTGCCATTGAAAAACGTCCAGAAATGATTGAAGCTACTGACTGAATGAAAGGAGCTGGCATCTCACTCTCTTTGAATCTTCTTTATCATGCTAAGAGGAGCAGGAAAAAGCAAAAAATTTCAGAATTGCACCTTGCAATGCGGAGAAATTACTGTTTGTGCATTTACAATATTCATTGATTTTTGCCATTGAAAAACATGTTATTCATATACCAGAAATGTTTGAAGCTCCTGACTGAATGAAAGGAGCTGGCACCTCAATCTCTTTGAATCTTCTTTATCATGCTGAGAGGAGCAGGAAAAAGCAAAAAATTTCAGAATTGCACCTTGCAATGCGGAGAAATTACTGTTTGTGCATTTACAATATTCATTGATTTTTGCCATTGAAAAACGTCCAGAAATGATTGAAGCTACTGACTGAATGAAAGGAGCTGTCATCTCACTCTCTTTGAATCTTCTTTATCATGCTAAGAGGAGCAGGAAAAAGCAAAAAATTTCAGAATTGCACCTTGCAATGCGGAGAAATTACTGTTTGTGCATTTACAATATTCATTGATTTTTGCCATTGAAAAATGTTCAGAAATGATTGAAGCTACTGACTGAATGAAAGGAGCTGGCATCTCACTCTCTTTGAATCTTCTTTATCATGCTAAGAGGAGCAGGAAAAAGCAAAAAATTTCAGAATTGCGCCTTGCAATGCGGAGAAATTACTGTTTGTGCATTTACAAAATTCATTGATTTTTGCCATTGAAAAACATCATGTTATTCATATGCCAGAAATGATTGAAGCTACTGACTGAAGGAAAGGAGCTGGCATCTCACTCTCTTTGAATCTTCTTTATCATGCTAAGAGGAGCAGGAAAAAGCAAAAAATTTCAGAATTGCACCTTGCAATGCGGAGAAATTACTGTTTGTGCATTTACAATATTCATTGATTTTTGCCATTGAAAAACGTCCAGAAATGTTTGAAGCTACTGACTGAATGAAAGGAGCTGGCATCTCACTCTCTTTGAATCTTCTTTATCATGCTAAGAGGAGCAGGAAAAAGCAAAAAATTTCAGAATTGCACCTTGCAATGCGGAGAAATTACTGTTTGTGCATTTACAATATTCATTGATTTTTGCGATTGAAAAACATCATGTTATTCATATACCAGAAATGATTGAAGCTACTGACTGAATGAAAGGAGCTGGCATCTCACTCTCTTTGAATCTTCTTTATCATGCTAAGAGGAGCAGGAAAAAGTAAAAAATTTCAGAATTGCACCTTGCAATGCGGAGAAATTACTGTTTGTGCATTTACAATATTCACTGATTTTTGCCATTGAAAAACGTCCAGAAATGATTGAAGCTACTGACTGAACTAAAGGAGCTGGCATCTCACTCTCTTCGAATCTTCTTTATCATGCTAAGAGGAGCAGGAAAAAGCAAAAAATTTCAGAATTGCACCTTGCAATGCGGAGAAATTACTGTTTGTGCATTTACAATATTCATTGATTTTTGCCATTGAAAAACATCATGTTATTCATATACCAGAAATGTTTGAAGCTACTGACTGAATGAAAGGAGCTGGTATCTCACTCTCTTTGAATCTTTTTCATAATGCTAAGAGGAGCAGGAAAAAGCAAAAAATTTCAGAATTGCACCTTGCAATGCGGAGAAATTACTGTTTGTGCATTTACAATATTCATTGATTTTTGCCATTGAAAAACGTCCAGAAATGATTGAAGCTACTGACAATGAAAGGAGCTGGCATCTCACTCTCTTTGAATCTTCTTTATCATGCTAAGAGGAGCAGGAAAAAGCAAAAAATTTCAGAATTGCACCTTGCAATGCTGAGAAATTACTGTTTGTGCATTTACAAAATTCATTGATTTTTGCCATTGAAAAACATCATGTTATTCATATACCAGAAATGATTGAAGCTACTGACTGAATGAAAGGAGCTGGCATCTCACTCTCTTTGAATCTTCTTTATCATGCTAAGAGGAGCAGGAAAAAGCAAAAAATTTCAGAATTGCACCTTGCAATGCGGAGAAATTACTGTTTGTGCATTTACAATATTCATTGATTTTTGCCATTGAAAAACGTCCAGAAATGATTGAAGCTACTGACTGAATGAAAGGAGCTGGCATCTCACTCTCTTTGAATCTTCTTTATCATGCTAAGAGGAGCAGGAAAAAGCAAAAAATTTCAGAATTGCACCTTGCAATGCGGAGAAATTACTGTTTGTGCATTTACAATATTCATTGATTTTTGCCATTGAAAAACGTCCAGAAATGATTGAAGCTACTGACTGAATGAAAGGAGCTGGCATCTCACTCTCTTTGAATCTTCTTTATCATGCTAAGAGGAGCAGGAAAAAGCAAAAAATTTCAGAATTGCACCTTGCAATGCGGAGAAATTACAGTTTGTGCATTTACAATATTCATTGATTTTTGCCATTGAAAAACGTCCAGAAATGATTGAAGCTACTGACTGAATGAAAGGAGCTGGCATCTCACTCTCTTTGAATCTTCTTTATCATGCTAAGAGGAGCAGGAAAAAGCAAAAAATTTCAGCATTGCACCTTGCAATGCGGAGAAATTACTGTTTGTGCATTTACAATATTCATTGATTTTTGCCATTGAAAAATGTCCAGAAATGATTGAAGCTACTGACTGAATGAAAGGAGCTGGCATCTCACTCTCTTTGAATCTTCTTTATCATGCTAAGAGGAGCAGGAAAAAGCAAAAAATTTCAGAATTGCACCTTGCAATGCGGAGAAATTACTGTTTGTGCATTTACAATATTCATTGATTTTTGCCATTGAAAAACATGTTATTCATATACCAGAAATGTTTGAAGCTCCTGACTGAATGAAAGGAGCTGGCACCTCACTCTCTTTGAATCTTGTTTATCATGCTAAGAGGAGCAGGAAAAAGCAAAAAATTTCAGAATTGCACCTTGCAATGCGGAGAAATTACTGTTTGTGCATTTACAATATTCATTGATTTTTGCCATTGAAAAACGTCCAGAAATGATTGAAGCTACTGACTGAATGAAAGGAGCTAGCATCTCACTCTCTTTGAATCTTCTTTATCATGCTAAGAGGAGCAGGAAAAAGCAAAAAATTTCAGAATTGCGCCTTGCAATGCGGAGAAATTACTGTTTGTGCATTTACAAAATTCATTGATTTTTGCCATTGAAAAACATCATGTTATTCATATACCAGAAATGATTGAAGCTACTGACTGAAGGAAAGGAGCTGGCATCTCACTCTCTTTGAATCTTCTTTATCATGCTAAGAGGAGCAGGAAAAAGCAAAAAATTTCAGAATTACACCTTGCAATGCGGAGAAATTACTGTTTGTGCATTTACAATATTCATTGATTTTTGCCATTGAAAAACGTCCGGAAATGATTGAAGCTACTGACTGAATGAAAGGAGCTGGCATCTCACTCTCTTTGAATCTTCTTTATCATGCTAAGAGGAGCAGGAAAAAGCAAAAAATTTCAGAATTGCACCTTGCAATGCGGAGAAATTACTGTTTGTGCATTTACAATATTCATTGATTTTTGCGATTGAAAAACATCATGTTATTCATATACCAGAAATGATTGAAGCTACTGACTGAATGAAAGGAGCTGGCATCTCACTCTCTTTGAATCTTCTTTATCATGCTAAGAGGAGCAGGAAAAAGTCAAAAATTTCAGAATTGCACCTTGCAATGCGGAGAAATTACTGTTTGTGCATTTACAATATTCAATGATTTTTGCAATTGAAAAACGTCCATAAATGATTGAAGCTACTGACTGAACGAAAGGAGCTGGCATCTCACTCTCTTTGAATCTTGTTTATCATGCTAAAAGGAGCAGGAAAAAGCAAAAAATTTCAGAATTGCACCTTGCAATGCGGAGAAATTACTGTTTGTGCATTTACAATATTCATTGATTTTTGCCATTGAAAAACGTCCAGAAATGATTGAAGCTACTGACTGAATGAAAGGAGCTGGCATCTCACTCTCTTTGAATCTTCTTTATCATGCTAAGAGGAGCAGGAAAAAGCAAAAAATTTCAGAATTGCACCTTGCAATGCGGAGAAATTACTGTTTGTGCATTTACAATAATCATTGATTTTTGCAATTGAAAAACGTCCAGAAATGATTGAAGCTACTGACTGAATGAAAGGAGATGGCATCTCACTCTCTTTGAATCTTCTTTATCATGCTAAGAGGAGCAGGAAAAAGTAAAAAATTTCAGAATTGCACCTTGCAATGCGGAGAAATTACTGTTTGTGCATTTACAATATTCAATGATTTTTGCCATTGAAAAACGTCCAGAAATGATTGAAGCTACTGACTGAACGAAAGGAGCTGGCATCTCACTCTCTTTGAATCTTCTTTATCATGCTAAGAGGAGCAGGAAAAAGCAAAAAATTTCAGAATTGCACCTTGCAATGCGGAGAAATTACTGTTTGTGCATTTATAATATTCATTGATTTTTGCCATTGAAAAACATCATGTTATTCATATACCAGAAATGTTTGAAGCTACTGACTGAATGAAAGGAGCTGGTATCTCACTCTCTTTGAATCTTCTTCATAATGCTAAGAGGAGCAGGAAAAAGCAAAAAATTTCAGAATTGCACCTTGCAATGCGGAGAAATTACTGTTTGTGCATTTACAATATTCATTGATTTTTGCCATTGAAAAACGTCCAGAAATGATTGAAGCTACTGACAATGAAAGGAGCTGGCATCTCACTCTCTTTGAATCTTCTTTATCATGCTAAGAGGAGCAGGAAAAAGCAAAAAATTTCAGAATTGCACCTTGCAATGCTGAGAAATTACTGTTTGTGCATTTACAAAATTCATTGATTTTTGCCATTGAAAAACATCATGTTATTCATATACCAGAAATGATTGAAGCTACTGACTGAATGAAAGGAGCTGGCATCTCACTCTCTTTGAATCTTCTTTATCATGCTAAGAGGAGCAGGAAAAAGCAAAAAATTTCAGAATTGCACCTTGCAATGCGGAGAAATTACTGTTTGTGCATTTACAATATTCATTGATTTTTGCCATTGAAAAACATCATGTTATTCATATACCAGAAATGTTTGAAGCTACTGACTGAATGAAAGGAGCTGACATCTCACTCTCTTTGAATCTTCTTTATCATGCTAAGAGGAGCAGGAAAAAGCAAAAAATTTCAGAATTGCACCTTGCAATGCGGAGAAATTACTGTTTGTGCATTTACAATATTCATTGATTTTTGCCATTGAAAAACGTCCAGAAATGATTGAAGCTACTGACTGAATGAAAGGAGCTGGCATCTCACTCTCTTTGAATCTTCTTTATCATGCTAAGAGGAGCAGGAAAAAGCAAAAAATTTCAGAATTGCACCTTGCAATGCGGAGAAATTACTGTTTGTGCATTTACAATATTCATTGATTTTTGCCATTGAAAAACGTCCAGAAATGATTGAAGCTACTGACTGAATGAAAGGAGCTGGCATCTCACTCTCTTTGAATCTTCTTTATCATGCTAAGAGGAGCAGGAAAAAGCAAAAAATTTCAGAATTGCACCTTGCAATGCGGAGAAATTACTGTTTGTGCATTTAAAATATTCATTGATTTTTGCCATTGAAAAACGTCCAGAAATGATTGAAGCTACTGACAATGAAAGGAGCTGGCATCTCACTCTCTTTGAATCTTCTTTATCATGCTAAGAGCAGCAGGAAAAAGCAAAAAATTTCAGAATTGCACCTTGCAATGCTGAGAAATTACTGTTTGTGCATTTACAAAATTCATTGATTTTTGCCATTGAAAAACGTCCGGAAATGATTGAAGCTACTGACTGAATGAAAGGAGCTGGCATCTCACTCTCTTTGAATCTTCTTTATCATGCTAAGAGGAGCAGGAAAAAGCAAAAAATTTCAGAATTGCACCTTGCAATGCGGAGAAATTACTGTTTGTGCATTTACAATATTCATTGATTTTTGCGATTGAAAAACATCATGTTATTCATATACCAGAAATGATTGAAGCTACTGACTGAATGAAAGGAGCTGGCATCTCACTCTCTTTGAATCTTCTTTATCATGCTAAGAGGAGCAGGAAAAAGTCAAAAATTTCAGAATTGCACCTTGCAATGCGGAGAAATTACTGTTTGTGCATTTACAATATTCAATGATTTTTGCAATTGAAAAACGTCCATAAATGATTGAAGCTACTGACTGAACGAAAGGAGCTGGCATCTCACTCTCTTTGAATCTTGTTTATCATGCTAAAAGGAGCAGGAAAAAGCAAAAAATTTCAGAATTGCACCTTGCAATGCGGAGAAATTACTGTTTGTGCATTTACAATATTCATTGATTTTTGCCATTGAAAAACGTCCAGAAATGATTGAAGCTACTGACTGAATGAAAGGAGCTGGCATCTCACTCTCTTTGAATCTTCTTTATCATGCTAAGAGGAGCAGGAAAAAGCAAAAAATTTCAGAATTGCACCTTGCAATGCGGAGAAATTACTGTTTGTGCATTTACAATAATCATTGATTTTTGCAATTGAAAAACGTCCAGAAATGATTGAAGCTACTGACTGAATGAAAGGAGATGGCATCTCACTCTCTTTGAATCTTCTTTATCATGCTAAGAGGAGCAGGAAAAAGTAAAAAATTTCAGAATTGCACCTTGCAATGCGGAGAAATTACTGTTTGTGCATTTACAATATTCAATGATTTTTGCCATTGAAAAACGTCCAGAAATGATTGAAGCTACTGACTGAACGAAAGGAGCTGGCATCTCACTCTCTTTGAATCTTCTTTATCATGCTAAGAGGAGCAGGAAAAAGCAAAAAATTTCAGAATTGCACCTTGCAATGCGGAGAAATTACTGTTTGTGCATTTATAATATTCATTGATTTTTGCCATTGAAAAACATCATGTTATTCATATACCAGAAATGTTTGAAGCTACTGACTGAATGAAAGGAGCTGGTATCTCACTCTCTTTGAATCTTCTTCATAATGCTAAGAGGAGCAGGAAAAAGCAAAAAATTTCAGAATTGCACCTTGCAATGCGGAGAAATTACTGTTTGTGCATTTACAATATTCATTGATTTTTGCCATTGAAAAACGTCCAGAAATGATTGAAGCTACTGACAATGAAAGGAGCTGGCATCTCACTCTCTTTGAATCTTCTTTATCATGCTAAGAGGAGCAGGAAAAAACAAAAAATTTCAGAATTGCACCTTGCAATGCTGAGAAATTACTGTTTGTGCATTTACAAAATTCATTGATTTTTGCCATTGAAAAACATCATGTTATTCATATACCAGAAATGATTGAAGCTACTGACTGAATGAAAGGAGCTGGCATCTCACTCTCTTTGAATCTTCTTTATCATGCTAAGAGGAGCAGGAAAAAGCAAAAAATTTCAGAATTGCACCTTGCAATGCGGAGAAATTACTGTTTGTGCATTTACAATATTCATTGATTTTTGCCATTGAAAAACATCATGTTATTCATATACCAGAAATGTTTGAAGCTACTGACTGAATGAAAGGAGCTGACATCTCACTCTCTTTGAATCTTCTTTATCATGCTAAGAGGAGCAGGAAAAAGCAAAAAATTTCAGAATTGCACCTTGCAATGCGGAGAAATTACTGTTTGTGCATTTACAATATTCATTGATTTTTGCCATTGAAAAACGTCCAGAAATGATTGAAGCTACTGACTGAATGAAAGGAGCTGGCATCTCACTCTCTTTGAATCTTCTTTATCATGCTAAGAGGAGCAGGAAAAAGCAAAAAATTTCAGAATTGCACCTTGCAATGCGGAGAAATTACTGTTTGTGCATTTACAATATTCATTGATTTTTGCCATTGAAAAACGTCCAGAAATGATTGAAGCTACTGACTGAATGAAAGGAGCTGGCATCTCACTCTCTTTGAATCTTCTTTATCATGCTAAGAGGAGCAGGAAAAAGCAAAAAATTTCAGAATTGCACCTTGCAATGCGGAGAAATTACTGTTTGTGCATTTAAAATATTCATTGATTTTTGCCATTGAAAAACGTCCAGAAATGATTGAAGCTACTGACAATGAAAGGAGCTGGCATCTCACTCTCTTTGAATCTTCTTTATCATGCTAAGAGCAGCAGGAAAAAGCAAAAAATTTCAGAATTGCACCTTGCAATGCTGAGAAATTACTGTTTGTGCATTTACAAAATTCATTGATTTTTGCCATTGAAAAACATCCGGAAATGATTGAAGCTACTGACTGAATGAAAGGAGCTGGCATCTCACTCTCTTTGAATCTTCTTTATCATGCTAAGAGGAGCAGGAAAAAGCAAAAAATTTCAGAATTGCACCTTGCAATGCGGAGAAATTACTGTTTGTGCATTTACAATATTCATTGATTTTTGCCATTGAAAAACATCATGTTATTCATATACCAGAAATGTTTGAAGCTACTGACTGAATGAAAGGAGCTGACATCTCAATCTCTTTGAATCTTCTTTATCATGCTAAGAGGAGCAGGAAAAAGCAAAAAATTTCAGAATTGCACCTTGCAATGCGGAGAAATTACTGTTTGTGCATTTACAATATTCATTGATTTTTGCCATTGAAAAATGTCCAGAAATGATTGAAGCTACTGACTGAATGAAAGGAGCTGGCATCTCACTCTCTTTGAATCTTCTTTATCATGCTAAGAGGAGCACAAACAGTAATTTCTCCGCATTGCAAGGTGCAATTCTGAAATTTTTTGCTTTTTCCTGCTCCTCTTAGCATGATAAAGAAGATTCAAAGAGAGTGAGATGCCAGCTCCTTTCATTCAGTCAGTAGCTTCAATCATTTCTGGATGTTTTTCAATGGCAAAAATCAATGAATATTGTAAATGCACAAACAGTAATTTCTCCGCATTGCAAGGTGCAATTCTGAAATTTTTTGCTTTTTCCTGCTCCTCTTAGCATGATAAAGAAGATTCAAAGAGAGTGAGATGCCAGCTCCTTTCCTTCAGTCAGTATCTTCAATCATTTCTGGTATATGAATAACATGATGTTTTTCAATGGCAAAAATCAATGAATTTTGTAAATGCACAAACAGTAATTTCTCCGCATTGCAAGGCGCAATTCTGAAATTTTTTGCTTTTTCCTGCTCCTCTTAGCATGATAAAGAAGATTCAAAGAGAGTGAGATGCCAGCTCCTTTCATTCAGTCAGTAGCTTCAATCATTTCTGGACATTTTTCAATGTCAAAAATCAATGAATATTGTAAATGCACAAACAGTAATTTCTCCGCATTGCAAGGTGCAATTCTGAAATTTTTTGCTTTTCCTGCTCCTCTTAGCATGATAAAGAAGATTCAAAGAGAGTGAGATGCCAGCTCCTTTCATTCAGTCAGTAGCTTCAATCATTTCTGGACGTTTTTCAATGGCAAAAATCAATGAATATTGTAAATGCACAAACAGTAATTTCTCCGCATTGCAAGGTGCAATTCTGAAATTTTTTGCTTTTTCCTGCTCCTCTTAGGATGATAAAGAAGATTCAAAGAGAGTGATATGCCAGCTCCTTTCATTCAGTCAGTACCTTCAATCATTTCTGGACGTTTTTCAATGGCAAAAATCAATGAATATTGTAAATGCACAAACAGTAATTTCTCCGCATTGCAAGGTGCAATTCTGAAATTTTTTGCTTTTTCCTGCTCCTCTTAGCATGATAAAGAAGATTCAAAGAGAGTGAGATGCCAGCTCCTTTCATTCAGTCAGTAGCTTCAATCATTTCTGGACGTTTTTCAATGGCAAAAATCAATGAATATTGTAAATGCACAAACTGTAATTTCTCCGCATTGCAAGGTGCAATTCTGAAATTTTTTGCTTTTTCCTGCTCCTCTTAGCATGATAAAGAAGATTCAAAGAGAGTGAGATGCCAGCTCCTTTCATTCAGTCAGTAGCTTCAATCATTTCTGGTATATGAATAACATGATGTTTTTCAATACCAAAAATCAATGAATATTGTAAATGCACAAACAGTAATTTTTCCGCATTGCAAGGTGCAATTCTGAAATTTTTTGTTTTTTCCTGCTCCTCTTAGCATGATAAAGAAGATTCAAAGAGAGTGAGATGCCAGCTCCTTTCATTCAGTCAGTAGCTTCAATCATTTCTGGACGTTTTTCAATGGCAAAAATCAATGAATATTGTAAATGCACAAACAGTAATTTCTCCGCATTGCAAGGTGCAATTCTGAAATTTTTTGCTTTTTCCTGCTCCTCTTAGCATGATAAACAAGATTCAAAGAGAGTGAGATGCCAGCTCCTTTCATTCAGTCAGTAGCTTCAATCATTTCTGGACGTTTTTCAATGGCAAAAATCATTGAATATTGTAAATGCACAAACAGTAATTTCTCCGCATTGCAAGGTGCAATTCTGAAATTTTTTACTTTTTCCTGCTCCTCTTAGCATGATAAAGAAGATTCAAAGAGAGTGAGATGCCAGCTCCTTTCGTTCAGTCAGTAGCTTCAATCATTTCTGGTATATGAATAACATGATGTTTTTCAATCGCAAAAATCAATGAATATTGTAAATGCAGAAACAGTAATTTCTCCGCATTGCAAGGTGCAATTCTGAAATTTTTTGCTTTTTCCTGCTCCTCTTAGCATGATAAAGATGATTCAAAGAGAGTGAGATGCCAGCTCCTTTCATTCAGTCAGTAGCTTCAATCATTTCTGGACGTTTTTCAATGGCAAAAATCAATGAATATTGTAAATGCACAAACTGTAATTTCTCCGCATTGCAAGGTGCAATTCTGAAATTTTTTGCTTTTTCCTGCTCCTCTTAGCATGATAAAGAAGATTCAAAGAGAGTGAGATGCCAGCTCCTTTCATTCAGTCAGTAGCTTCAATCATTTCTGGACGTTTTTCAATGGCAAAAATCAACGAATATTGTAAATGCACAAACAGTAATTTCTCCGCATTGCAAGGTGCAATTCTGAAATTTTTTGCTTTTTCCTGCTCCTCTTAGCATGATAAAGAAGATTCAAAAAGAGTGAGATGCCAGCTCCTTTCATTCAGTCAGTAGCTTCAATCATTTCTGGACGTTTTTCAATGGCAAAAATCAATGAATATTGGAAATGCACAAACTGTAATTTCTCCGCATTGCAAGGTGCAATTCTGAAATTTTTTGCTTTTTCCTGCTCCTCTTAGCATGATAAAGAAGATTCAAAGAGAGTGAGATGCCAGCTCCTTTCATTCAGTCAGTAGCTTCAATCATTTCTGGACGTTTTTCAATGGCAAAAATCAATGAATATTGTTAATGCACAAACAGTAATTTCTCCGCATTGCAAGGTGCAATTCTGAAATTTTTTGCTTTTTCCTGCTCCTCTTAGCATGATAAAGAAGATTCAAAGAGAGTGAGATGCCAGCTCCTTTCATTCAGTCAGTACCTTCAATCATTTCTGGACGTTTTTCAATGGCAAAAATCAATGAATATTGTAAATGCACAAACAGTAATTTCTCCGCATTGCAAGGTGCAATTCTGAAATTTTTTGCTTTTTCCTGCTCCTCTTAGCATGATAAAGAAGATTCAAAGAGAGTGAGATGCCAGCTCCTTTCATTCAGTCAGTAGCTTCAAACATTTCTGGTATATGAATAACATGATGTTTTTCAATGGCAAAAATCAATGAATATTGTAAATGCACAAACAGTAATTTCTCCGCATTGCAAGGTGCAAGTCTGAAATTTTTTGCTTTTTCCTGCTCCTCTTAGCATGATAAAGAAGATTCAAAGAGAGTGAGATGCCAGCTCCTTTCATTCAGTCAGTAGCTTCAAACATTTCTGGTATATGAATAACATGATGTTTTTCAATGGCAAAAATCAATGAATATTGTAAATGCACAAACAGTAATTTCTCCGCATTGCAAGGTGCAAGTCTGAAATTTTTTGCTTTTTCCTGCTCCTCTTAGCATGATAAAGAAGATTCAAAGAAAGTGAGATGCCAGCTACTTTCATTCAGTCAGTAGCTTCAATCATTTCTGGACGTTTTTCAATGGTAAAAATCAATGAATATTGTAAATGCACAAACAGTAATTTCTCCGCATTGCAAGGTGCAATTCTGAAATTTTTTGCTTTTTCCTGCTCCTCTTAGCATGATAAAGAAGATTCAAAGAGAGTGAGATGCCAGCTCCTTTCATTCAGTCAGTAGCTTCAAACATTTCTGGTATATGAATAACATGATGTTTTTCAATGGCAAAAATCAATGAATATTGTAAATGCACAAACAGTAATTTCTCCGCATTGCAAGGTGCAATTCTGAAATTTTTTGCTTTTTCATGCTCCTCTTAGCATGATAAAGAAGATTCAAAGAGAGTGAGATGCCAGCTTCTTTCATTCAGTCAGTAGCTTCAATCATTTCTGGATGTTTTTCAATGGCAAAAATCAATGAATATTGTAAATGCACAAACTGTAATTTCTCCGCATTGCAAGGTGCAATTCTGAAATTTTTTGCTTTTTCCTGCTCCTCTTAGCATGATAAAGAAGATTCAAAGAGAGTGAGATGTCAGCTCCTTTCATTCAGTCAGTAGCTTCAATCATTTCTGGACGTTTTTCAATGGCAAAAATCAATGAATATTGTAAATGCACAAACAGTAATTTCTCCGCATTGCAAGGTGCAATTCTGAAATTTTTTGCGTTTTCCTGCTCCTCTTAGCATGATAAAGAAGATTCAAAGAGAGTGAGATGCCAGCTCCTTTCATTCAGTCAGTAGCTTCAATCATTTCTGGACGTTTTTCAATGGCAAAAATCAATGAATATTGTAAATGCACAAACAGTAATTTCTCCGCATTGCAAGGTGCAATTCTGAAATTTTTTACTTTTTCCTGCTCCTCTTAGCATGATAAAGAAGATTCAAAGAGAGTGAGATGCCAGCTCCTTTCGTTCAGTCAGTAGCTTCAATCATTTCTGGTATATGAATAACATGATGTTTTTCAATCGCAAAAATCAATGAATATTGTAAATGCAGAAACAGTAATTTCTCCGCATTGCAAGGTGCAATTCTGAAATTTTTTGCTTTTTCCTGCTCCTCTTAGCATGATAAAGATGATTCAAAGAGAGTGAGATGCCAGCTCCTTTCATTCAGTCAGTAGCTTCAATCATTTCTGGACGTTTTTCAATGGCAAAAATCAATGAATATTGTAAATGCACAAACTGTAATTTCTCCGCATTGCAAGGTGCAATTCTGAAATTTTTTGCTTTTTCCTGCTCCTCTTAGCATGATAAAGAAGATTCAAAGAGAGTGAGATGCCAGCTCCTTTCATTCAGTCAGTAGCTTCAATCATTTCTGGACGTTTTTCAATGGCAAAAATCAACGAATATTGTAAATGCACAAACAGTAATTTCTCCGCATTGCAAGGTGCAATTCTGAAATTTTTTGCTTTTTCCTGCTCCTCTTAGCATGATAAAGAAGATTCAAAAAGAGTGAGATGCCAGCTCCTTTCATTCAGTCAGTAGCTTCAATCATTTCTGGACGTTTTTCAATGGCAAAAATCAATGAATATTGTAAATGCACAAACTGTAATTTCTCCGCATTGCAAGGTGCAATTCTGAAATTTTTTGCTTTTTCCTGCTCCTCTTAGCATGATAAAGAAGATTCAAAGAGAGTGAGATGCCAGCTCCTTTCATTCAGTCAGTAGCTTCAATCATTTCTGGACGTTTTTCAATGGCAAAAATCAATGAATATTGTTAATGCACAAACAGTAATTTCTCCGCATTGCAAGGTGCAATTCTGAAATTTTTTGCTTTTTCCTGCTCCTCTTAGCATGATAAAGAAGATTCAAAGAGAGTGAGATGCCAGCTCCTTTCATTCAGTCAGTACCTTCAATCATTTCTGGACGTTTTTCAATGGCAAAAATCAATGAATATTGTAAATGCACAAACAGTAATTTCTCCGCATTGCAAGGTGCAATTCTGAAATTTTTTGCTTTTTCCTGCTCCTCTTAGCATGATAAAGAAGATTCAAAGAGAGTGAGATGCCAGCTCCTTTCATTCAGTCAGTAGCTTCAAACATTTCTGGTATATGAATAACATGATGTTTTTCAATGGCAAAAATCAATGAATATTGTAAATGCACAAACAGTAATTTCTCCGCATTGCAAGGTGCAAGTCTGAAATTTTTTGCTTTTTCCTGCTCCTCTTAGCATGATAAAGAAGATTCAAAGAGAGTGAGATGCCAGCTCCTTTCATTCAGTCAGTAGCTTCAAACATTTCTGGTATATGAATAACATGATGTTTTTCAATGGCAAAAATCAATGAATATTGTAAATGCACAAACAGTAATTTCTCCGCATTGCAAGGTGCAAGTCTGAAATTTTTTGCTTTTTCCTGCTCCTCTTAGCATGATAAAGAAGATTCAAAGAAAGTGAGATGCCAGCTACTTTCATTCAGTCAGTAGCTTCAATCATTTCTGGACGTTTTTCAATGGTAAAAATCAATGAATATTGTAAATGCACAAACAGTAATTTCTCCACATTGCAAGGTGCAATTCTGAAATTTTTTGCTTTTTCCTGCTCCTCTTAGCATGATAAAGAAGATTCAAAGAGAGTGAGATGCCAGCTCCTTTCATTCAGTCAGTAGCTTCAAACATTTCTGGTATATGAATAACATGATGTTTTTCAATGGCAAAAATCAATGAATATTGTAAATGCACAAACAGTAATTTCTCCGCATTGCAAGGTGCAATTCTGAAATTTTTTGCTTTTTCCTGCTCCTCTTAGCATGATAAAGAAGATTCAAAGAGAGTGAGATGCCAGCTTCTTTCATTCAGTCAGTAGCTTCAATCATTTCTGGATGTTTTTCAATGGCAAAAATCAATGAATATTGTAAATGCACAAACTGTAATTTCTCCGCATTGCAAGGTGCAATTCTGAAATTTTTTGCTTTTTCCTGCTCCTCTTAGCATGATAAAGAAGATTCAAAGAGAGTGAGATGTCAGCTCCTTTCATTCAGTCAGTAGCTTCAATCATTTCTGGACGTTTTTCAATGGCAAAAATCAATGAATATTGTAAATGCACAAACAGTAATTTCTCCGCATTGCAAGGTGCAATTCTGAAATTTTTTGCGTTTTCCTGCTCCTCTTAGCATGATAAAGAAGATTCAAAGAGAGTGAGATGCCAGCTCCTTTCATTCAGTCAGTAGCTTCAATCATTTCTGGACGTTTTTCAATGGCAAAAATCAATGAATATTGTAAATGCACAAACAGTAATTTCTCCGCATTGCAAGGTGCAATTCTGAAATTTTTTGCTTTTTCCTGCTCCTCTTAGCATGATAAAGAAGATTCAAAGAGAGTGAGGTGCCAGCTCCTTTCATTCAGTCAGTAGCTTCAAACATTTCTGGTATATGAATAACATGTTTTTCAATGGCAAAAATCAATGAATATTGTAAATGCACAAACAGTAATTTCTCCGCATTGCAAGGTGCAATTCTGAAATTTTTTGCTTTTTCCTGCTCCTCTTAGCATGATAAAGAAGATTCAAAGAGAGTGAGATGCCAGCTACTTTCATTCAGTCAGTAGCTTCAATCATTTCTGGACGTTTTTCAATGGTAAAAATCAATGAATATTGTAAATGCACAAACAGTAATTTCTCCACATTGCAAGGTGCAATTCTGAAATTTTTTGCTTTTTCCTGCTCCTCTTAGCATGATAAAGAAGATTCAAAGAGAGTGAGATGCCAGCTCCTTTCATTCAGTCAGTAGCTTCAAACATTTCTGGTATATGAATAACATGATGTTTTTCAATGGCAAAAATCAATGAATATTGTAAATGCACAAACAGTAATTTCTCCGCATTGCAAGGTGCAATTCTGAAATTTTTTGCTTTTTCCTGCTCCTCTTAGCATGATAAAGAAGATTCAAAGAGAGTGAGATGCCAGCTCCTTTCATTCAGTCAGTAGCTTCAATCATTTCTGGACGTTTTTCAATGGCAAAAATCAATGAATATTGTAAATGCACAAACAGTAATTTCTCCGCATTGCAAGGTGCAATTCTGAAATTTTTTGCTTTTTCCTGCTCCTCTTAGCATGATAAAGAAGATTCAAAGAGAATGAGATGCCAGCTCCTTTCATTCAGTGAGTACCTTCAATCATTTCTGGACATTTTTCAATGGCAAAAATCAATGAATATTGTAAATGCACAAACAGTAATTTCTCCGCATTGCAAGGTGCAATTCTGAAATTTTTTGCTTTTTCCCGCTCCTCTTAGCATGATAAAGAAGATTCAAAGAGAGTGAGGTGCCAGCTCCTTTCATTCAGTCAGTAGCTTCAAACATTTCTGGTATATGAATAACATGTTTTTCAATGGCAAAAATCAATGAATATTGTAAATGCACAAACAGTAATTTCTCCGCATTGCAAGGTGCAATTCTGAAATTTTTTGCTTTTTCCTGCTCCTCTTAGCATGATAAAGAAGATTCAAAGAGAGTGAGATGCCAGCTCCTTTCATTCAGTCAGTAGCTTCAATCATTTCTGGACGTTTTTCAATGGCAAAAATCAATGAATATTGTAAATGCACAAACAGTAATTTCTCCGCATTGCAAGGTGCAATTCTGAAATTTTTTGCTTTTTCCTGCTCCTCTTAGCATGATAAAGAAGATTCAAAGAGAGTGAGATGCCAGCTCCTTTCATTCAGTCAGTAGCTTCAATCATTTCTGGACGTTTTTCAATGGCAAAAATCAATGAATATTGTAAATGCACAAACAGTAATTTCTCCGCATTGCAAGGTGCAATTCTGAAATTTTTTGCTTTTTCCTGCTCCTCTTAGCATGATAAAGAAGATTCAAAGAGAGTGAGATGCCAGCTCCTTTCATTCAGTCAGTAGCTTCAAACATTTCTGGTATATGAATAACATGATGTTTTTCAATGGCAAAGATCAATGAATATTGTAAATGCACAAACAGTAATTTCTCCGCATTGCAAGGTGCAAGTCTGAAATTTTTTGCTTTTTCCTGCTCCTCTTAGCATGATAAAGAAGATTCAAAGAGAGTGAGATGCCAGCTACTTTCATTCAGTCAGTAGCTTCAATCATTTCTGGACGTTTTTCAATGGTAAAAATCAATGAATATTGTAAATGCACAAACAGTAATTTCTCCACATTGCAATGTGCAATTCTAAAATTTTTTGCTTTTTCCTGCTCCTCTTAGCATGATAAAGAAGATTCAAAGAGAGTGAGATGCCAGCTCCTTTCATTCAGTCAGTAGCTTCAAACATTTCTGGTATATGAATAACATGATGTTTTTCAATGGCAAAAATCAATGAATATTGTAAATGCACAAACAGTAATTTCTCCGCATTGCAAGGTGCAATTCTGAAATTTTTTGCTTTTTCCTGCTCCTCTTAGCATGATAAAGAAGATTCAAAGAGAGTGAGATGCCAACTCCTTTCATTCAGTCAGTAGCTTCAAACATTTCTGGTATATGAATAACATGATGTTTTTCAATGGCAAAAATCAATGAATATTGTAAATGCACAAACAGTAATTTCTCCGCATTGCAAGGTGCAATTCTGAAATTTTTTGCTTTTTCCTGCTCCTCTTAGCATGATAAAGAAGATTCAAAGAGAGTGAGATGCCAGCTCCTTTCATTCAGTCAGTAGCTTCAATCATTTCTGGACGTTTTTCAATGGCAAAAATCAATGAATATTGTAAATGCACAAACAGTAATTTCTCCGCATTGCAAGGTGCAATTCTGAAATTTTTTGCTTTTTCCTGCTCCTCTTAGCATGATAAAGAAGATTCAAAGAGAGTGAGATGCCAGCTCCTTTCATTCAGTCAGTACCTTCAATCATTTCTGGACGTTTTTCAATGGCAAAAATCAATGAATATTGTAAATGCACAAACAGTAATTTCTCCGCATTGCAAGGTGCAATTCTGAAATTTTTTGCTTTTTCCCGCTCCTCTTAGCATGATAAAGAAGATTCAAAGAGAGTGAGGTGCCAGCTCCTTTCATTCAGTCAGTAGCTTCAAACATTTCTGGTATATGAATAACATGTTTTTCAATGGCAAAAATCAATGAATATTGTAAATGCGCAAACAGTAATTTCTCCGCATTGCAAGGTGCAATTCTGAAATTTTTTGCTTTTTCCTTCTCCTCTTAGCATGATAAAGAAGATTCAAAGAGAGTGAGATGCCAGCTCCTTTCATTCAGTCAGTAGCTTCAATCATTTCTGGACGTTTTTCAATGGCAAAAATCAATGAATATTGTAAATGCACAAACAGTAATTTCTCCGCATTGCAAGGTGCAATTCTGAAATTTTTTGCTTTTTCCTGCTCCTCTTAGCATGATAAAGAAGATTCAAAGAGAGTGAGATGCCAGCTCCTTTCATTCAGTCAGTAGCTTCAATCATTTCTGGACGTTTTTCAATGGCAAAAATCAATGAATATTGTAAATGCACAAACAGTAATTTCTCCGCATTGCAAGGTGCAATTCTGAAATTTTTTGCTTTTTCCTGCTCCTCTTAGCATGATAAAGAAGATTCAAAGAGAGTGAGATGCCAGCTCCTTTCATTCAGTCAGTAGCTTCAAACATTTCTGGTATATGAATAACATGATGTTTTTCAATGGCAAAAATCAATGAATATTGTAAATGCACAAACAGTAATTTCTCCGCATTGCAAGGTGCAAGTCTGAAATTTTTTGCTTTTTCCTGCTCCTCTTAGCATGATAAAGAAGATTCAAAGAGAGTGAGATGCCAGCTACTTTCATTCAGTCAGTAGCTTCCATCATTTCTGGACGTTTTTCAATGGTAAAAATCAATGAATATTGTAAATGCACAAACAGTAATTTCTCCACATTGCAATGTGCAATTCTAAAATTTTTTGCTTTTTCCTGCTCCTCTTAGCATGATAAAGAAGATTCAAAGAGAGTGAGATGCCAGCTCCTTTCATTCAGTCAGTAGCTTCAAACATTTCTGGTATATGAATAACATGATGTTTTTCAATGGCAAAAATCAATGAATATTGTAAATGCACAAACAGTAATTTCTCCGCATTGCAAGGTGCAATTCTGAAATTTTTTGCTTTTTCCTGCTCCTCTTAGCATGATAAAGAAGATTCAAAGAGAGTGAGATGCCAACTCCTTTCATTCAGTCAGTAGCTTCAAACATTTCTGGTATATGAATAACATGATGTTTTTCAATGGCAAAAATCAATGAATATTGTAAATGCACAAACAGTAATTTCTCCGCATTGCAAGGTGCAATTCTGAAATTTTTTGCTTTTTCCTGCTCCTCTTAGCATGATAAAGAAGATTCAAAGAGAGTGAGATGCCAGCTCCTTTCATTCAGTCAGTAGCTTCAATCATTTCTGGACGTTTTTCAATGGCAAAAATCAATGAATATTGTAAATGCACAAACAGTAATTTCTCCGCATTGCAAGGTGCAATTCTGAAATTTTTTGCTTTTTCCTGCTCCTCTTAGCATGATAAAGAAGATTCAAAGAGAATGAGATGCCAGCTCCTTTCATTCAGTCAGTAGCTTCAATCATTTCTGGACGTTTTTCAATGGCAAAAATCAATGAATATTGTAAATGAACAAACAGTAATTTCTCCGCATTGCAAGGTGCAATTCTGAAATTTTTTGCTTTTTCCTGCTCCTCTTAGCATGATAAAGAAGATTCAAAGAGAGTGAGATGCCAGCTCCTTTCATTCAGTCAGTACCTTCAATCATTTCTGGACGTTTTTCAATGGCAAAAATCAATGAATATTGTAAATGCACAAACAGTAATTTCTCCGCATTGCAAGGTGCAATTCTGAAATTTTTTGCTTTTTCCCGCTCCTCTTAGCATGATAAAGAAGATTCAAAGAGAGTGAGGTGCCAGCTCCTTTCATTCAGTCAGTAGCTTCAAACATTTCTGGTATATGAATAACATGTTTTTCAATGGCAAAAATCAATGAATATTGTAAATGCACAAACAGTAATTTCTCCGCATTGCAAGGTGCAATTCTGAGATTTTTTGCTTTTTCCTGCTCCTCTTAGCATGATAAAGAAGATTCAAAGAGAGTGAGATGCCAGCTCCTTTCATTCAGTCAGTAGCTTCAATCATTTCTGGACGTTTTTCAATGGTAAAAATCAATGAATATTGTAAATGCACAAACAGTAATTTCTCCACATTGCAAGGTGCAATTCTGAAATTTTTTGCTTTTTCCTGCTCCTCTTAGCATGATAAAGAAGATTCAAAGAGAGTGAGATGCCAGCTCCTTTCATTCAGTCAGTAGCTTCAAACATTTCTGGTATATGAATAACATGATGTTTTTCAATGGCAAAAATCAATGAATATTGTAAATGCACAAACAGTAATTTCTCCGCATTGCAAGGTGCAAGTCTGAAATTTTTTGCTTTTTCCTGCTCCTCTTAGCATGATAAAGAAGATTCAAAGAGAGTGAGATGCCAGCTACTTTCATTCAGTCAGTAGCTTCAATCATTTCTGGACGTTTTTCAATGGTAAAAATCAATGAATATTGTAAATGCACAAACAGTAATTTCTCCACATTGCAAGGTGCAATTCTGAAATTTTTTGCTTTTTCCTGCTCCTCTTAGCATGATAAAGAAGATTCAAAGAGAGTGAGATGCCAACTCCTTTCATTCAGTCAGTAGCTTCAAACATTTCTGGTATATGAATAACATGATGTTTTTCAATGGCAAAAATCAATGAATATTGTAAATGCACAAACAGTAATTTCTCCGCATTGCAAGGTGCAATTCTGAAATTTTTTGCTTTTTCCTGCTCCTCTTAGCATGATAAAGAAGATTCAAAGAGAGTGAGATGCCAGCTCCTTTCATTCTGTCAGTAGCTTCAATCATTTCTGGACGTTTTTCAATGGCAAAAATCAATGAATATTGTAAATGCACAAACAGTAATTTCTCCGCATTGCAAGGTGCAATTCTGAAATTTTTTGCTTTTTCCTGCTCCTCTTAGCATGATAAAGAAGATTCAAAGAGAGTGAGATGCCAGCTCCTTTCATTCAGTCAGTACCTTCAATCATTTCTGGACGTTTTTCAATGGCAAAAATCAATGAATATTGTAAATGCACAAACAGTAATTTCTCCGCATTGCAAGGTGCAATTCTGAAATTTTTTGCTTTTTCCCGCTCCTCTTAGCATGATAAAGAAGATTCAAAGAGAGTGAGGTGCCAGCTCCTTTCATTCAGTCAGTAGCTTCAAACATTTCTGGTATATGAATAACATGTTTTTCAATGGCAAAAATCAATGAATATTGTAAATGCACAAACAGTAATTTCTCCGCATTGCAAGGTGCAATTCTGAAATTTTTTGCTTTTTCCTGCTCCTCTTAGCATGATAAAGAAGATTCAAAGAGAGTGAGATGCCAGCTCCTTTCATTCAGTCAGTAGCTTCAATCATTTCTGGACGTTTTTCAATGGCAAAAATCAATGAATATTGTAAATGCACAAACAGTAATTTCTCCGCATTGCAAGGTGCAATTCTGAAATTTTTTGCTTTTTCCTGCTCCTCTTAGCATGATAAAGAAGATTCAAAGAGAGTGAGATGCCAGCTCCTTTCATTCAGTCAGTAGCTTCAATCATTTCTGGACGTTTTTCAATGGCAAAAATCAATGAATATTGTAAATGCACAAACAGTAATTTCTCCGCATTGCAAGGTGCAATTCTGAAATTTTTTGCTTTTTCCTGCTCCTCTTTGCATGATAAAGAAGATTCAAAGAGAGTGAGATGCCAGCTCCTTTGATTCAGTCAGTAGCTTCAAACATTTCTGGTATATGAATAACATGATGTTTTTCAATGGCAAAAATCAATGAATATTGTAAATGCACAAACAGTAATTTCTCCGCATTGCAAGGTGCAAGTCTGAAATTTTTTGCTTTTTCCTGCTCCTCTTAGCATGATAAAGAAGATTCAAAGAGAGTGAGATGCCAGCTACTTTCATTCAGTCAGTAGCTTCAATCATTTCTGGACGTTTTTCAATGGTAAAAATCAATGAATATTGTAAATGCACAAACAGTAATTTCTCCACATTGCAAGGTGCAATTCTGAAATTTTTTGCTTTTTCCTGCTCCTCTTAGCATGATAAAGAAGATTCAAAGAGAGTGAGATGCCAGCTCCTTTCATTCAGTCAGTAGCTTCAAACATTTCTGGTATATGAATAACATGATGTTTTTCAATGGCAAAAATCAATGAATATTGTAAATGCACAAACAGTAATTTCTCCGCATTGCAAGGTGCAAGTCTGAAATTTTTTGCTTTTTCCTGCTCCTCTTAGCATGATAAAGAAGATTCAAAGAGAGTGAGATGCCAGCTACTTTCATTCAGTCAGTAGCTTCAATCATTTCTGGACTTTTTTCAATGGTAAAAATCAATGAATATTGTAAATGCACAAACAGTAATTTCTCCACATTGCAAGGTGCAATTCTGAAATTTTTTGCTTTTTCCTGCTCCTCTTAGCATGATAAAGATTCAAAGAGAGTGAGATGCCAGCTCCTTTCATTCAGTCAGTAGCTTCAAACATTTCTGGTATATGAATAACATGATGTTTTTCAATGGCAAAAATCAATGAATATTGTAAATGCACAAACAGTAATTTCTCCACATTGCAAGGTGCAATTCTGAAATTTTTTGCTTTTTCCTGCTCCTCTTAGCATGATAAAGAAGATTCAAAGAGAGTGAGATGCCAGCTCCTTTCATTCAGTCAGTAGCTTCAAACAT
The DNA here is from genome assembly GCF_046119375.1 of Phyllobates terribilis. NCBI lineage: Eukaryota > Metazoa > Chordata > Amphibia > Anura > Dendrobatidae > Phyllobates > Phyllobates terribilis. The sequence continues at coordinate 78,826 of NW_027363824.1, read as the reverse complement.
TTCTGGTATATGAATAACATGATGTTTTTCAATGGCAAAAATCAATGAATATTGTAAATGCACAAACAGTAATTTCTCCGCATTGCAAGGTGCAATTCTGAAATTTTTTGCTTTTTCCTGCTCCTCTTAGCATGATAAAGAAGATTCAAAGAGAGTGAGATGCCAGCTCCTTTCATTCAGTCAGTAGCTTCAATCATTTCTGGACGTTTTTCAATGGCAAAAATCAATGAATATTGTAAATGCACAAACAGTAATTTCTCCGCATTGCAAGGTGCAATTCTGAAATTTTTTGCTTTTTCCTGCTCCTCTTAGCATGATAAAGAAGATTCAAAGAGAGTGAGATGTCAGCTCCTTTCATTCAGTCAGTAGCTTCAAACATTTCTGGTATATGACTAACATGATGTTTTTCAATGGCTAAAATCAATGAATATTGTAAATGCACAAACAGTAATTTCTCCGCATTGCAAGGTGCAATTCTGAAATTTTTTGCTTTTTCCTGCTCCTCTTAGCATGATAAAGAAGATTCAAAGAGAGTGAGATGCCAGCTCCTTTCATTCAGTCAGTAGCTTCAATCATTTCTGGACGTTTTTCAATGGCAAAAATCAATGAATATTGTAAATGCACAAACAGTAATTTCTCCGCATTGCAAGGTGCAATTCTGAAATTTTTTGCTTTTTCCTGCTCCTCTTAGCATGATAAAGAAGATTCAAAGAGAGTGAGATGCCAGCTCCTTTCATTCAGTCAGTAGCTTCAATCATTTCTGGACGTTTTTCAATGGCAAAAATCAATGAATATTGTAAATGCACAAACAGTAATTTCTCCGCATTGCAAGGTGCAATTCTGAAATTTTTTGCTTTTTCCTGCTCCTCTTAGCATGATAAAGAAGATTCAAAGAGAGTGAGATGCCAGCTCCTTTCATTCAGTCAGTAGCTTCAAACATTTCTGGAATATGAATAACATGATGTTTTTCAATGGCAAAAATCAATGAATATTGTAAATGCACAAACAGTAATTTCTCCGCATTGCAAGGTGCAAGTCTGAAATTTTTTGCTTTTTCCTGCTCCTCTTAGCATGATAAAGAAGATTCAAAGAGAGTGAGATGCCAGCTACTTTCATTCAGTCAGTAGCTTCAATCATTTCTGGACGTTTTTCAATGGTAAAAATCAATGAATATTGTAAATGCACAAACAGTAATTTCTCCACATTGCAATGTGCAATTCTAAAATTTTTTGCTTTTTCCTGCTCCTCTTAGCATGATAAAGAAGATTCAAAGAGAGTGAGATGCCAGCTCCTTTCATTCAGTCAGTAGCTTCAAACATTTCTGGTATATGAATAACATGATGTTTTTCAATGGCAAAAATCAATGAATATTGTAAATGCACAAACAGTAATTTCTCCGCATTGCAAGGTGCAATTCTGAAATTTTTTGCTTTTTCCTGCTCCTCTTAGCATGATAAAGAAGATTCAAAGAGAGTGAGATGCCAACTCCTTTCATTCAGTCAGTAGCTTCAAACATTTCTGGTATATGAATAACATGATGTTTTTCAATGGCAAAAATCAATGAATATTGTAAATGCACAAACAGTAATTTCTCCGCATTGCAAGGTGCAATTCTGAAATTTTTTGCTTTTTCCTGCTCCTCTTAGCATGATAAAGAAGATTCAAAGAGAGTGAGGTGCCAGCTCCTTTCATTCAGTCAGTAGCTTCAAACATTTCTGGTATATGAATAACATGTTTTTCAATGGCAAAAATCAATGAATATTGTAAATGCACAAACAGTAATTTCTCCGCATTGCAAGGTGCAATTCTGAAATTTTTTGCTTTTTCCTGCTCCTCTTAGCATGATAAAGAAGATTCAAAGAGAGTGAGATGCCAGCTCCTTTCATTCAATCAGTAGCTTCAATCATTTCTGGACGTTTATCAATGGCAAAAATCAATGAATATTGTAAATGCACAAACAGTAATTTCTCCGCATTGCAAGGTGCAATTCTGAAATTTTTTGCTTTTTCCTGCTCCTCTTAGCATGATAAAGAAGACTCAAAGAGAGTGAGATGCCAGCTCCTTTCATTCAGTCAGTAGCTTCAATCATTTCTGGACGTTTTTCAATGGCAAAAATCAATGAATATTGTAAATGCACAAACAGTAATTTCTCCGCATTGCAAGGTGCAATTCTGAAATTTTTTGCTTTTTCCTGCTCCTCTTAGCATGATAAAGAAGATTCAAAGAGAGTGAGATGCCAGCTCCTTTGATTCAGGCAGTAGCTTCAAACATTTCTGGTATATGAATAACATGATGTTTTTCAATGGCAAAAATCAATGAATATTGTAAATGCACAAACAGTAATTTCTCCGCATTGCAAGGTGCAAGTCTGAAATTTTTTGCTTTTTCCTGCTCCTCTTAGCATGATAAAGAAGATTCAAAGAGAGTGAGATGCCAGCTACTTTCATTCAGTCAGTAGCTTCAATCATTTCTGGACGTTTTTCAATGGTAAAAATCAATGAATATTGTAAATGCACAAACAGTAATTTCTCCACATTGCAAGGTGCAATTCTGAAATTTTTTGCTTTTTCCTGCTCCTCTTAGCATGATAAAGAAGATTCAAAGAGAGTGAGATGCCAGCTCCTTTCATTCAGTCAGAAGCTTCAAACATTTCTGGTATATGAATAACATGATGTTTTTCAATGGCAAAAATCAATGAATATTGTAAATGCACAAACAGTAATTTCTCCGCATTGCAAGGTGCAAGTCTGAAATTTTTTGCTTTTTCCTGCTCCTCTTAGCATGATAAAGAAGATTCAAAGAGAGTGAGATGCCAGCTACTTTCATTCAGTCAGTAGCTTCAATCATTTCTGGACGTTTTTCAATGGTAAAAATCAATGAATATTGTAAATGCACAAACAGTAATTTCTCAACATTGCAAGGTGCAATTCTGAAATTTTTTGCTTTTTCCTGCTCCTCTTAGCATGATAAAGAAGATTCAAAGAGAGTGAGATGCCAGCTCCTTTCATTCAGTCAGTAGCTTCAAACATTTCTGGTATATGAATAACATGATGTTTTTCAATGGCAAAAATCAATGAATATTGTAAATGCACAAACAGTAATTTCTCCACATTGCAAGGTGCAATTCTGAAATTTTTTGCTTTTTCCTGCTCCTCTTAGCATGATAAAGAAGATTCAAAGAGAGTGAGATGCCAGCTCCTTTCATTCAGTCAGTAGCTTCAAACATTTCTGGTATATGAATAACATGATGTTTTTCAATGGCAAAAATCAATGAATATTGTAAATGCACAAACAGTAATTTCTCCGCATTGCAAGGTGCAATTCTGAAAGTTTTTGCTTTTTCCTGCTCCTCTTAGCATGATAAAGAAGATTCAAAGAGAGTGAGATGCCAGCTCCTTTCATTCAGTCAGTAGCTTCAATCATTTCTGGACGTTTTTCAATGGCAAAAATCAATGAATATTGTAAATGCACAAACAGTAATTTCTCCGCATTGCAAGGTGCAATTCTGAAATTTTTTGCTTTTTCCTGCTCCTCTTAGCATGATAAAGAAGATTCAAAGAGAGTGAGATGTCAGCTCCTTTCATTCAGTCAGTAGCTTCAAACATTTCTGGTATATGAATAACATGATGTTTTTCAATGGCAAAAATCAATGAATATTGTAAATGCACAAACAGTAATTTCTCCGCATTGCAAGGTGCAATTCTGAAATTTTTTGCTTTTTCCTGCTCCTCTTAGCATGATAAAGAAGATTCAAAGAGAGTGAGATGCCAGCTCCTTTCATTCAGTCAGTAGCTTCAATCATTTCTGGACGTTTTTCAATGGCAAAAATCAATGAATATTGTAAATGCACAAACAGTAATTTCTCCGCATTGCAAGGTGCAATTCTGAAATTTTTTGCTTTTTCCTGCTCCTCTTAGCATGATAAAGAAGATTCAAAGAGAGTGAGATGCCAGCTCCTTTCGTTCAGTCAGTAGCTTCAATCATTTCTGGACGTTTTTCAATGGCAAAAATCATTGAATATTATAAATGCACAAACAGTAATTTCTCCGCATTGCAAGGTGCAATTCTGAAATTTTTTACTTTTTCCTGCTCCTCTTAGCATGATAAAGAAGATTCAAAGAGAGTGAGATGCCAGCTCCTTTCATTCAGTCAGTAGCTTCAATCATTTCTGGTATATGAATAACATGATGTTTTTCAATGGCAAAAATCAATGAATATTGTAAATGCACAAACAGTAATTTCTCCGCATTGCAAGGTGCAATTCTGAAATTTTTTGCTTTTTCCCGCTCCTCTTAGCATGATAAAGAAGATTCAAAGAGAGTGAGGTGCCAGCTCCTTTCATTCAGTCAGTAGCTTCAAACATTTCTGGTATATGAATAACATGTTTTTCAATGGCAAAAATCAATGAATATTGTAAATGCACAAACAGTAATTTCTCCGCATTGCAAGGTGCAATTCTGAAATTTTTTGCTTTTTCCTGCTCCTCTTAGCATGATAAAGAAGATTCAAAGAGAGTGAGATGCCAGCTCCTTTCATTCAGTCAGTAGCTTCAATCATTTCTGGACGTTTTTCAATGGTAAAAATCAATGAATATTGTAAATGCACAAACAGTAATTTCTCCACATTGCAAGGTGCAATTCTGAAATTTTTTGCTTTTTCCTGCTCCTCTTAGCATGATAAAGAAGATTCAAAGAGAGTGAGATGCCAGCTCCTTTCATTCAGTCAGTAGCTTCAAACATTTCTGGTATATGAATAACATGATGTTTTTCAATGGCAAAAATCAATGAATATTGTAAATGCACAAACTAATTTCTCCGCATTGCAAGGTGCAAGTCTGAAATTTTTTGCTTTTTCCTGCTCCTCTTAGCATGATAAAGAAGATTCAAAGAGAGTGAGATGCCAGCTACTTTCATTCAGTCAGTAGCTTCAATCATTTCTGGACATTTTTCAATGGTAAAAATCAATGAATATTGTAAATGCACAAACAGTAATTTCTCCACATTGCAAGGTGCAATTCTGAAATTTTTTGCTTTTTCCTGCTCCTCTTAGCATGATAAAGAAGATTCAAAGAGAGTGAGATGCCAACTCCTTTCATTCAGTCAGTAGCTTCAAACATTTCTGGTATATGAATAACATGATGTTTTTCAATGGCAAAAATCAATGAATATTGTAAATGCACAAACAGTAATTTCTCCGCATTGCAAGGTGCAATTCTGAAATTTTTTGCTTTTTCCTGCTCCTCTTAGCATGATAAAGAAGATTCAAAGAGAGTGAGATGCCAGCTCCTTTCATTCAGTCAGTAGCTTCAATCATTTCTGGACGTTTTTCAATGGCAAAAATCAATGAATATTGTAAATGCACAAACAGTAATTTCTCCGCATTGCAAGGTGCAATTCTGAAATTTTTTGCTTTTTCCTGCTCCTCTTAGCATGATAAAGAAGATTCAAAGAGAGTGAGATGCCAGCTCCTTTCATTCAGTCAGTACCTTCAATCATTTCTGGACGTTTTTCAATGGCAAAAATCAATGAATATTGTAAATGCACAAACAGTAATTTCTCCGCATTGCAAGGTGCAATTCTGAAATTTTTTGCTTTTTCCCGCTCCTCTTAGCATGATAAAGAAGATTCAAAGAGAGTGAGGTGCCAGCTCCTTTCATTCAGTCAGTAGCTTCAAACATTTCTGGTATATGAATAACATGTTTTTCAATGGCAAAAATCAATGAATATTGTAAATGCACAAACAGTAATTTCTCCGCATTGCAAGGTGCAATTCTGAAATTTTTTGCTTTTTCCTGCTCCTCTTAGCATGATAAAGAAGATTCAAAGAGAGTGAGATGCCAGCTCCTTTCATTCAGTCAGTAGCTTCAATCATTTCTGGACGTTTTTCAATGGCAAAAATCAATGAATATTGTAAATGCACAAACAGTAATTTCTCCGCATTGCAAGGTGCAATTCTGAAATTTTTTGCTTTTTCCTGCTCCTCTTAGCATGATAAAGAAGATTCAAAGAGAGTGAGATGCCAGCTCCTTTCATTCAGTCAGTAGCTTCAATCATTTCTGGACGTTTTTCAATGGCAAAAATCAATGAATATTGTAAATGCACAAACAGTAATTTCTCCGCATTGCAAGGTGCAATTCTGAAATTTTTTGCTTTTTCCTGCTCCTCTTAGCATGATAAAGAAGATTCAAAGAGAGTGAGATGCCAGCTCCTTTGATTCAGTCAGTAGCTTCAAACATTTCTGGTATATGAATAACATGATGTTTTTCAATGGCAAAAATCAATGAATATTGTAAATGCACAAACAGTAATTTCTCCGCATTGCAAGGTGCAAGTCTGAAATTTTTTGCTTTTTCCTGCTCCTCTTAGCATGATAAAGAAGATTCAAAGAGAGTGAGATGCCAGCTACTTTCATTCAGTCAGTAGCTTCAATCATTTCTGGACGTTTTTCAATGGTAAAAATCAATGAATATTGTAAATGCACAAACAGTAATTTCTCCACATTGCAAGGTGCAATTCTGAAATTTTTTGCTTTTTCCTGCTCCTCTTAGCATGATAAAGAAGATTCAAAGAGAGTGAGATGCCAGCTCCTTTCATTCAGTCAGTAGCTTCAAACATTTCTGGTATATGAATAACATGATGTTTTTCAATGGCAAAAATCAATGAATATTGTAAATGCACAAACAGTAATTTCTCCGCATTGCAAGGTGCAAGTCTGAAATTTTTTGCTTTTTCCTGCTCCTCTTAGCATGATAAAGAAGATTCAAAGAGAGTGAGATGCCAGCTACTTTCATTCAGTCAGTAGCTTCAATCATTTCTGGACGTTTTTCAATGGTAAAAATCAATGAATATTGTAAATGCACAAACAGTAATTTCTCCACATTGCAAGGTACAATTCTGAAATTTTTTGCTTTTTCCTGCTCCTCTTAGCATGATAAAGAAGATTCAAAGAGAGTGAGATGCCAGCTCCTTTCATTCAGTCAGTAGCTTCAAACATTTCTGGTATATGAATAACATGATGTTTTTCAATGGCAAAAATCAATGAATATTGTAAATGCACAAACAGTAATTTCTCCACATTGCAAGGTGCAATTCCGAAATTTTTTGCTTTTTCCTGCTCCTCTTAGCATGATAAAGAAGATTCAAAGAGAGTGAGATGCCAGCTCCTTTCATTCAGTCAGTAGCTTCAAACATTTCTGGTATATGAATAACATGATGTTTTTCAATGGCAAAAATCAATGAATATTGTAAATGCACAAACAGTAATTTCTCCGCATTGCAAGGTGCAATTCTGAAATTTTTTGCTTTTTCCTGCTCCTCTTAGCATGATAAAGAAGATTCAAAGAGAGTGAGATGCCAGCTCCTTTCATTCAGTCAGTAGCTTCAATCATTTCTGGACGTTTTTCAATGGCAAAAATCAATGAATATTGTAAATGCACAAACAGTAATTTCTCCGCATTGCAAGGTGCAATTCTGAAATTTTTTGCTTTTTCCTGCTCCTCTTAGCATGATAAAGAAGATTCAAAGAGAGTGAGATGTCAGCTCCTTTCATTCAGTCAGTAGCTTCAAACATTTCTGGTATATGAATAACATGATGTTTTTCAATGGCTAAAATCAATGAATATTGTAAATGCACAAACAGTAATTTCTCCGCATTGCAAGGTGCAATTCTGAAATTTTTTGCTTTTTCCTGCTACTCTTAGCATGATAAAGAAGATTCAAAGAGAGTGAGATGCCAGCTCCTTTCATTCAGTCAGTAGCTTCAATCATTTCTGGACGTTTTTCAATGGCAAAAATCAATGAATATTGTAAATGCACAAACAGTAATTTCTCCGCATTGCAAGGTGCAATTCTGAAATTTTTTGCTTTTTCCTGCTCCTCTTAGCATGATAAAGAAGATTCAAAGAGAGTGAGATGCCAGCTCCTTTCATTCAGTCAGTAGCTTCAATCATTTCTGGACGTTTTTCAATGGCAAAAATCAATGAATATTGTAAATGCACAAACAGTAATTTCTCCGCATTGCAAGGTGCAATTCTGAAATTTTTTGCTTTTTCCTGCTCCTCTTAGCATGATAAAGAAGATTCAAAGAGAGTGAGATGCCAGCTCCTTTCATTCAGTCAGTAGCTTCAAACATTTCTGGAATATGAATAACATGATGTTTTTCAATGGCAAAAATCAATGAATATTGTAAATGCACAAACAGTAATTTCTCCGCATTGCAAGGTGCAAGTCTGAAATTTTTTGCTTTTTCCTGCTCCTCTTAGCATGATAAAGAAGATTCAAAGAGAGTGAGATGCCAGCTACTTTCATTCAGTCAGTAGCTTCAATCATTTCTGGACGTTTTTCAATGGTAAAAATCAATGAATATTGTAAATGCACAAACAGTAATTTCTCCACATTGCAATGTGCAATTCTAAAATTTTTTGCTTTTTCCTGCTCCTCTTAGCATGATAAAGAAGATTCAAAGAGAGTGAGATGCCAGCTCCTTTCATTCAGTCAGTAGCTTCAAACATTTCTGGTATATGAATAACATGATGTTTTTCAATGGCAAAAATCAATGAATATTGTAAATGCACAAACAGTAATTTCTCCGCATTGCAAGGTGCAATTCTGAAATTTTTTGCTTTTTCCTGCTCCTCTTAGCATGATAAAGAAGATTCAAAGAGAGTGAGATGCCAACTCCTTTCATTCAGTCAGTAGCTTCAAACATTTCTGGTATATGAATAACATGATGTTTTTCAATGGCAAAAATCAATGAATATTGTAAATGCACAAACAGTAATTTCTCCGCATTGCAAGGTGCAATTCTGAAATTTTTTGCTTTTTCCTGCTCCTCTTAGCATGATAAAGAAGATTCAAAGAGAGTGAGATGCCAGCTCCTTTCATTCAGTCAGTAGCTTCAAACATTTCTGGTATATGAATAACATGATGTTTTTCAATGGCAAAAATCAATGAATATTGTAAATGCACAAACAGTAATTTCTCCACATTGCAAGGTGCAATTCTGAAATTTTTTGCTTTTTCCTGCTCCTCTTAGCATGATAAAGAAGATTCAAAGAGAGTGAGATGCCAGCTCCTTTCATTCAGTCAGTAGCTTCAAACATTTCTGGTATATGAATAACATGATGTTTTTCAATGGCAAAAATCAATGAATATTGTAAATGCACAAACAGTAATTTCTCCGCATTGCAAGGTGCAATTCTGAAATTTTTTGCTTTTTCCTGCTCCTCTTAGCATGATAAAGAAGATTCAAAGAGAGTGAGATGCCAGCTCCTTTCATTCAGTCAGTAGCTTCAATCATTTCTGGACGTTTTTCAATGGCAAAAATCAATGAATATTGTAAATGCACAAACAGTAATTTCTCCGCATTGCAAGGTGCAATTCTGAAATTTTTTGCTTTTTCCTGCTCCTCTTAGCATGATAAAGAAGATTCAAAGAGAGTGAGATGTCAGCTCCTTTCATTCAGTCAGTAGCTTCAAACATTTCTGGTATATGAATAACATGATGTTTTTCAATGGCTAAAATCAATGAATATTGTAAATGCACAAACAGTAATTTCTCCGCATTGCAAGGTGCAATTCTGAAATTTTTTGCTTTTTCCTGCTCCTCTTAGCATGATAAAGAAGATTCAAAGAGAGTGAGATGCCAGCTCCTTTCATTCAGTCAGTAGCTTCAATCATTTCTGGACGTTTTTCAATGGCAAAAATCAATGAATATTGTAAATGCACAAACAGTAATTTCTCCGCATTGCAAGGTGCAATTCTGAAATTTTTTGCTTTTTCCTGCTCCTCTTAGCATGATAAAGAAGATTCAAAGAGAGTGAGATGCCAGCTCCTTTCATTCAGTCAGTAGCTTCAATCATTTCTGGACGTTTTTCAATGGCAAAAATCAATGAATATTGTAAATGCACAAACAGTAATTTCTCCGCATTGCAAGGTGCAATTCTGAAATTTTTTGCTTTTTCCTGCTCCTCTTAGCATGATAAAGAAGATTCAAAGAGAGTGAGATGCCAGCTCCTTTCATTCAGTCAGTAGCTTCAAACATTTCTGGAATATGAATAACATGATGTTTTTCAATGGCAAAAATCAATGAATATTGTAAATGCACAAACAGTAATTTCTCCGCATTGCAAGGTGCAAGTCTGAAATTTTTTGCTTTTTCCTGCTCCTCTTAGCATGATAAAGAAGATTCAAAGAGAGTGAGATGCCAGCTACTTTCATTCAGTCAGTAGCTTCAATCATTTCTGGACGTTTTTCAATGGTAAAAATCAATGAATATTGTAAATGCACAAACAGTAATTTCTCCACATTGCAATGTGCAATTCTAAAATTTTTTGCTTTTTCCTGCTCCTCTTAGCATGATAAAGAAGATTCAAAGAGAGTGAGATGCCAGCTCCTTTCATTCAGTCAGTAGCTTCAAACATTTCTGGTATATGAATAACATGATGTTTTTCAATGGCAAAAATCAATGAATATTGTAAATGCACAAACAGTAATTTCTCCGCATTGCAAGGTGCAATTCTGAAATTTTTTGCTTTTTCCTGCTCCTCTTAGCATGATAAAGAAGATTCAAAGAGAGTGAGATGCCAACTCCTTTCATTCAGTCAGTAGCTTCAAACATTTCTGGTATATGAATAACATGATGTTTTTCAATGGCAAAAATCAATGAATATTGTAAATGCACAAACAGTAATTTCTCCGCATTGCAAGGTGCAATTCTGAAATTTTTTGCTTTTTCCTGCTCCTCTTAGCATGATAAAGAAGATTCAAAGAGAGTGAGGTGCCAGCTCCTTTCATTCAGTCAGTAGCTTCAAACATTTCTGGTATATGAATAACATGTTTTTCAATGGCAAAAATCAATGAATATTGTAAATGCACAAACAGTAATTTCTCCGCATTGCAAGGTGCAATTCTGAAATTTTTTGCTTTTTCCTGCTCCTCTTAGCATGATAAAGAAGATTCAAAGAGAGTGAGATGCCAGCTCCTTTCATTCAATCAGTAGCTTCAATCATTTCTGGACGTTTATCAATGGCAAAAATCAATGAATATTGTAAATGCACAAACAGTAATTTCTCCGCATTGCAAGGTGCAATTCTGAATTTTTTTGCTTTTTCCTGCTCCTCTTAGCATGATAAAGAAGATTCAAAGAGAGTGAGATGCCAGCTCCTTTCATTCAGTCAGTAGCTTCAATCATTTCTGGACGTTTTTCAATGGCAAAAATCAATGAATATTGTAAATGCACAAACAGTAATTTCTCCGCATTGCAAGGTGCAATTCTGAAATTTTTTGCTTTTTCCTGCTCCTCTTAGCATGATAAAGAAGATTCAAAGAGAGTGAGATGCCAGCTCCTTTGATTCAGTCAGTAGCTTCAAACATTTCTGGTATATGAATAACATGATGTTTTTCAATGGCAAAAATCAATGAATATTGTAAATGCACAAACAGTAATTTCTCCGCATTGCAAGGTGCAAGTCTGAAATTTTTTGCTTTTTCCTGCTCCTCTTAGCATGATAAAGAAGATTCAAAGAGAGTGAGATGCCAGCTACTTTCATTCAGTCAGTAGCTTCAATCATTTCTGGACGTTTTTCAATGGTAAAAATCAATGAATATTGTAAATGCACAAACAGTAATTTCTCCACATTGCAAGGTGCAATTCTGAAATTTTTTGCTTTTTCCTGCTCCTCTTAGCATGATAAAGAAGATTCAAAGAGAGTGAGATGCCAGCTCCTTTCATTCAGTCAGAAGCTTCAAACATTTCTGGTATATGAATAACATGATGTTTTTCAATGGCAAAAATCAATGAATATTGTAAATGCACAAACAGTAATTTCTCCGCATTGCAAGGTGCAAGTCTGAAATTTTTTGCTTTTTCCTGCTCCTCTTAGCATGATAAAGAAGATTCAAAGAGAGTGAGATGCCAGCTACTTTCATTCAGTCAGTAGCTTCAATCATTTCTGGACGTTTTTCAATGGTAAAAATCAATGAATATTGTAAATGCACAAACAGTAATTTCTCCACATTGCAAGGTGCAATTCTGAAATTTTTTGCTTTTTCCTGCTCCTCTTAGCATGATAAAGAAGATTCAAAGAGAGTGAGATGCCAGCTCCTTTCATTCAGTCAGTAGCTTCAAACATTTCTGGTATATGAATAACATGATGTTTTTCAATGGCAAAAATCAATGAATATTGTAAATGCACAAACAGTAATTTCTCCACATTGCAAGGTGCAATTCTGAAATTTTTTGCTTTTTCCTGCTCCTCTTAGCATGATAAAGAAGATTCAAAGAGAGTGAGATGCCAGCTCCTTTCATTCAGTCAGTAGCTTCAAACATTTCTGGTATATGAATAACATGATGTTTTTCAATGGCAAAAATCAATGAATATTGTAAATGCACAAACAGTAATTTCTCCGCATTGCAAGGTGCAATTCTGAAATTTTTTGCTTTTTCCTGCTCCTCTTAGCATGATAAAGAAGATTCAAAGAGAGTGAGATGCCAGCTCCTTTCATTCAGTCAGTAGCTTCAATCATTTCTGGACGTTTTTCAATGGCAAAAATCAATGAATATTGTAAATGCACAAACAGTAATTTCTCCGCATTGCAAGGTGCAATTCTGAAATTTTTTGCTTTTTCCTGCTCCTCTTAGCATGATAAAGAATATTCAAAGAGAGTGAGATGTCAGCTCCTTTCATTCAGTCAGTAGCTTCAAACATTTCTGGTATATGAATAACATGATGTTTTTCAATGGCAAAAATCAATGAATATTGTAAATGCACAAACAGTAATTTCTCCGCATTGCAAGGTGCAATTCTGAAATTTTTTGCTTTTTCCTGCTCCTCTTAGCATGATAAAGAAGATTCAAAGAGAGTGAGATGCCAGCTCCTTTCATTCAGTCAGTAGCTTCAATCATTTCTGGACGTTTTTCAATGGCAAAAATCAATGAATATTGTAAATGCACAAACAGTAATTTCTCCGCATTGCAAGGTGCAATTCTGAAATTTTTTGCTTTTTCCTGCTCCTCTTAGCATGATAAAGAAGATTCAAAGAGAGTGAGATGCCAGCTCCTTTGATTCAGTCAGTAGCTTCAATCATTTCTGGACGTTTTTCAATGGCAAAAATCATTGAATATTATAAATGCACAAACAGTAATTTCTCCGCATTGCAAGGTGCAATTCTGAAATTTTTTACTTTTTCCTGCTCCTCTTAGCATGATAAAGAAGATTCAAAGAGAGTGAGATGCCAGCTCCTTTCATTCAGTCAGTAGCTTCAATCATTTCTGGTATATGAATAACATGATGTTTTTCAATGGCAAAAATCAATGAATATTGTAAATGCACAAACAGTAATTTCTCCGCATTGCAAGGTGCAATTCTGAAATTTTTTGCTTTTTCCTGCTCCTCTTAGCATGATAAAGAAGATTCAAAGAGAGTGAGATGCCAGCTCCTTTCATTCAGTCAGTAGCTTCAATCATTTCTGGACGTTTTTCAATGGCAAAAATCAATGAATATTGTAAATGCACAAACAGTAATTTCTCCGCATTGCAAGGTGCAATTCTGAAATTTTTTGCTTTTTCCTGCTCCTCTTAGCATGATAAACAAGATTCAAAGAGAGTGAGATGCCAGCTCCTTTCATTCAGTCAGTAGCTTCAATCATTTCTGGACGTTTTTCAATGGCAAAAATCAATGAATATTGTAAATGCACAAACAGTAATTTCTCCGCATTGCAAGGTGCAATTCTGAAATTTTTTGCTTTTTCCTGCTCCTCTTAGCATGATAAAGAAGATTCAAAGAGAGTGAGATGCCAGCTCCTTTCATTCAGTCAGTAGCTTCAAACATTTCTGGTATATGAATAACATGATGTTTTTCAATGGCAAAAATCAATGAATATTGTAAATGCACAAACAGTAATTTCTCCGCATTGCAAGGTGCAAGTCTGAAATTTTTTGCTTTTTCCTGCTCCTCTTAGCATGATAAAGAAGATTCAAAGAGAGTGAGATGCCAGCTCCTTTCATTCAGTCAGTAGCTTCAATCATTTCTGGATGTTTTTCAATGGCAAAAATCAATGAATATTGTAAATGCACAAACTGTAATTTCTCCGTATTGCAAGGTGCAATTCTGAAATTTTTTGCTTTTTCCTGCTCCTCTTAGCATGATAAAGAAGATTCAAACAGAGTGAGATGCCAGCTCCTTTCATTCAGTCAGTAGCTTCAATCATTTCTGGACGTTTTTCAATGGCAAAAATCAATGAATATTGTAAATGCACAAACAGTAATTTCTCCGCATTGCAAGGTGCAATTCTGAAATTTTTTGCTTTTTCCTGCTCCTCTTAGCATGATAAAGAAGATTCAAAGAGAGTGAGATGCCAGCTCCTTTCATTTAGTCAGTACCTTCAATCATTTCTGGACGTTTTTCAATGGCAAAAATCAATGAATATTGTAAATGCACAAACAGTAATTTCTCCGCATTGCAAGGTGCAATTCTGAAATTTTTTGCTTTTTCCTGCTCCTCTTAGCATGATAAAGAAGATTCAAAGAGAGTGAGGTGCCAGCTCCTTTCATTCAGTCAGTAGCTTCAAACATTTCTGGTATATGAATAACATGTTTTTCAATGGCAAAAATCAATGAATATTGTAAATGCACAAACAGTAATTTCTCCGCATTGCAAGGTGCAATTCTGAAATTTTTTGATTTTTCCTGCTCCTCTTAGCATGATAAAGAAGATTCAAAGAGAGTGAGATGCCAGCTCCTTTCATTCAGTCAGTAGCTTCAATCATTTCTGGACGTTTTTCAATGGCAAAAATCAATGAATATTGTAAATGCACAAACAGTAATTTCTCCGCATTGCAAGGTGCAATTCTGAAATTTTTTGCTTTTTCCTGCTCCTCTTAGCATGATAAAGAAGATTCAAAGAGAGTGAGATGCCAGCTCCTTTCATTCAGTCAGTAGCTTCAAACATTTCTGGTATATGAAAAACATGATGTTTTTCAATGGCAAAAATCAATGAATATTGTAAATGCACAAACAGTAATTTCTCCGCATTGCAAGGTGCAATTCTGAAATTTTTTGCTTTTTCCTGCTCCTCTTAGCATGATAAAGAAGATTCAAAGAGAGTGAGATGCCAGCTCCTTTCATTCAGTCAGTAGCTTCAAACATTTCTGGTATATGAATAACATGATGTTTTTCAATGGCAAAAATCAATGAATATTGTAAATGCACAAACAGTAATTTCTCCGCATTGCAAGGTGCAATTCTGAAATTTTTTGCTTTTTCCTGCTCCTCTTAGCATGATAAAGAAGATTCAAAGAGAGTGAGATGCCAGCTACTTTCATTCAGTCAGTAGCTTCAATCATTTCTGGACGTTTTTCAATGGTAAAAATCAATGAATATTGTAAATGCACAAACAGTAATTTCTCCACATTGCAAGGTGCAATTCTGAAATTTTTTGCTTTTTCCTGCTCCTCTTAGCATGATAAAGAAGATTCAAAGAGAGTGAGATGCCAGCTCCTTTCATTCAGTCAGTAGCTTCAAACATTTCTGGTATATGAATAACATGATGTTTTTCAATGGCAAAAATCAATGAATATTGTAAATGCACAAACAGTAATTTCTCCGCATTGCAAGGTGCAATTCTGAAATTTTTTGCTTTTTCCTGCTCCTCTTAGCATGATAAAGAAGATTCAAAGAAAGTGAGATGCCAGCTCCTTTCATTCAGTCAGTAGCTTCAATCATTTCTGGATGTTTTTCAATGGCAAAAATCAATGAATATTGTAAATGCACAAACAGTAATTTCTCCGCATTGCAAGGTGCAATTCTGAAATTTTTTGCTTTTTCCTGCTCCTCTTAGCATGATAAAGAAGATTCAAAGAGAGTGAGATGCCAGCTCCTTTCGTTCAGTCAGTAGCTTCAATCATTTCTGGACGTTTTTCAATGGCAAAAATCATTGAATATTATAAATGCACAAACAGTAATTTCTCCGCATTGCAAGGTGCAATTCTGAAATTTTTTACTTTTTCCTGCTCCTCTTAGCATGATAAAGAAGATTCAAAGAGAGTGAGATGCCAGCTCCTTTCATTCAGTCAGTAGCTTCAATCATTTCTGGTATATGAATAACATGATGTTTTTCAATGGCAAAAATCAATGAATATTGTAAATGCACAAACAGTAATTTCTCCGCATTGCAAGGTGCAATTCTGAAATTTTTTGCTTTTTCCTGCTCATCTTAGCATGATAAAGAAGATTCAAAGAGAGTGAGATGCCAGCTCCTTTCATTCAGTCAGTAGCTTCAATCATTTCTGGACGTTTTTCAATGGCAAAAATCAATGAATATTGTAAATGCACAAACAGTAATTTCTCCGCATTGCAAGGTGCAATTCTGAAATTTTTTGCTTTTTCCTGCTCCTCTTAGCATGATAAACAAGATTCAAAGAGAGTGAGATGCCAGCTCCTTTCATTCAGTCAGTAGCTTCAATCATTTCTGGACGTTTTTCAATGGCAAAAATCAATGAATATTGTAAATGCACAAACAGTAATTTCTCCGCATTGCAAGGTGCAATTCTGAAATTTTTTGCTTTTTCCTGCTCCTCTTAGCATGATAAAGAAGATTCAAAGAGAGTGAGATGCCAGCTCCTTTCATTCAGTCAGTAGCTTCAAACATTTCTGGTATATGAATAACATGATGTTTTTCAATGGCAAAAATCAATGAATATTGTAAATGCACAAACAGTAATTTCTCCGCATTGCAAGGTGCAAGTCTGAAATTTTTTGCTTTTTCCTGCTCCTCTTAGCATGATAAAGAAGATTCAAAGAGAGTGAGATGCCAGCTCCTTTCATTCAGTCAGTAGCTTCAATCATTTCTGGATGTTTTTCAATGGCAAAAATCAATGAATATTGTAAATGCACAAACTGTAATTTCTCCGTATTGCAAGGTGCAATTCTGAAATTTTTTGCTTTTTCCTGCTCCTCTTAGCATGATAAAGAAGATTCAAACAGAGTGAGATGCCAGCTCCTTTCATTCAGTCAGTAGCTTCAATCATTTCTGGACGTTTTTCAATGGCAAAAATCAATGAATATTGTAAATGCACAAACAGTAATTTCTCCGCATTGCAAGGTGCAATTCTGAAATTTTTTGCTTTTTCCTGCTCCTCTTAGCATGATAAAGAAGATTCAAAGAGAGTGAGATGCCAGCTCCTTTCATTTAGTCAGTACCTTCAATCATTTCTGGACGTTTTTCAATGGCAAAAATCAATGAATATTGTAAATGCACAAACAGTAATTTCTCCGCATTGCAAGGTGCAATTCTGAAATTTTTTGCTTTTTCCTGCTCCTCTTAGCATGATAAAGAAGATTCAAAGAGAGTGAGGTGCCAGCTCCTTTCATTCAGTCAGTAGCTTCAAACATTTCTGGTATATGAATAACATGTTTTTCAATGGCAAAAATCAATGAATATTGTAAATGCACAAACAGTAATTTCTCCGCATTGCCAGGTGCAATTCTGAAATTTTTTGATTTTTCCTGCTCCTCTTAGCATGATAAAGAAGATTCAAAGAGAGTGAGATGCCAGCTCCTTTCATTCAGTCAGTAGCTTCAATCATTTCTGGACGTTTTTCAATGGCAAAAATCAATGAATATTGTAAATGCACAAACAGTAATTTCTCCGCATTGCAAGGTGCAATTCTGAAATTTTTTGCTTTTTCCTGCTCCTCTTAGCATGATAAAGAAGATTCAAAGAGAGTGAGATGCCAGCTCCTTTCATTCAGTCAGTAGCTTCAAACATTTCTGGTATATGAAAAACATGATGTTTTTCAATGGCAAAAATCAATGAATATTGTAAATGCACAAACAGTAATTTCTCCGCATTGCAAGGTGCAATTCTGAAATTTTTTGCTTTTTCCTGCTCCTCTTAGCATGATAAAGAAGATTCAAAGAGAGTGAGATGCCAGCTCCTTTCATTCAGTCAGTAGCTTCAAACATTTCTGGTATATGAATAACATGATGTTTTTCAATGGCAAAAATCAATGAATATTGTAAATGCACAAACAGTAATTTCTCCGCATTGCAAGGTGCAAGTCTGAAATTTTTTGCTTTTTCCTGCTCCTCTTAGCATGATAAAGAAGATTCAAAGAGAGTGAGATGCCAGCTACTTTCATTCAGTCAGTAGCTTCAATCATTTCTGGACGTTTTTCAATGGTAAAAATCAATGAATATTGTAAATGCACAAACAGTAATTTCTCCACATTGCAAGGTGCAATTCTGAAATTTTTTGCTTTTTCCTGCTCCTCTTAGCATGATAAAGAAGATTCAAAGAGAGTGAGATGCCAGCTCCTTTCATTCAGTCAGTAGCTTCAAACATTTCTGGTATATGAATAACATGATGTTTTTCAATGGCAAAAATCAATGAATATTGTAAATGCACAAACAGTAATTTCTCCGCATTGCAAGGTGCAATTCTGAAATTTTTTGCTTTTTCCTGCTCCTCTTAGCATGATAAAGAAGATTCAAAGAGAGTGAGATGCCAGCTCCTTTCATTCAGTCAGTAGCTTCAATCATTTCTGGATGTTTTTCAATGGCAAAAATCAATGAATATTGTAAATGCACAAACTGTAATTTCTCCGCATTGCAAGGTGCAATTCTGAAATTTTTTGCTTTTTCCTGCTCCTCTTAGCATGATAAAGAAGATTCAAAGAGAGTGAGATGCCAGCTCCTTTCATTCAGTCAGTAGCTTCAATCATTTCTGGACGTTTTTCAGTGGCAAAAATCAATGAATATTGTAAATGCACAAACAGTAATTTCTCCGCATTGCAAGGTGCAATTCTGAAATTTTTTGCTTTTCCCTGCTCCTCTTAGCATGATAAAGAAGATTCAAAGAGAGTGAGATGCCAGCTCCTTTCATTCAGTCAGTACCTTCAATCATTTCTGGACGTTTTTCAATGGCAAAAATCAATGAATATTGTAAATGCACAAACAGTAATTTCTCCGCATTGCAAGGTGCAAGTCTGAAATTTTTTGCTTTTTCCTGCTCCTCTTAGCATGATAAAGAAGATTCAAAGAGAGTGAGATGCCAGCTACTTTCATTCAGTCAGTAGCTTCAATCATTTCTGGACGTTTTTCAATGGTAAAAATCAATGAATATTGTAAATGCACAAACAGTAATTTCTCCACATTGCAAGGTGCAATTCTGAAATTTTTTGCTTTTTCCTGCTCCTCTTAGCATGATAAAGAAGATTCAAAGAGAGTGAGATGCCAGCTCCTTTCATTCAGTCAGTAGCTTCAAACATTTCTGGTATATGAATAACATGATGTTTTTCAATGGCAAAAATCAATGAATATTGTAAATGCACAAACAGTAATTTCTCCGCATTGCAAGGTGCAATTCTGAAATTTTTTGCTTTTTCCTGCTCCTCTTAGCATGATAAAGAAGATTCAAAGAGAGTGAGATGCCAGCTCCTTTCATTCAGTCAGTAGCTTCAATCATTTCTGGATGTTTTTCAATGGCAAAAATCAATGAATATTGTAAATGCACAAACTGTAATTTCTCCGCATTGCAAGGTGCAATTCTGAAATTTTTTGCTTTTTCCTGCTCCTCTTAGCATGATAAAGAAGATTCAAAGAGAGTGAGATGCCAGCTCCTTTCATTCAGTCAGTAGCTTCAATCATTTCTGGACGTTTTTCAATGGCAAAAATCAATGAATATTGTAAATGCACAAACAGTAATTTCTCCGCATTGCAAGGTGCAATTCTGAAATTTTTTGCTTTTTCCTGCTCCTCTTAGCATGATAAAGAAGATTCAAAGAGAGTGAGATGCCAGCTCCTTTCATTCAGTCAGTAGCTTCAATCATTTCTGGACGTTTTTCAATGGCAAAAATCAATGAATATTGTAAATGCACAAACAGTAATTTCTCCGCATTGCAAGGTGCAATTCTGAAATTTTTTGCTTTTTCCCGCTCCTCTTAGCATGATAAAGAAGATTCAAAGAGAGTGAGGTGCCAGCTCCTTTCATTCAGTCAGTAGCTTCAAACATTTCTGGTATATGAATAACATGTTTTTCAATGGCAAAAATCAATGAATATTGTAAATGCACAAACAGTAATTTCTCCGCATTGCAAGGTGCAATTCTGAAATTTTTTGATTTTTCCTGCTCCTCTTAGCATGATAAAGAAGATTCAAAGAGAGTGAGATGCCAGCTCCTTTCATTCAGTCAGTAGCTTCAATCATTTCTGGACGTTTTTCAATGGCAAAAATCAATGAATATTGTAAAAGCACAAACAGTAATTTCTCCGCATTGCAAGGTGCAATTCTGAAACTTTTTGCTTTTTCCTGCTCCTCTTAGCATGATAAAGAAGATTCAAAGAGAGTGAGATGCCAGCTCCTTTCATTCAGTCAGTAGCTTCAAACATTTCTGGTATATGAATAACATGATGTTTTTCAATGGCAAAAATCAATGAATATTGTAAATGCACAAACAGTAATTTCTCCGCATTGCAAGGTGCAATTCTGAAATTTTTTGCTTTTTCCTGCTCCTCTTAGCATGATAAAGAAGATTCAAAGAGAGTGAGATGCCAGCTCCTTTCATTCAGTCAGTAGCTTCAAACATTTCTGGTATATGAATAACATGATGTTTTTCAATGGCAAAAATCAATGAATATTGTAAATGCACAAACAGTAATTTCTCCGCATTGCAAGGTGCAAGTCTGAAATTTTTTGCTTTTTCCTGCTCCTCTTAGCATGATAAAGAAGATTCAAAGAGAGTGAGATGCCAGCTACTTTCATTCAGTCAGTAGCTTCAATCATTTCTGGACGTTTTTCAATGGTAAAAATCAATGAATATTGTAAATGCACAAACAGTAATTTCTCCACATTGCAAGGTGCAATTCTGAAATTTTTTGCTTTTTCCTGCTCCTCTTAGCATGATAAAGAAGATTCAAAGAGAGTGAGATGCCAGCTCCTTTCATTCAGTCAGTAGCTTCAAACATTTCTGGTATATGAATAACATGATGTTTTTCAATGGCAAAAATCAATGAATATTGTAAATGCACAAACAGTAATTTCTCCGCATTGCAAGGTGCAATTCTGAAATTTTTTGCTTTTTCCTGCTCCTCTTAGCATGATAAAGCAGATTCAAAGAGAGTGAGATGCCAGCTCCTTTCATTCAGTCAGTAGCTTCAATCATTTCTGGATGTTTTTCAATGGCAAAAATCAATGAATATTGTAAATGCACAAACTGTAATTTCTCCGCATTGCAAGGTGCAATTCTGAAATTTTTTGCTTTTTCCTGCTCCTCTTAGCATGATAAAGAAGATTCAAAGAGAGTGAGATGCCAGCTCCTTTCATTCAGTCAGTAGCTTCAATCATTTCTGGACGTTTTTCAGTGGCAAAAATCAATGAATATTGTAAATGCACAAACAGTAATTTCTCCGCATTGCAAGGTGCAATTCTGAAATTTTTTGCTTTTTCCTGCTCCTCTTAGCATGATAAAGAAGATTCAAAGAGAGTGAGATGCCAGCTCCTTTCATTCAGTCAGTACCTTCAATCATTTCTGGACGTTTTTCAATGGCAAAAATCAATGAATATTGTAAATGCACAAACAGTAATTTCTCCGCATTGCAAGGTGCAATTCTGAAATTTTTTGCTTTTTCCCGCTCCTCTTAGCATGATAAAGAAGATTCAAAGAGAGTGAGGTGCCAGCTCCTTTCATTCAGTCAGTAGCTTCAAACATTTCTGGTATATGAATAACATGTTTTTCAATGGCAAAAATCAATGAATATTGTAAATGCACAAACAGTAATTTCTCCGCATTGCAAGGTGCAATTCTGAAATTTTTTGATTTTTCCTGCTCCTCTTAGCATGATAAAGAAGATTCAAAGAGAGTGACATGCCAGCTCCTTTCATTCAGTCAGTAGCTTCAATCATTTCTGGACGTTTTTCAATGGCAAAAATCAATGAATATTGTAAATGCACAAACAGTAATTTCTCCGCATTGCAAGGTGCAATTCTGAAATTTTTTGCTTTTTCCTGCTCCTCTTAGCATGATAAAGAAGATTCAAAGAGAGTGAGATGCCAGCTCCTTTCATTCAGTCAGTAGCTTCAATCATTTCTGGACGTTTTTCAATGGCAAAAATCAATGAATATTGTAAATGCACAAACAGTAATTTCTCCGCATTGCAAGGTGCAATTCTGAAATTTTTTGCTTTTTCCTGCTCCTCTTAGCATGATAAAGAAGATTCAAAGAGAGTGAGATGCCAGCTCCTTTCATTCAGTCAGTAGCTTCAAACATTTCTGGTATATGAATAACATGATGTTTTTCAATGGCAAAAATCAATGAATATTGTAAATGCACAAACAGTAATTTCTCCGCATTGCAAGGTGCAAGTCTGAAATTTTTTGCTTTTTCCTGCTCCTCTTAGCATGATAAAGAAGATTCAAAGAGAGTGAGATGCCAGTTACTTTCATTCAGTCAGTAGCTTCAATCATTTCTGGACGTTTTTCAATGGTAAAAATCAATGAATATTGTAAATGCACAAACAGTAATTTCTCCACATTGCAAGGTGCAATTCTGAAATTTTTGGCTTTTTCCTGCTCCTCTTAGCATGATAAAGAAGATTCAAAGAGAGTGAGATGCCAGCTCCTTTCATTCAGTCAGTAGCTTCAAACATTTCTGGTTTATGAATAACATGATGTTTTTCAATGGCAAAAATCAATGAATATTGTAAATGCACAAACAGTAATTTCTCCGCATTGCAAGGTGCAATTCTGAAATTTTTTGCTTTTTCCTGCTCCTCTTAGCATGATAAAGAAGATTCAAAGAGAGTGAGATGCCAGCTCCTTTCATTCAGTCAGTAGCTTCAAACATTTCTGGTATATGAATAACATGATGTTTTTCAATGGCAAAAATCAATGAATATTGTAAATGCACAAACAGTAATTTCTCCGCATTGCAAGGTGCAATTCTGAAATTTTTTGCTTTTTCCTGCTCCTCTTAGCATGATAAAGAAGATTCAAAAAGAGTGAGATGCCAGCTCCTTTCATTCAGTCAGTAGCTTCAATCATTTCTGGATGTTTTTCAATGGCAAAAATCAATGAATATTGTAAATGCACAAACAGTAATTTCTCCGCATTGCAAGGTGCAATTCTGAAATTTTTTGCTTTTTCCTGCTCCTCTTAGCATGATAAAGAAGATTCAAAGAGAGTGAGATGTCAGCTCCTTTCATTCAGTCAGTAGCTTCAAACATTTCTGGTATATGAATAACATGATGTTTTTCAATGGCAAAAATCAATGAATATTGTAAATGCACAAACAGTAATTTCTCCGCATTGCAAGGTGCAATTCTGAAATTTTTTGCTTTTTCCTGCTCCTCTTAGCATGATAAAGAAGATTCAAAGAGAGTGAGATGCCAGCTCCTTTCATTCAGTCAGTAGCTTCAATCATTTCTGGATGTTTTTCAATGGCAAAAATCAATGAATATTGTAAATGCACAAACAGTAATTTCTCCGCATTGCAAGGTGCAATTCTGAAATTTTTTGCTTTTTCCTGCTCCTCTTAGCATGATAAAGAAGATTCAAAGAGAGTGAGATGCCAGCTCCTTTCATTCAGTCAGTAGCTTCAAACATTTCTGGTATATGAATAACATGATGTTTTTCAATGGCAAAAATCAATGAATATTGTAAATGCACAAACAGTAATTTCTCCGCATTGCAAGGTGCAAGTCTGAAATTTTTTTGCTTTTTCCTGCTCCTCTTAGCATGATAAAGAAGATTCAAAGAGAGTGAGATGCCAGCTACTTTCATTCAGTCAGTAGCTTCAATCATTTCTGGACGTTTTTCAATGGTAAAAATCAATGAATATTGTAAATGCACAAACAGTAATTTCTCCACATTGCAAGGTGCAATTCTGAAATTTTTTGCTTTTTCCTGCTCCTCTTAGCATGATAAAGAAGATTCAAAGAGAGTGAGATGCCAGCTCCTTTCATTCAGTCAGTAGCTTCAAACATTTCTGGTATATGAATAACATGATGTTTTTCAATGGCAAAAATCAATGAATATTGTAAATGCACAAACAGTAATTTCTCCGCATTGCAAGGTGCAATTCTGAAATTTTTTGCTTTTTACTGCTCCTCTTAGCATGATAAAGAAGATTCAAAGAGAGTGAGATGCCAGCTCCTTTCATTCAGTCAGTAGCTTCAAACATTTCTGGTATATGAATAACATGATGTTTTTCAATGGCAAAAATCAATGAATATTGTAAATGCACAAACAGTAATTTCTCCGCATTGCAAGGTGCAAGTCTGAAATTTTTTGCTTTTTCCTGCTCCTCTTAGCATGATAAAGAAGATTCAAAGAGAGTGAGATGCCAGCTACTTTCATTCAGTCAGTAGCTTCAATCATTTCTGGACGTTTTTCAATGGTAAAAATCAATGAATATTGTAAATGCACAAACAGTAATTTCTCCACATTGCAAGGTGCAATTCTGAAATTTTTTGCTTTTTCCTGCTCCTCTTAGCATGATAAAGAAGATTCAAAGAGAGTGAGATGCCAGCTCCTTTCATTCAGTCAGTAGCTTCAAACATTTCTGGTATATGAATAACATGATGTTTTTCAATGGCAAAAATCAATGAATATTGTAAATGCACAAACAGTAATTTCTCCGCATTGCAAGGTGCAATTCTGAAATTTTTTGCTTTTTCCTGCTCCTCTTAGCATGATAAAGAAGATTCAAAGAGAGTGAGATGCCAGCTCCTTTCATTCAGTCAGTAGCTTCAATCATTTCTGGATGTTTTTCAATGGCAAAAATCAATGAATATTGTAAATGCACAAACTGTAATTTCTCCGCATTGCAAGGTGCAATTCTGAAATTTTTTAGCTTTTTCCTGCTCCTCTTAGCATGATAAAGAAGATTCAAAGAGAGTGAGATGCCAGCTCCTTTCATTCAGTCAGTAGCTTCAATCATTTCTGGACGTTTTTCAATGGCAACAACCAATGAATATTGTAAATGCACAAACAGTAATTTCTCCGCATTGCAAGGTGCAATTCTGAAATTTTTTGCTTTTTCCTGCTCCTCTTAGCATGATAAAGAAGATTCAAAGAGAGTGAGATGCCAGCTCCTTTCATTCAGTCAGTACCTTCAATCATTTCTGGACGTTTTTCAATGGCAAAAATCAATGAATATTGTAAATGCACAAACAGTAATTTCTCCGCATTGCAAGGTGCAATTCTGAAATTTTTTGCTTTTTCCCGCTCCTCTTAGCATGATAAAGAAGATTCAAAGAGAGTGAGATGCCAGCTCCTTTCATTCAGTCAGTAGCTTCAAACATTTCTGGTATATGAATAACATGTTTTTCAATGGCAAAAATCAATGAATATTGTAAATGCACAAACAGTAATTTCTCCGCATTGCAAGGTGCAATTCTGAAATTTTTTGCTTTTTCCTGCTCCTCTTAGCATGATAAAGAAGATTCAAAGAGAGTGAGATGCCAGCTCCTTTCATTCAGTCAGTAGCTTCAATCATTTCTGGACGTTTTTCAATGGCAAAAATCAATGAATATTGTAAATGCACAAACAGTAATTTCTCCGCATTGCAAGGTGCAATTCTGAAATTTTTTGCTTTTTCCTGCTCCTCTTAGCATGATAAAGAAGATTCAAAGAGAGTGAGATGTCAGCTCCTTTCATTCAGTCAGTAGCTTCAAACATTTCTGGTACATGAATAACATGATGTTTTTCAATGGCAAAAATCAATGAATATTGTAAATGCACAAACAGTAATTTCTCCGCATTGCAAGGTGCAATTCTGAAATTTTTTGCTTTTTCTTGCTCCTCTTAGCATGATAAAGAAGATTCAAAGAGAGTGAGATGCCAGCTCCTTTCATTCAGTCAGTAGCTTCAATCATTTCTGGATGTTTTTCAATGGCAAAAATCAATGAATATTGTAAATGCACAAACAGTAATTTCTCCGCATTGCAAGGTGCAATTCTGAAATTTTTTGCTTTTTCCTGCTCCTCTTAGCATGATAAAGAAGATTCAAGGAGAGTGAGATGCCAGCTCCTTTCGTTCAGTCAGTAGCTTCAATCATTTCTGGACGTTTTTCAATGGCAAAAATCATTGAATATTATAAATGCACAAACAGTAATTTCTCCGCATTGCAAGGTGCAATTCTGAAATTTTTTGCTTTTTCCCGCTCCTCTTAGCATGATAAAGAAGATTCAAAGAGAGTGAGGTGCCAGCTCCTTTCATTCAGTCAGTAGCTTCAAACATTTCTGGTATATGAATAACATGTTTTTCAATGGCAAAAATCAATGAATATTGTAAATGCACAAACAGTAATTTCTCCGCATTGCAAGGTGCAATTCTGAAATTTTTTGCTTTTTCCTGCTCCTCTTAGCATGATAAAGAAGATTCAAAGAGAGTGAGATGCCAGCTCCTTTCATTCAGTCAGTAGCTTCAATCATTTCTGGACGTTTTTCAATGGCAAAAATCAATGAATATTGTAAATGCACAAACAGTAATTTCTCCGCATTGCAAGGTGCAATTCTGAAATTTTTTGCTTTTTCCTGCTCCTCTTAGCATGATAAAGAAGATTCAAAGAGAGTGAGATGTCAGCTCCTTTCATTCAGTCAGTAGCTTCAAACATTTCTGGTATATGAATAACATGATGTTTTTCAATGGCAAAAATCAATGAATATTGTAAATGCACAAACAGTAATTTCTCCGCATTGCAAGGTGCAATTCTGAAATTTTTTGCTTTTTCCTGCTCCTCTTAGCATGATAAAGAAGATTCAAAGAGAGTGAGATGCCAGCTCCTTTCATTCAGTCAGTAGCTTCAATCATTTCTGGATGTTTTTCAATGGCAAAAATCAATGAATATTGTAAATGCACAAACAGTAATTTCTCCGCATTGCAAGGTGCAATTCTGAAATTTTTTGCTTTTTCCTGCTCCTCTTAGCATGATAAAGAAGATTCAAAGAGAGTGAGATGCCAGCTCCTTTCGTTCAGTCAGTAGCTTCAATCATTTCTGGACGTTTTTCAATGGCAAAAATCATTGAATATTATAAATGCACAAACAGTAATTTCTCCGCATTGCAAGGTGCAATTCTGAAATTTTTTACTTTTTCCTGCTCCTCTTAGCATGATAAAGAAGATTCAAAGAGAGTGAGATGCCAGCTCCTTTCATTCAGTCAGTAGCTTCAATCATTTCTGGTATATGAATAACATGATGTTTTTCAATGGCAAAAATCAATGAATATTGTAAATGCACAAACAGTAATTTCTCCGCATTGCAAGGTGCAATTCTGAAATTTTTTGCTTTTTCCTGCTCCTCTTAGCATGATAAAGAAGATTCAAAGAGAGTGAGATGCCAGCTCCTTTCATTCAGTCAGTAGCTTCAAACATTTCTGGTATATGAATAACATGATGTTTTTCAATGGCAAAAATCAATGAATATTGTAAATGCACAAACAGTAATTTCTCCGCATTGCAAGGTGCAAGTCTGAAATTTTTTGCTTTTTCCTGCTCCTCTTAGCATGATAAAGAAGATTCAAAGAGAGTGAGATGCCAGCTACTTTCATTCAGTCAGTAGCTTCAATCATTTCTGGACGTTTTTCAATGGTAAAAATCAATGAATATTGTAAATGCACAAACAGTAATTTCTCCACATTGCAAGGTGCAATTCTGAAATTTTTTGCTTTTTCCTGCTCCTCTTAGCATGATAAAGAAGATTCAAAGAGAGTGAGATGCCAGCTCCTTTCATTCAGTCAGTAGCTTCAAACATTTCTGGTATATGAATAACATGATGTTTTTCAATGGCAAAAATCAATGAATATTGTAAATGCACAAACAGTAATTTCTCCGCATTGCAAGGTGCAATTCTGAAATTTTTTGCTTTTTCCTGCTCCTCTTAGCATGATAAAGAAGATTCAAAGAGAGTGAGATGCCAGCTCCTTTCATTCAGTCAGTAGCTTCAAACATTTCTGGTATATGAATAACATGATGTTTTTCAATGGCAAAAATCAATGAATATTGTAAATGCACAAACAGTAATTTCTCCGCATTGCAAGGTGCAAGTCTGAAATTTTTTGCTTTTTCCTGCTCCTCTTAGCATGATAAAGAAGATTCAAAGAGAGTGAGATGCCAGCTACTTTCATTCAGTCAGTAGCTTCAATCATTTCTGGACGTTTTTCAATGGTAAAAATCAATGAATATTGTAAATGCACAAACAGTAATTTCTCCACATTGCAAGGTGCAATTCTGAAATTTTTTGCTTTTTCCTGCTCCTCTTAGCATGATAAAGAAGATTCAAAGAGATTGAGATGCCAGCTCCTTTCATTCAGTCAGTAGCTTCAATAATTTCTGGATGTTTTTCAATGGCAAAAATCAATGAATATTGTAAATGCACAAACTGTAATTTCTCCGCATTGCAAGGTGCAATTCTGAAATTTTTTGCTTTTTCCTGCTCCTCTTAGCATGATAAAGAAGATTCAAAGAGAGTGAGATGCCAGCTCCTTTCATTCAGTCAGTAGCTTCAATCATTTCTGGACATTTTTCAATGGCAAAAACCAATGAATATTGTAAATGCACAAACAGTAATTTCTCCGCATTGCAAGGTGCAATTCTGAAATTTTTTGCTTTTTCCTGCTCCTCTTCGCATGATAAAGAAGATTCAAAGAGAGTGAGATGCCAGCTCCTTTCATTCAGTCAGTACCTTCAATCATTTCTGGACGTTTTTCAATGGCAAAAATCAATGAATATTGTAAATGCACAAACAGTAATTTCTCCGCATTGCAAGGTGCAATTCTGAAATTTTTTGCTTTTTCCTGCTCCTCTTAGCATGATAAAGAAGATTCAAAGAGAGTGAGATGCCAGCTCCTTTCATTCAGTCAGTAGCTTCAAACATTTCTGGTATATGAATAACATGATGTTTTTCAATGGCAAAAATCAATGAATATTGTAAATGCACAAACAGTAATTTCTCCGCATTGCAAGGTGCAATTCTGAAATTTTTTGCTTTTTCCTGCTCCTCTTAGCATGATAAAGAAGATTCAAAGAGAGTGAGATGCCAGCTCTTTTCATTCAGTCAGTAGCTTCAATCATTTCTGGATGTTTTTCAATGGCAAAAATCAATGAATATTGTAAATGCACAAACAGTAATTTCTCCGCATTGCAAGGTGCAATTCTGAAATTTTTTGCTTTTTCCTGCTCCTCTTAGCATGATAAAGAAGATTCAAAGAGAGTGTGATGTCAGCTCCTTTCATTCAGTCAGTAGCTTCAAACATTTCTGGTATATGAATAACATGATGTTTTTCAATGGCAAAAATCAATGAATATTGTAAATGCACAAACAGTAATTTCTCCGCATTGCAAGGTGCAATTCTGAAATTTTTTGCTTTTTCCTGCTCCTCTTAGCATGATAAAGAAGATTCAAAGAGAGTGAGATGCCAGCTCCTTTCATTCAGTCAGTAGCTTCAATCATTTCTGGATGTTTTTCAATGGCAAAAATCAATGAATATTGTAAATGCACAAACAGTAATTTCTCCGCATTGCAAGGTGCAATTCTGAAATTTTTTGCTTTTTCCTGCTCCTCTTATCATGATAAAGAAGATTCAAAGAGAGTGAGATGGCAGCTCCTTTCATTCAGTCAGTAGCTTCAAACATTTCTGGTATATGAATAACATGATGTTTTTCAATGGCAAAAACCAATGAATATTGTAAATGCACAAACAGTAATTTCTCCGCATTGCAAGGTGCAAGTCTGAAATTTTTTGCTTTTTCCTGCTCCTCTTAGCATGATAAAGAAGATTCAAAGAGAGTGAGATGCCAGCTACTTTCATTCAGTCAGTAGCTTCAATCATTTCTGGACGTTTTTCAATGGTAAAAATCAATGAATATTGTAAATGCACAAACAGTAATTTCTCCGCATTGCAAGGTGCAATTCTGAAATTTTTTGCTTTTTCCTGCTCCTCTTAGCATGATAAAGAAGATTCAAAGAGAGTGAGATGTCAGCTCCTTTCATTCAGTCAGTAGCTTCAAACATTTCTGGTATATGAATAACATGATGTTTTTCAATGGCAAAAATCAATGAATATTGTAAATGCACAAACAGTAATTTCTCCGCATTGCAAGGTGCAATTCTGAAATTTTTTGCTTTTTCCTGCTCCTCTTAGCATGATAAAGAAGATTCAAAGAGAGTGAGATGCCAGCTCCTTTCGTTCAGTCAGTAGCTTCAATCATTTCTGGACGTTTTTCAATGGCAAAAATCATTGAATATTATAAATGCACAAACAGTAATTTCTCCGCATTGCAAGGTGCAATTCTGAAATTTTTTGCTTTTTCCCGCTCCTCTTAGCATGATAAAGAAGATTCAAAGAGAGTGAGGTGCCAGCTCCTTTCATTCAGTCAGTAGCTTCAAACATTTCTGGTATATGAATAACATGTTTTTCAATGGCAAAAATCAATGAATATTGTAAATGCACAAACAGTAATTTCTCCGCATTGCAAGGTGCAATTCTGAAATTTTTTGCTTTTTCCTGCTCCTCTTAGCATGATAAAGAAGATTCAAAGAGAGTGAGATGCCAGCTCCTTTCATTCAGTCAGTAGCTTCAATCATTTCTGGACGTTTTTCAATGGCAAAAATCAATGAATATTGTAAATGCACAAACAGTAATTTCTCCGCATTGCAAGGTGCAATTCTGAAATTTTTTGCTTTTTCCTGCTCCTCTTAGCATGATAAAGAAGATTCAAAGAGAGTGAGATGTCAGCTCCTTTCATTCAGTCAGTAGCTTCAAACATTTCTGGTATATGAATAACATGATGTTTTTCAATGGCAAAAATCAATGAATATTGTAAATGCACAAACAGTAATTTCTCCGCATTGCAAGGTGCAATTCTGAAATTTTTTGCTTTTTCCTGCTCCTCTTAGCATGATAAAGAAGATTCAAAGAGAGTGAGATGCCAGCTCCTTTCATTCAGTCAGTAGCTTCAATCATTTCTGGATGTTTTTCAATGGCAAAAATCAATGAATATTGTAAATGCACAAACAGTAATTTCTCCGCATTGCAAGGTGCAATTCTGAAATTTTTTGCTTTTTCCTGCTCCTCTTAGCATGATAAAGAAGATTCAAAGAGAGTGAGATGCCAGCTCCTTTCGTTCAGTCAGTAGCTTCAATCATTTCTGGACGTTTTTCAATGGCAAAAATCATTGAATATTATAAATGCACAAACAGTAATTTCTCCGCATTGCAAGGTGCAATTCTGAAATTTTTTACTTTTTCCTGCTCCTCTTAGCATGATAAAGAAGATTCAAAGAGAGTGAGATGCCAGCTCCTTTCATTCAGTCAGTAGCTTCAAACATTTCTGGTATATGAATAACATGATGTTTTTCAATGGCAAAAATCAATGAATATTGTAAATGCACAAACAGTAATTTCTCCGCATTGCAAGGTGCAAGTCTGAAATTTTTTGCTTTTTCCTGCTCCTCTTAGCATGATAAAGAAGATTCAAAGAGAGTGAGATGCCAGCTACTTTCATTCAGTCAGTAGCTTCAATCATTTCTGGACGTTTTTCAATGGTAAAAATCAATGAATATTGTAAATGCACAAACAGTAATTTCTCCATATTGCAAGGTGCAATTCTGAAATTGTTTGCTTTTTCCTGCTCCTCTTAGCATGATAAAGAAGATTCAAAGAGAGTGAGATGCCAGCTCCTTTCATTCAGTCAGTAGCTTCAAACATTTCTGGTATATGAATAACATGATGTTTTTCAATGGCAAAAATCAATGAATATTGTAAATGCACAAACAGTAATTTCTCCGCATTGCAAGGTGCAATTCTGAAATTTTTTGCTTTTTCCTGCTCCTCTTAGCATGATAAAGAAGATTCAAAGAGAGTGAGATGCCAGCTCCTTTCATTCAGTCAGTAGCTTCAAACATTTCTGGTATATGAATAACATGATGTTTTTCAATGGCAAAAATCAATGAATATTGTAAATGCACAAACAGTAATTTCTCCGCATTGCAAGGTGCAAGTCTGAAATTTTTTGCTTTTTCCTGCTCCTCTTAGCATGATAAAGAAGATTCAAAGAGAGTGAGATGCCAGCTACTTTCATTCAGTCAGTAGCTTCAATCATTTCTGGACTTTTTTCAATGGTAAAAATCAATGAATATTGTAAATGCACAAACAGTAATTTCTCCACATTGCAAGGTGCAATTCTGAAATTTTTTGCTTTTTCCTGCTCCTCTTAGCATGATAAAGAAGATTCAAAGAGAGTGAGATGCCAGCTCCTTTCATTCA
The DNA here is from genome assembly GCF_046119375.1 of Phyllobates terribilis. Classification (NCBI taxonomy): domain Eukaryota; kingdom Metazoa; phylum Chordata; class Amphibia; order Anura; family Dendrobatidae; genus Phyllobates; species Phyllobates terribilis. Next base: position 46,570 of record NW_027363824.1, on the reverse strand, counting down.
GTCAGTAGCTTCAAACATTTCTGGTATATGAATAACATGATGTTTTTCAATGGCAAAAATCAATGAATATTGTAAATGCACAAACAGTAATTTCTCCGCATTGCAAGGTGCAATTCTGAAATTTTTTGCTTTTTCCTGCTCCTCTTAGCATGATAAAGAAGATTCAAAGAGAGTGAGATGCCAGCTCTTTTCATTCAGTCAGTAGCTTCAATCATTTCTGGATGTTTTTCAATGGCAAAAATCAATGAATATTGTAAATGCACAAACAGTAATTTCTCCGCATTGCAAGGTGCAATTCTGAAATCTTTTGCTTTTTCCTGCTCCTCTTAGCATGATAAAGAAGATTCAAAGAGAGTGTGATGTCAGCTCCTTTCATTCAGTCAGTAGCTTCAAACATTTCTGGTATATGAATAACATGATGTTTTTCAATGGCAAAAATCAATGAATATTGTAAATGCACAAACAGTAATTTCTCCGCATTGCAAGGTGCAATTCTGAAATTTTTTGCTTTTTCCTGCTCCTCTTAGCATGATAAAGAAGATTCAAAGAGAGTGAGATGCCAGCTCCTTTCATTCAGTCAGTAGCTTCAATCATTTCTGGATGTTTTTCAATGGCAAAAATCAATGAATATTGTAAATGTACAAACAGTAATTTCTCCGCATTGCAAGGTGCAATTCTGAAATTTTTTGCTTTTTCCTGCTCCTCTTAGCATGATAAAGAAGATTCAAAGAGAGTGAGATGCCAGCTCCTTTCATTCAGTCAGTAGCTTCAAACATTTCTGGTATATGAATAACATGATGTTTTTCAATGGCAAAAATCAATGAATATTGTAAATGCACAAACAGTAATTTCTCCGCATTGCAAGGTGCAAGTCTGAAATTTTTTGCTTTTTCCTGCTCCTCTTAGCATGATAAAGAAGATTCAAAGAGAGTGAGATGCCAGCTACTTTCATTCAGTCAGTAGCTTCAATCATTTCTGGACGTTTTTCAATGGTAAAAATCAATGAATATTGTAAATGCACAAACAGTAATTTCTCCACATTGCAAGGTGCAATTCTGAAATTTTTTGCTTTTTCCTGCTCCTCTTAGCATGATAAAGAAGATTCAAAGAGAGTGAGATGCCAGCTCCTTTCATTCAGTCAGTAGCTTCAAACATTTCTGGTATATGAATAACATGATGTTTTTCAATGGCAAAAATCAATGAATATTGTAAATGCACAAACAGTAATTTCTCCGCATTGCAAGGTGCAATTCTGAAATTTTTTGCTTTTTCCTGCTCCTCTTAGCATGATAAAGAAGATTCAAAGAGAGTGAGATGCCAGCTCCTTTCATTCAGTCAGTAGCTTCAATCATTTCTGGATGTTTTTCAATGGCAAAAATCAATGAATATTGTAAATGCACAAACTGTAATTTCTCCGCATTGCAAGGTGCAATTCTGAAATTTTTTGCTTTTTCCTGCTCCTCTTAGCATGATAAAGAAGATTCAAAGAGAGTGAGATGCCAGCTCCTTTCATTCAGTCAGTAGCTTCAATCATTTCTGGACGTTTTTCAGTGGCAAAAATCAATGAATATTGTAAATGCACAAACAGTAATTTCTCCGCATTGCAAGGTGCAATTCTGAAATTTTTTGCTTTTTCCTGCTCCTCTTAGCATGATAAAGAAGATTCAAAGAGAGTGAGATGCCAGCTCCTTTCATTCAGTCAGTACCTTCAATCATTTCTGGACGTTTTTCAATGGCAAAAATCAATGAATATTGTAAATGCACAAACAGTAATTTCTCCACATTGCAAGGTGCAATTCTGAAATTGTTTGCTTTTTCCTGCTCCTCTTAGCATGATAAAGAAGATTCAAAGAGAGTGAGATGCCAGCTCCTTTCATTCAGTCAGTAGCTTCAAACATTTCTGGTATATGAATAACATGATGTTTTTCAATGGCAAAAATCAATGAATATTGTAAATGCACAAACAGTAATTTCTCCGCATTGCAAGGTGCAATTCTGAAATTTTTTGCTTTTTCCTGCTCCTCTTAGCATGATAAAGAAGATTCAAAGAGAGTGAGATGCCAGCTCCTTTCATTCAGTCAGTAGCTTCAAACATTTCTGGTATATGAATAACATGATGTTTTTCAATGGCAAAAATCAATGAATATTGTAAATGCACAAACAGTAATTTCTCCGCATTGCAAGGTGCAAGTCTGAAATTTTTTGCTTTTTCCTGCTCCTCTTAGCATGATAAAGAAGATTCAAAGAGAGTGAGATGCCAGCTACTTTCATTCAGTCAGTAGCTTCAATCATTTCTGGACTTTTTTCAATGGTAAAAATCAATGAATATTGTAAATGCACAAACAGTAATTTCTCCACATTGCAAGGTGCAATTCTGAAATTTTTTGCTTTTTCCTGCTCCTCTTAGCATGATAAAGAAGATTCAAAGAGAGTGAGATGCCAGCTCCTTTCATTCAGTCAGTAGCTTCAAACATTTCTGGTATATGAATAACATGATGTTTTTCAATGGCAAAAATCAATGAATATTGTAAATGCACAAACAGTAATTTCTCCGCATTGCAAGGTGCAATTCTGAAATTTTTTGCTTTTTCCTGCTCCTCTTAGCATGATAAAGAAGATTCAAAGAGAGTGAGATGCCAGCTCTTTTCATTCAGTCAGTAGCTTCAATCATTTCTGGATGTTTTTCAATGGCAAAAATCAATGAATATTGTAAATGCACAAACAGTAATTTCTCCGCATTGCAAGGTGCAATTCTGAAATCTTTTGCTTTTTCCTGCTCCTCTTAGCATGATAAAGAAGATTCAAAGAGAGTGTGATGTCAGCTCCTTTCATTCAGTCAGTAGCTTCAAACATTTCTGGTATATGAATAACATGATGTTTTTCAATGGCAAAAATCAATGAATATTGTAAATGCACAAACAGTAATTTCTCCGCATTGCAAGGTGCAATTCTGAAATTTTTTGCTTTTTCCTGCTCCTCTTAGCATGATAAAGAAGATTCAAAGAGAGTGAGATGCCAGCTCCTTTCATTCAGTCAGTAGCTTCAATCATTTCTGGATGTTTTTCAATGGCAAAAATCAATGAATATTGTAAATGTACAAACAGTAATTTCTCCGCATTGCAAGGTGCAATTCTGAAATTTTTTGCTTTTTCCTGCTCCTCTTAGCATGATAAAGAAGATTCAAAGAGAGTGAGATGCCAGCTCCTTTCATTCAGTCAGTAGCTTCAAACATTTCTGGTATATGAATAACATGATGTTTTTCAATGGCAAAAATCAATGAATATTGTAAATGCACAAACAGTAATTTCTCCGCATTGCAAGGTGCAAGTCTGAAATTTTTTGCTTTTTCCTGCTCCTCTTAGCATGATAAAGAAGATTCAAAGAGAGTGAGATGCCAGCTACTTTCATTCAGTCAGTAGCTTCAATCATTTCTGGACGTTTTTCAATGGTAAAAATCAATGAATATTGTAAATGCACAAACAGTAATTTCTCCACATTGCAAGGTGCAATTCTGAAATTTTTTGCTTTTTCCTGCTCCTCTTAGCATGATAAAGAAGATTCAAAGAGAGTGAGATGCCAGCTCCTTTCATTCAGTCAGTAGCTTCAAACATTTCTGGTATATGAATAACATGATGTTTTTCAATGGCAAAAATCAATGAATATTGTAAATGCACAAACAGTAATTTCTCCGCATTGCAAGGTGCAATTCTGAAATTTTTTGCTTTTTCCTGCTCCTCTTAGCATGATAAAGAAGATTCAAAGAGAGTGAGATGCCAGCTCCTTTCATTCAGTCAGTAGCTTCAATCATTTCTGGATGTTTTTCAATGGCAAAAATCAATGAATATTGTAAATGCACAAACTGTAATTTCTCCGCATTGCAAGGTGCAATTCTGAAATTTTTTGCTTTTTCCTGCTCCTCTTAGCATGATAAAGAAGATTCAAAGAGAGTGAGATGCCAGCTCCTTTCATTCAGTCAGTAGCTTCAATCATTTCTGGACGTTTTTCAGTGGCAAAAATCAATGAATATTGTAAATGCACAAACAGTAATTTCTCCGCATTGCAAGGTGCAATTCTGAAATTTTTTGCTTTTTCCTGCTCCTCTTAGCATGATAAAGAAGATTCAAAGAGAGTGAGATGCCAGCTCCTTTCATTCAGTCAGTACCTTCAATCATTTCTGGACGTTTTTCAATGGCAAAAATCAATGAATATTGTAAATGCACAAACAGTAATTTCTCCGCATTGCAAGGTGCAATTCTGAAATTTTTTGCTTTTTCCCGCTCCTCTTAGCATGATAAAGAAGATTCAAAGAGAGTGAGGTGCCAGCTCCTTTCATTCAGTCAGTAGCTTCAAACATTTCTGGTATATGAATAACATGTTTTTCAATGGCAAAAATCAATGAATATTGTAAATGCACAAACAGTAATTTCTCCGCATTGCAAGGTGCAATTCTGAAATTTTTTGATTTTTCCTGCTCCTCTTAGCATGATAAAGAAGATTCAAAGAGAGTGAGATGCCAGCTCCTTTCATTCAGTCAGTAGCTTCAATCATTTCTGGACGTTTTTCAATGGCAAAAATTAATGAAGATTGTAAATGCACAAACAGTAATTTCTCCGCATTGCAAGGTGCAATTCTGAAATTTTTTGCTTTTTCCTGCTCCTCTTAGCATGATAAAGAAGATTCAAAGAGAGTGAGATGCCAGCTCCTTTCATTCAGTCAGTAGCTTCAATCATTTCTGGACGTTTTTCAATGGCAAAAATCAATGAATATTGTAAATGCACAAACAGTAATTTCTCCGCATTGCAAGGTGCAATTCTGAAATTTTTTGCTTTTTCCTGCTCCTCTTAGCATGATAAAGAAGATTCAAAGAGAGTGAGATGCCAGCTCCTTTCATTCAGTCAGTAGCTTCAAACATTTCTGGTATATGAATAACATGATGTTTTTCAATGGCAAAAATCAATGAATATTGTAAATGCACAAACAGTAATTTCTCCGCATTGCAAGGTGCAAGTCTGAAATTTTTTGCTTTTTCCTGCTCCTCTTAGCATGATAAAGAAGATTCAAAGAGAGTGAGATGCCAGTTACTTTCATTCAGTCAGTAGCTTCAATCATTTCTGGACGTTTTTCAATGGTAAAAATCAATGAATATTGTAAATGCACAAACAGTAATTTCTCCACATTGCAAGGTGCAATTCTGAAATTTTTTGCTTTTTCCTGCTCCTCTTAGCATGATAAAGAAGATTCAAAGAGAGTGAGATGCCAGCTCCTTTCATTCAGTCAGTAGCTTCAAACATTTCTGGTATATGAATAACATGATGTTTTTCAATGGCAAAAATCAATGAATATTGTAAATGCACAAACAGTAATTTCTCCGCATTGCAAGGTGCAATTCTGAAATTTTTTGCTTTTTCCTGCTCCTCTTAGCATGATAAAGAAGATTCAAAGAGAGTGAGATGCCAGCTTTTTTCATTCAGTCAGTAGCTTCAAACATTTCTGGTATATGAATAACATGATGTTTTTCAATGGCAAAAATCAATGAATATTGTAAATGCACAAACAGTAATTTCTCCGCATTGCAAGGTGCAATTCTGAAATTTTTTGCTTTTTCCTGCTCCTCTTAGCATGATAAAGAAGATTCAAAGAGAGTGAGATGCCAGCTCCTTTCATTCAGTCAGTAGCTTCAATCATTTCTGGATGTTTTTCAATGGCAAAAATCAATGAATATTGTAAATGCACAAACAGTAATTTCTCCGCATTGCAAGGTGCAATTCTGAAATTTTTTGCTTTTTCCTGCTCCTCTTAGCATGATAAAGAAGATTCAAAGAGAGTGAGATGTCAGCTCCTTTCATTCAGTCAGTAGCTTCAAACATTTCTGGTATATGAATAACATGATGTTTTTCAATGGCAAAAATCAATGAATATTGTAAATGCACAAACAGTAATTTCTCCGCATTGCAAGGTGCAATTCTGAAATTTTTTGCTTTTTCCTGCTCCTCTTAGCATGATAAAGAAGATTCAAAGAGAGTGAGATGCCAGCTCCTTTCATTCAGTCAGTAGCTTCAATCATTTCTGGATGTTTTTCAATGGCAAAAATCAATGAATATTGTAAATGCACAAACAGTAATTTCTCCGCATTGCAAGGTGCAATTCTGAAATTTTTTGCTTTTTCCTGCTCCTCTTAGCATGATAAAGAAGATTCAAAGAGAGTGAGATGCCAGCTCCTTTCGTTCAGTCAGTAGCTTCTATCATTTCTGGACGTTTTTCAATGGCAAAAATCATTGAATATTATAAATGCACAAACAGTAATTTCTCCGCATTGCAAGGTGCAATTCTGAAATTTTTTACTTTTTCCTGCTCCTCTTAGCATGATAAAGAAGATTCAAAGAGAGTGAGATGCCAGCTCCTTTCATTCAGTCAGTAGCTTCAATCATTTCTGGTATATGAATAACATGATGTTTTTCAATGGCAAAAATCAATGAATATTGTAAATGCACAAACAGTAATTTCTCCGCATTGCAAGGTGCAATTCTGAAATTTTTTGCTTTTTCCTGCTCCTCTTAGCATGATAAAGAAGATTCAAAGAGAGTGAGATGCCAGCTCCTTTCATTCAGTCAGTACCTTCAATCATTTCTGGACGTTTTTCAATGGCAAAAATCAATGAATATTGTAAATGCACAAACAGTAATTTCTCCGCATTGCAAGGTGCAATTCTGAAATTTTTTGCTTTTTCCCGCTCCTCTTAGCATGATAAAGAAGATTCAAAGAGAGTGAGGTGCCAGCTCCTTTCATTCAGTCAGTAGCTTCAAACATTTCTGGTATATGAATAACATGTTTTTCAATGGCAAAAATCAATGAATATTGTAAATGCACAAACAGTAATTTCTCCGCATTGCAAGGTGCAATTCTGAAATTTTTTGATTTTTCCTGCTCCTCTTAGCATGATAAAGAAGATTCAAAGAGAGTGAGATGCCAGCTCCTTTCATTCAGTCAGTAGCTTCAATCATTTCTGGACGTTTTTCAATGGCAAAAATTAATGAAGATTGTAAATGCACAAACAGTAATTTCTCCGCATTGCAAGGTGCAATTCTGAAATTTTTTGCTTTTTCCTGCTCCTCTTAGCATGATAAAGAAGATTCAAAGAGAGTGAGATGCCAGCTCCTTTCATTCAGTCAGTAGCTTCAATCATTTCTGGACGTTTTTCAATGGCAAAAATCAATGAATATTGTAAATGCACAAACAGTAATTTCTCCGCATTGCAAGGTGCAATTCTGAAATTTTTTGCTTTTTCCTGCTCCTCTTAGCATGATAAAGAAGATTCAAAGAGAGTGAGATGCCAGCTCCTTTCATTCAGTCAGTAGCTTCAAACATTTCTGGTATATGAATAACATGATGTTTTTCAATGGCAAAAATCAATGAATATTGTAAATGCACAAACAGTAATTTCTCCGCATTGCAAGGTGCAATTCTGAAATTTTTTGCTTTTTCCTGCTCCTCTTAGCATGATAAAGAAGATTCAAAGAGAGTGAGATGCCAGTTACTTTCATTCAGTCAGTAGCTTCAATCATTTCTGGACGTTTTTCAATGGTAAAAATCAATGAATATTGTAAATGCACAAACAGTAATTTCTCCACATTGCAAGGTGCAATTCTGAAATTTTTTGCTTTTTCCTGCTCCTCTTAGCATGATAAAGAAGATTCAAAGAGAGTGAGATGCCAGCTCCTTTCATTCAGTCAGTAGCTTCAAACATTTCTGGTATATGAATAACATGATGTTTTTCAATGGCAAAAATCAATGAATATTGTAAATGCACAAACAGTAATTTCTCCGCATTGCAAGGTGCAATTCTGAAATTTTTTGCTTTTTCCTGCTCCTCTTAGCATGATAAAGAAGATTCAAAGAGAGTGAGATGCCAGCTCCTTTCATTCAGTCAGTAGCTTCAAACATTTCTGGTATATGAATAACATGATGTTTTTCAATGGCAAAAATCAATGAATATTGTAAATGCACAAACAGTAATTTCTCCGCATTGCAAGGTGCAATTCTGAAATTTTTTGCTTTTTCCTGCTCCTCTTAGCATGATAAAGAAGATTCAAAGAGAGTGAGATGCCAGCTCCTTTCATTCAGTCAGTAGCTTCAATCATTTCTGGATGTTTTTCAATGGCAAAAATCAATGAATATTGTAAATGCACAAACAGTAATTTCTCCGCATTGCAAGGTGCAATTCTGAAATTTTTTGCTTTTTCCTGCTCCTCTTAGCATGATAAAGAAGATTCAAAGAGAGTGAGATGTCAGCTCCTTTCATTCAGTCAGTAGCTTCAAACATTTCTGGTATATGAATAACATGATGTTTTTCAATGGCAAAAATCAATGAATATTGTAAATGCACAAACAGTAATTTCTCCGCATTGCAAGGTGCAATTCTGAAATTTTTTGCTTTTTCCTGCTCCTCTTAGCATGATAAAGAAGATTCAAAGAGAGTGAGATGCCAGCTCCTTTCATTCAGTCAGTAGCTTCAATCATTTCTGGATGTTTTTCAATGGCAAAAATCAATGAATATTGTAAATGCACAAACAGTAATTTCTCCGCATTGCAAGGTGCAATTCTGAAATTTTTTGCTTTTTCCTGCTCCTCTTAGCATGATAAAGAAGATTCAAAGAGAGTGAGATGCCAGCTCCTTTCGTTCAGTCAGTAGCTTCTATCATTTCTGGACGTTTTTCAATGGCAAAAATCATTGAATATTATAAATGCACAAACAGTAATTTCTCCGCATTGCAAGGTGCAATTCTGAAATTTTTTACTTTTTCCTGCTCCTCTTAGCATGATAAAGAAGATTCAAAGAGAGTGAGATGCCAGCTCCTTTCATTCAGTCAGTAGCTTCAATCATTTCTGGTATATGAATAACATGATGTTTTTCAATGGCAAAAATCAATGAATATTGTAAATGCACAAACAGTAATTTCTCCGCATTGCAAGGTGCAATTCTGAAATTTTTTGCTTTTTCCTGCTCCTCTTAGCATGATAAAGAAGATTCAAAGAGAGTGAGATGCCAGCTCCTTTCATTCAGTCAGTAGCTTCAAACATTTCTGGTATATGAATAACATGATGTTTTTCAATGGCAAAAATCAATGAATATTGTAAATGCACAAACAGTAATTTCTCCGCATTGCAAGGTGCAAGTCTGAAATTTTTTTGCTTTTTCCTGCTCCTCTTAGCATGATAAAGAAGATTCAAAGAGAGTGAGATGCCAGCTACTTTCATTCAGTCAGTAGCTTCAATCATTTCTGGACGTTTTTCAATGGTAAAAATCAATGAATATTGTAAATGCACAAACAGTAATTTCTCCACATTGCAAGGTGCAATTCTGAAATTTTTTGCTTTTTCCTGCTCCTCTTAGCATGATAAAGAAGATTCAAAGAGAGTGAGATGCCAGCTCCTTTCATTCAGTCAGTAGCTTCAAACATTTCTGGTATATGAATAACATGATGTTTTTCAATGGCAAAAATCAATGAATATTGTAAATGCACAAACAGTAATTTCTCCGCATTGCAAGGTGCAAGTCTGAAATTTTTTGCTTTTTCCTGCTCCTCTTAGCATGATAAAGAAGATTCAAAGAGAGTGAGATGCCAGCTACTTTCATTCAGTCAGTAGCTTCAATCATTTCTGGACGTTTTTCAATGGTAAAAATCAATGAATATTGTAAATGCACAAACAGTAATTTCTCCACATTGCAAGGTGCAATTCTGAAATTTTTTGCTTTTTCCTGCTCCTCTTAGCATGATAAAGAAGATTCAAAGAGAGTGAGATGCCAGCTCCTTTCATTCAGTCAGTAGCTTCAAACATTTCTGGTATATGAATAACATGATGTTTTTCAATGGCAAAAATCAATGAATATTGTAAATGCACAAACAGTAATTTCTCCGCATTGCAAGGTGCAATTCTGAAATTTTTTGCTTTTTCCTGCTCCTCTTAGCATGATAAAGAAGATTCAAAGAGAGTGAGATGCCAGCTCCTTTCATTCAGTCAGTAGCTTCAATCATTTCTGGATGTTTTTCAATGGCAAAAATCAATGAATATTGTAAATGCACAAACTGTAATTTCTCCGCATTGCAAGGTGCAATTCTGAAATTTTTTGCTTTTTCCTGCTCCTCTTAGCATGATAAAGAAGATTCAAAGAGAGTGAGATGCCAGCTCCTTTCATTCAGTCAGTACCTTCAATCATTTCTGGACGTTTTTCAATGGCAAAAATCAATGAATATTGTAAATGCACAAACAGTAATTTCTCCGCATTGCAAGGTGCAATTCTGAAATTTTTTGCTTTTTCCCGCTCCTCTTAGCATGATAAAGAAGATTCAAAGAGAGTGAGGTGCCAGCTCCTTTCATTCAGTCAGTAGCTTCAAACATTTCTGGTATATGAATAACATGTTTTTCAATGGCAAAAATCAATGAATATTGTAAATGCACAAACAGTAATTTCTCCGCATTGCAAGGTGCAATTCTGAAATTTTTTGCTTTTTCCTGCTCCTCTTAGCATGATAAAGAAGATTCAAAGAGAGTGAGATGCCAGCTCCTTTCATTCAGTCAGTAGCTTCAATCATTTCTGGACGTTTTTCAATGGCAAAAATCAATGAATATTGTAAATGCACAAACAGCAATTTCTCCGCATTGCAAGGTGAAATTCTGAAATTTTTTGCTTTTTCCTGCTCCTCTTAGCATGATAAAGAAGATTCAAAGAGAGTGAGATGTCAGCTCCTTTCATTCAGTCAGTAGCTTCAAACATTTCTGGTATATGAATAACATGATGTTTTTCAATGGCAAAAATCAATGAATATTGTAAATGCACAAACAGTAATTTCTCCGCATTGCAAGGTGCAATTCTGAAATTTTTTGCTTTTTCCTGCTCCTCTTAGCATGATAAAGAAGATTCAAAGAGAGTGAGATGCCAGCTCCTTTCATTCAGTCAGTAGCTTCAATCATTTCTGGATGTTTTTCAATGGCAAAAATCAATGAATATTGTAAATGCACAAACAGTAATTTCTCCGCATTGCAAGGTGCAATTCTGAAATTTTTTGCTTTTTCCTGCTCCTCTTAGCATGATAAAGAAGATTCAAAGAGAGTGAGATGCCAGCTCCTTTCGTTCAGTCAGTAGCTTCAATCATTTCTGGACGTTTTTCAATGGCAAAAATCATTGAATATTATAAATGCACAAACAGTAATTTCTCCGCATTGCAAGGTGCAATTCTGAAATTTTTTCTTTTTCCCGCTCCTCTTAGCATGATAAAGAAGATTCAAAGAGAGTGAGGTGCCAGCTCCTTTCATTCAGTCAGTAGCTTCAAACATTTCTGGTATATGAATAACATGTTTTTCAATGGCAAAAATCAATGAATATTGTAAATGCACAAACAGTAATTTCTCCGCATTGCAAGGTGCAATTCTGAAATTTTTTGCTTTTTCCTGCTCCTCTTAGCATGATAAAGAAGATTCAAAGAGAGTGAGATGCCAGCTCCTTTCATTCAGTCAGTAGCTTCAATCATTTCTGGACGTTTTTCAATGGCAAAAATCAATGAATATTGTAAATGCACAAACAGTAATTTCTCCGCATTGCAAGGTGCAATTCTGAAATTTTTTGCTTTTTCCTGCTCCTCTTAGCATGATAAAGAAGATTCAAAGAGAGTGAGATGTCAGCTCCTTTCATTCAGTCAGTAGCTTCAAACATTTCTGGTATATGAATAACATGATGTTTTTCAATGGCAAAAATCAATGAATATTGTAAATGCACAAACAGTAATTTCTCCGCATTGCAAGGTGCAATTCTGAAATTTTTTGCTTTTTCCTGCTCCTCTTAGCATGATAAAGAAGATTCAAAGAGAGTGAGATGCCAGCTCCTTTCATTCAGTCAGTAGCTTCAATCATTTCTGGATGTTTTTCAATGGCAAAAATCAATGAATATTGTAAATGCACAAACAGTAATTTCTCCGCATTGCAAGGTGCAATTCTGAAATTTTTTGCTTTTTCCTGCTCCTCTTAGCATGATAAAGAAGATTCAAAGAGAGTGAGATGCCAGCTCCTTTCGTTCAGTCAGTAGCTTCAATCATTTCTGGACGTTTTTCAATGGCAAAAATCATTGAATATTATAAATGCACAAACAGTAATTTCTCCGCATTGCAAGGTGCAATTCTGAAATTTTTTACTTTTTCCTGCTCCTCTTAGCATGATAAAGAAGATTCAAAGAGAGTGAGATGCCAGCTTCTTTCATTCAGTCAGTAGCTTCAATCATTTCTGGTATATGAATAACATGATGTTTTTCAATGGCAAAAATCAATGAATATTGTAAATGCACAAACAGTAATTTCTCCGCATTGCAAGGTGCAATTCTGAAATTTTTTGCTTTTTCCTGCTCCTCTTAGCATGATAAAGAAGATTCAAAGAGAGTGAGATGCCAGCTCCTTTCATTCAGTCAGTAGCTTCAAACATTTCTGGTATATGAATAACATGATGTTTTTCAATGGCAAAAATCAATGAATATTGTAAATGCACAAACAGTAATTTCTCCGCATTGCAAGGTGCAAGTCTGAAATTTTTTGCTTTTTCCTGCTCCTCTTAGCATGATAAAGAAGATTCAAAGAGAGTGAGATGCCAGCTACTTTCATTCAGTCAGTAGCTTCAATCATTTCTGGACGTTTTTCAATGGTAAAAATCAATGAATATTGTAAATGCACAAACAGTAATTTCTCCACATTGCAAGGTGCAATTCTGAAATTTTTTGCTTTTTCCTGCTCCTCTTAGCATGATAAAGAAGATTCAAAGAGAGTGAGATGCCAGCTCCTTTCATTCAGTCAGTAGCTTCAAACATTTCTGGTATATGAATAACATGATGTTTTTCAATGGCAAAAATCAATGAATATTGTAAATGCACAAACAGTAATTTCTCCGCATTGCAAGGTGCAATTCTGAAATTTTTTGCTTTTTCCTGCTCCTCTTAGCATGATAAAGAAGATTCAAAGAGAGTGAGATGCCAGCTCCTTTCATTCAGTCAGTAGCTTCAATCATTTCTGGATGTTTTTCAATGGCAAAAATCAATGAATATTGTAAATGCACAAACTGTAATTTCTCCGCATTGCAAGGTGCAATTCTGAAATTTTTTGCTTTTTCCTGCTCCTCTTAGCATGATAAAGAAGATTCAAAGAGAGTGAGATGCCAGCTCCTTTCATTCAGTCAGTAGCTTCAATCATTTCTGGACGTTTTTCAATGGCAAAAACCAATGAATATTGTAAATGCACAAACAGTAATTTCTCCGCATTGCAAGGTGCAATTCTGAAATTTTTTGCTTTTTCCTGCTCCTCTTAGCATGATAAAGAAGATTCAAAGAGAGTGAGATGCCAGCTCCTTTCATTCAGTCAGTAACTTCAATCATTTCTGGACGTTTTTCAATGGCAAAAATCAATGAATATTGTAAATGCACAAACAGTAATTTCTCCGCATTGCAAGGTGCAATTCTGAAATTTTTTGCTTTTTCCTGCTCCTCTTAGCATGATAAAGAAGATTCAAAGAGAGTGAGATGCCAGCTCCTTTCATTCAGTCAGTAGCTTCAAACATTTCTGGTATATGAATAACATGATGTTTTTCAATGGCAAAAATCAATGAATATTGTAAATGCACAAACAGTAATTTCTCCGCATTGCAAGGTGCAATTCTGAAATTTTTTGCTTTTTCCTGCTCCTCTTAGCATGATAAAGAAGATTCAAAGAGAGTGAGATGCCAGCTCCTTTCATTCAGTCAGTAGCTTCAATCATTTCTGGATGTTTTTCAATGGCAAAAATCAATGAATATTGTAAATGCACAAACAGTAATTTCTCCGCATTGCAAGGTGCAATTCTGAAATTTTTTGCTTTTTCCTGCTCCTCTTAGCATGATAAAGAAGATTCAAAGAGAGTGAGATGTCAGCTCCTTTCATTCAGTCAGTAGCTTCAAACATTTCTGGTATATGAATAACATGATGTTTTTCAATGGCAAAAATCAATGAATATTGTAAATGCACAAACAGTAATTTCTCCGCATTGCAAGGTGCAATTCTGAAATTTTTTGCTTTTTCCTGCTCCTCTTAGCATGATAAAGAAGATTCAAAGAGAGTGAGATGCCAGCTCCTTTCGTTCAGTCAGTAGCTTCAATCATTTCTGGACGTTTTTCAATGGCAAAAATCATTGAATATTATAAATGCACAAACAGTAATTTCTCCGCATTGCAAGGTGCAATTCTGAAATTTTTTTTACCTTTTCCTGCTCCTCTTAGCATGATAAAGAAGATTCAAAGAGAGTGAGATGCCAGCTCCTTTCATTCAGTCAGTAGCTTCAATCATTTCTGGTATATGAATAACATGATGTTTTTCAATGGCAAAAATCAATGAATATTGTAAATGCACAAACAGTAATTTCTCCGCATTGCAAGGTGCAAGTCTGAAATTTTTTGCTTTTTCCTGCTCCTCTTAGCATGATAAAGAAGATTCAAAGAGAGTGAGATGCCAGCTACTTTCATTCAGTCAGTAGCTTCAATCATTTCTGGACGTTTTTCAATGGTAAAAATCAATGAATATTGTAAATGCACAAACAGTAATTTCTCCACATTGCAAGGTGCAATTCTGAAATTTTTTGCTTTTTCCTGCTCCTCTTAGCATGATAAAGAAGATTCAAAGAGAGTGAGATGCCAGCTCCTTTCATTCAGTCAGTAGCTTCAAACATTTCTGGTATATGAATAACATGATGTTTTTCAATGGCAAAAATCAATGAATATTGTAAATGCACAAACACTAATTTCTCCGCATTGCAAGGTGCAATTCTGAAATTTTTTGCTTTTTCCTGCTCCTCTTAGCATGATAAAGAAGATTCAAAGAGAGTGAGATGCCAGCTCCTTTCATTCAGTCAGTAGCTTCAAACATTTCTGGTATATGAATAACATGATGTTTTTCAATGGCAAAAATCAATGAATATTGTAAATGCACAAACAGTAATTTCTCCGCATTGCAAGGTGCAAGTCTGAAATTTTTTGCTTTTTCCTGCTCCTCTTAGCATGATAAAGAAGATTCAAAGAGAGTGAGATGCCAGCTACTTTCATTCAGTCAGTAGCTTCAATCATTTCTGGACGTTTTTCAATGGTAAAAATCAATGAATATTGTAAATGCACAAACAGTAATTTCTCCACATTGCAAGGTGCAATTCTGAAATTTTTTGCTTTTTCCTGCTCCTCTTAGCATGATAAAGAAGATACAAAGAGAGTGAGATGCCAGCTCCTTTCATTCAGTCAGTAGCTTCAAACATTTCTGGTATATGAATAACATGATGTTTTTCAATGGCAAAAATCAATGAATATTGTAAATGCACCAGCAGTAATTTCTCCGCATTGCAAGGTGCAATTCTGAAATTTTTTGCTTTTTCCTGCTCCTCTTAGCATGATAAAGAAGATTCAAAGAGAGTGAGATGCCAGCTCCTTTCATTCAGTCAGTAGCTTCAATCATTTCTGGATGTTTTTCAATGGCAAAAATCAATGAATATTGTAAATGCACAAACTGTAATTTCTCCGCATTGCAAGGTGCAATTCTGAAATTTTTTGCTTTTTCCTGCTCCTCTTAGCATGATAAAGAAGATTCAAAGAGAGTGAGATGCCAGCTCCTTTCATTCAGTCAGTAGCTTCAATCATTTCTGGACGTTTTTCAATGGCAAAAACCAATGAATATTGTAAATGCACAAACAGTAATTTCTCCGCATTGCAAGGTGCAATTCTGAAATTTTTTGCTTTTTCCTGCTCCTCTTAGCATGATAAAGAAGATTCAAAGAGAGTGAGATGCCAGCTCCTTTCATTCAGTCAGTACCTTCAATCATTTCTGGACGTTTTTCAATGGCAAAAATCAATGAATATTGTAAATGCACAAACAGTAATTTCTCCGCATTGCAAGGTGCAATTCTGAAATTTTTTGCTTTTTCCCGCTCCTCTTAGCATGATAAAGAAGATTCAAAGAGAGTGAGATGCCAGCTCCTTTCATTCAGTCAGTAGCTTCAAACATTTCTGGTATATGAATAACATGATGTTTTTCAATGGCAAAAATCAATGAATATTGTAAATGCACAAACAGTAATTTCTCCGCATTGCAAGGTGCAATTCTGAAATTTTTTGCTTTTTCCTGCTCCTCTTAGCATGATAAAGAAGATTCAAAGAGAGTGAGATGCCAGCTCCTTTCATTCAGTCAGTAGCTTCAATCATTTCTGGATGTTTTTCAATGGCAAAAATCAATGAATATTGTAAATGCACAAACAGTAATTTCTCCGCATTGCAAGGTGCAATTCTGAAATTTTTTGCTTTTTCCTGCTCCTCTTAGCATGATAAAGAAGATTCAAAGAGAGTGAGATGCCAGCTCCTTTCATTCAGTCAGTAGCTTCAATCATTTCTGGACGTTTTTCAATGGCAAAAACCAATGAATATTGTAAATGCACAAACAGTAATTTCTCCGCATTGCAAGGTGCAATTCTGAAATTTTTTGCTTTTTCCTGCTCCTCTTAGCATGATAAAGAAGATTCAAAGAGAGTGAGATGCCAGCTCCTTTCATTCAGTCAGTAACTTCAATCATTTCTGGACGTTTTTCAATGGCAAAAATCAATGAATATTGTAAATGCACAAACAGTAATTTCTCCGCATTGCAAGGTGCAATTCTGAAATTTTTTGCTTTTTCCTGCTCCTCTTAGCATGATAAAGAAGATTCAAAGAGAGTGAGATGCCAGCTCCTTTCATTCAGTCAGTAGCTTCAAACATTTCTGGTATATGAATAACATGATGTTTTTCAATGGCAAAAATCAATGAATATTGTAAATGCACAAACAGTAATTTCTCCGCATTGCAAGGTGCAATTCTGAAATTTTTTGCTTTTTCCTGCTCCTCTTAGCATGATAAAGAAGATTCAAAGAGAGTGAGATGCCAGCTCCTTTCATTCAGTCAGTAGCTTCAATCATTTCTGGATGTTTTTCAATGGCAAAAATCAATGAATATTGTAAATGCACAAACAGTAATTTCTCCGCATTGCAAGGTGCAATTCTGAAATTTTTTGCTTTTTCTTGCTCCTCTTAGCATGATAAAGAAGATTCAAAGAGAGTGAGATGTCAGCTCCTTTCATTCAGTCAGTAGCTTCAAACATTTCTGGTATATGAATAACATGATGTTTTTCAATGGCAAAAATCAATGAATATTGTAAATGCACAAACAGTAATTTCTCCGCATTGCAAGGTGCAATTCTGAAATTTTTTGCTTTTTCCTGCTCCTCTTAGCATGATAAAGAAGATTCAAAGAGAGTGAGATGCCAGCTCCTTTCGTTCAGTCAGTAGCTTCAATCATTTCTGGACGTTTTTCAATGGCAAAAATCATTGAATATTATAAATGCACAAACAGTAATTTCTCCGCATTGCAAGGTGCAATTCTGAAATTTTTTTTACTTTTTCCTGCTCCTCTTAGCATGATAAAGAAGATTCAAAGAGAGTGAGATGCCAGCTCCTTTCATTCAGTCAGTAGCTTCAATCATTTCTGGTATATGAATAACATGATGTTTTTCAATGGCAAAAATCAATGAATATTGTAAATGCACAAACAGTAATTTCTCCGCATTGCAAGGTGCAATTCTGAAATTTTTTGCTTTTTCCTGCTCCTCTTAGCATGATAAAGAAGATTCAAAGAGAGTGAGATGCCAGCTCCTTTCATTCAGTCAGTAACTTCAATCATTTCTGGACGTTTTTCAATGGCAAAAATCAATGAATATTGTAAATGCACAAACAGTAATTTCTCCGCATTGCAAGGTGCAATTCTGAAATTTTTTGCTTTTTCCTGCTCCTCTTAGCATGATAAAGAAGATTCAAAGAGAGTGAGATGCCAGCTCCTTTCATTCAGTCAGTAGCTTCAAACATTTCTGGTATATGAATAACATGATGTTTTTCAATGGCAAAAATCAATGAATATTGTAAATGCACAAACAGTAATTTCTCCGCATTGCAAGGTGCAATTCTGAAATTTTTTGCTTTTTCCTGCTCCTCTTAGCATGATAAAGAAGATTCAAAGAGAGTGAGATGCCAGCTCCTTTCATTCAGTCAGTAGCTTCAATCATTTCTGGATGTTTTTCAATGGCAAAAATCAATGAATATTGTAAATGCACAAACTGTAATTTCTCCGCATTGCAAGGTGCAATTCTGAAATTTTTTGCTTTTTCCTGCTCCTCTTAGCATGATAAAGAAGATTCAAAGAGAGTGAGATGCCAGCTCCTTTCATTCAGTCAGTAGCTTCAAACATTTCTGGTATATGAATAACATGATGTTTTTCAATGGCAAAAATCAATGAATATTGTAAATGCACAAACAGTAATTTCTCCGCATTGCAAGGTGCAAGTCTGAAATTTTTTGCTTTTTCCTGCTCCTCTTAGCATGATAAAGAAGATTCAAAGAGAGTGAGATGCCAGCTCCTTTCATTCAGTCAGTAGCTTCAATCATTTCTGGATGTTTTTCAATGGCAAAAATCAATGAATATTGTAAATGCACAAATTGTAATTTCTCCGCATTGCAAGGTGCAATTCTGAAATTTTTTGCTTTTTCCTGCTCCTCTTAGCATGATAAAGAAGATTCAAAGAGAGTGAGATGCCAGCTCCTTTCATTCAGTCAGTAGCTTCAATCATTTCTGGACGTTTTTCAATGGCAAAAACCAATGAATATTGTAAATGCACAAACAGTAATTTCTCCGCATTGCAAGGTGCAATTCTGAAATTTTTTGCTTTTTCCTGCTCCTCTTAGCATGATAAAGAAGATTCAAAGAGAGTGAGATGCCAGCTCCTTTCATTCAGTCAGTAACTTCAATCATTTCTGGACGTTTTTCAATGGCAAAAATCAATGAATATTGTAAATGCACAAACAGTAATTTCTCCGCATTGCAAGGTGCAATTCTGAAATTTTTTGCTTTTTCCTGCTCCTCTTAGCATGATAAAGAAGATTCAAAGAGAGTGAGATGTCAGCTCCTTTCATTCAGTCAGTAGCTTCAAACATTTCTGGTATATGAATAACATGATGTTTTTCAATGGCAAAAATCAATGAATATTGTAAATGCACAAACAGTAATTTCTCCGCATTGCAAGGTGCAATTCTGAAATTTTTTGCTTTTTCCTGCTCCTCTTAGCATGATAAAGAAGATTCAAAGAGAGTGAGATGCCAGCTCCTTTCGTTCAGTCAGTATCTTCAATCATTTCTGGACGTTTTTCAATGGCAAAAATCATTGAATATTATAAATGCACAAACAGTAATTTCTCCGCATTGCAAGGTGCAATTCTGAAATTTTTTTTACTTTTTCCTGCTCCTCTTAGCATGATAAAGAAGATTCAAAGAGAGTGAGATGCCAGCTCCTTTCATTCAGTCAGTAGCTTCAATCATTTCTGGTATATGAATAACATGATGTTTTTCAATGGCAAAAATCAATGAATATTGTAAATGCACAAACAGTAATTTCTCCGCATTGCAAGGTGCAAGTCTGAAATTTTTTGCTTTTTCCTGCTCCTCTTAGCATGATAAAGAAGATTCAAAGAGAGTGAGATGCCAGCTACTTTCATTCAGTCAGTAGCTTCAATCATTTCTGGACGTTTTTCAATGGTAAAAATCAATGAATATTGTAAATGCACAAACAGTAATTTCTCCACATTGCAAGGTGCAATTCTGAAATTTTTTGCTTTTTCCTGCTCCTCTTAGCATGATAAAGAAGATTCAAAGAGAGTGAGATGCCAGCTCCTTTCATTCAGTCAGTAGCTTCAAACATTTCTGGTATATGAATAACATGATGTTTTTCAATGGCAAAAATCAATGAATATTGTAAATGCACAAACAGTAATTTCTCCGCATTGCAAGGTGCAATTCTGAAATTTTTTGCTTTTTCCTGCTCCTCTTAGCATGATAAAGAAGATTCAAAGAGAGTGAGATGCCAGCTCCTTTCATTCAGTCAGTAGCTTCAAACATTTCTGGTATATGAATAACATGATGTTTTTCAATGGCAAAAATCAATGAATATTGTAAATGCACAAACAGTAATTTCTCCGCATTGCAAGGTGCAAGTCTGAAATTTTTTGCTTTTTCCTGCTCCTCTTAGCATGATAAAGAAGATTCAAAGAGAGTGAGATGCCAGCTACTTTCATTCAGTCAGTAGCTTCAATCATTTCTGGACGTTTTTCAATGGTAAAAATCAATGAATATTGTAAATGCACAAACAGTAATTTCTCCACATTGCAAGGTGCAATTCTGAAATTTTTTGCTTTTTCCTGCTCCTCTTAGCATGATAAAGAAGATTCAAAGAGAGTGAGATGCCAGCTCCTTTCATTCAGTCAGTAGCTTCAAACATTTCTGGTATATGAATAACATGATGTTTTTCA
Organism: Phyllobates terribilis; assembly: GCF_046119375.1. NCBI lineage: Eukaryota > Metazoa > Chordata > Amphibia > Anura > Dendrobatidae > Phyllobates > Phyllobates terribilis. Next base: position 26,151 of record NW_027363824.1, on the reverse strand, counting down.
ATGGCAAAAATCAATGAATATTGTAAATGCACAAGCAGTAATTTCTCCGCATTGCAAGGTGCAATTCTGAAATTTTTTGCTTTTTCCTGCTCCTCTTAGCATGATAAAGAAGATTCAAAGAGAGTGAGATGCCAGCTCCTTTCATTCAGTCAGTAGCTTCAATCATTTCTGGATGTTTTTCAATGGCAAAAATCAATGAATATTGTAAATGCACAAACTGTAATTTCTCCGCATTGCAAGGTGCAATTCTGAAATTTTTTGCTTTTTCCTGCTCCTCTTAGCATGATAAAGAAGATTCAAAGAGAGTGAGATGCCAGCTCCTTTCATTCAGTCAGTAGCTTCAATCATTTCTGGACGTTTTTCAATGGCAAAAACCAATGAATATTGTAAATGCACAAACAGTAATTTCTCCGCATTGCAAGGTGCAATTCTGAAATTTTTTGCTTTTTCCTGCTCCTCTTAGCATGATAAAGAAGATTCAAAGAGAGTGAGATGCCAGCTCCTTTCATTCAGTCAGTACCTTCAATCATTTCTGGACGTTTTTCAATGGCAAAAATCAATGAATATTGTAAATGCACAAACAGTAATTTCTCCGCATTGCAAGGTGCAATTCTGAAATTTTTTGCTTTTTCCCGCTCCTCTTAGCATGATAAAGAAGATTCAAAGAGAGTGAGGTGCCAGCTCCTTTCATTCAGTCAGTAGCTTCAAACATTTCTGGTATATGAATAACATGTTTTTCAATGGCAAAAATCAATGAATATTGTAAATGCACAAACAGTAATTTCTCCGCATTGCAAGGTGCAATTCTGAAATTTTTTGCTTTTTCCTGCTCCTCTTAGCATGATAAAGAAGATTCAAAGAGAGTGAGATGCCAGCTCCTTTCATTCAGTCAGTAGCTTCAATCATTTCTGGACGTTTTTCAATGGCAAAAATCAATGAATATTGTAAATGCACAAACAGTAATTTCTCCGCATTGCAAGGTGCAATTCTGAAATTTTTTGCTTTTTCCTGCTCCTCTTAGCATGATAAAGAAGATTCAAAGAGAGTGAGATGTCAGCTCCTTTCATTCAGTCAGTAGCTTCAAACATTTCTGGTATATGAATAACATGATGTTTTTCAATGGCAAAAATCAATGAATATTGTAAATGCACAAACAGTAATTTCTCCGCATTGCAAGGTGCAATTCTGAAATTTTTTGCTTTTTCCTGCTCCTCTTAGCATGATAAAGAAGATTCAAAGAGAGTGAGATGCCAGCTCCTTTCATTCAGTCAGTAGCTTCAATCATTTCTGGATGTTTTTCAATGGCAAAAATCAATGAATATTGTAAATGCACAAACAGTAATTTCTCCGCATTGCAAGGTGCAATTCTGAAATTTTTTGCTTTTTCCTGCTCCTCTTAGCATGATAAAGAAGATTCAAAGAGAGTGAGATGCCAGCTCCTTTCGTTCAGTCAGTAGCTTCAATCATTTCTGGACGTTTTTCAATGGCAAAAATCATTGAATATTATAAATGCACAAACAGTAATTTCTCCGCATTGCAAGGTGCAATTCTGAAATTTTTTACTTTTTCCTGCTCCTCTTAGCATGATAAAGAAGATTCAAAGAGAGTGAGATGCCAGCTCCTTTCATTCAGTCAGTAGCTTCAATCATTTCTGGTATATGAATAACATGATGTTTTTCAATGGCAAAAATCAATGAATATTGTAAATGCACAAACAGTAATTTCTCCGCATTGCAAGGTGCAATTCTGAAATTTTTTGCTTTTTCCTGCTCCTCTTAGCATGATAAAGAAGATTCAAAGAGAGTGAGATGCCAGCTCCTTTCATTCAGTCAGTAGCTTCAAACATTTCTGGTATATGAATAACATGATGTTTTTCAATGGCAAAAATCAATGAATATTGTAAATGCACAAACAGTAATTTCTCCGCATTGCAAGGTGCAAGTCTGAAATTTTTTGCTTTTTCCTGCTCCTCTTAGCATGATAAAGAAGATTCAAAGAGAGTGAGATGCCAGCTACTTTCATTCAGTCAGTAGCTTCAATCATTTCTGGACGTTTTTCAATGGTAAAAATCAATGAATATTGTAAATGCACAAACAGTAATTTCTCCACATTGCAAGGTGCAATTCTGAAATTTTTTGCTTTTTCCTGCTCCTCTTAGCATGATAAAGAAGATTCAAAGAGAGTGAGATGCCAGCTCCTTTCATTCAGTCAGTAGCTTCAAACATTTCTGGTATATGAATAACGATGTTTTTCAATGGCAAAAATCAATGAATATTGTAAATGCACAAACAGTAATTTCTCCGCATTGCAAGGTGCAATTCTGAAATTTTTTGCTTTTTCCTGCTCCTCTTAGCATGATAAAGAAGATTCAAAGAGACTGAGATGCCAGCTCCTTTCATTCAGTCAGTAGCTTCAAACATTTCTGGTATATGAATAACATGATGTTTTTCAATGGCAAAAATCAATGAATATTGTAAATGCACAAACAGTAATTTCTCCGCATTGCAAGGTGCAAGTCTGAAATTTTTTGCTTTTTCCTGCTCCTCTTAGCATGATAAAGAAGATTCAAAGAGAGTGAGATGCCAGCTACTTTCATTCAGTCAGTAGCTTCAATCATTTCTGGACGTTTTTCAATGGTAAAAATCAATGAATATTGTAAATGCACAAACAGTAATTTCTCCACATTGCAAGGTGCAATTCTGAAATTTTTTGCTTTTTCCTGCTCCTCTTAGCATGATAAAGAAGATTCAAAGAGAGTGAGATGCCAGCTCCTTTCATTCAGTCAGTAGCTTCAAACATTTCTGGTATATGAAAAACATGTTTTTCAATGGCAAAAATCAATGAATATTGTAAATGCACAAACAGTAATATCTCCACATTGCAAGGTGCAATTCTGAAATTTTTTGCTTTTTCCTGCTAATCCTAGCATGATAAAGAAGATTCAAAGAGAGTGAGATGCCAGCTCCTTTCATTCAGTCAGTAGCTTCAAACATTTCTGGTATATGAAAAACATGTTTTTCAATGGCAAAAATCAATGAATATTGTAAATGCACAAACAGTAATATCTCCACATTGCACGGTGCAATTCTGAAATTTTTAGCTTTTTCCTGTTAATCCTAGCATCAAAACCGAATTTAATAAGGGTGAGTTTAAGGTATAGCCAATTTAACCTGTCGAAAAGCTTTTTCAGCGTCTAAAGCAAGCAATGAAGTTGGGAGAAGAAAGTAGGTCACAAAAAGTTTTATAATACTCATTAATGAACCCATCTGGACCCGGAGCCTTGAAATCTTTAAGTTGCTTTATTGTGTTAATAATTTCAAGGTTAGAAAAAGGCTTATTCAATGACTCGTGATCCAGAGGGCTCAATTTCGGTAGGTTAATGGAGGATAAAAATTTGTTGATTGCATCTGGGTGAGGATGGGAAATTAGAGGATCAGTTTTGATGTTGTAGAGTTTTTTGTAAAAATTTGCAAACTGGTTCACTATATCTTTAGGGTGGCAAAACGTTATTCCACTATTGTTTTTTATTTTATCTATTCTATTAATTGCTCTTTTACATTTGACAAGGCGGGCCATAAAGCGGGTAGGTTTATTTAGAGCCGCATAGTAATTAAATTTTGATTTCCGAATAATTGCATCATAGGAGGAAGAAATTTCTGATTTTAGCTCTACCCTTAAATTTGAGAGTTCTTTTTGAGTTATTGGGGAAGGGGAAGGAAGATTAATTTGCTCTAATTCTTTTTCCCTAATCAGTTTTTGAAGAGAATTAATTTTTGATCTTTTTTCTTTTTTTTCAGATGAGGATATCTGCATTAGTACACCACGAAGGACGGCTTTGTGAGCACACCAGCTGGAGAAGGGATTAGATAAATCTGGGGTATCGTTCTCCCTAAAATAATCAGAAATAGCTTTTTCAATAATTTTTTTGTTTTTGGGGTTATGAATAAGTGAAGATCTACATTTCCAAAGAAATCCATTTTTAATAAGAGGACCAATATGAATTTCACATGACGTAGGGGCATGATCTGATAGAGACCTAAGGCCTATAGATACGTTAGAGAATTTGGGTAAAGAAAAAACGTCAGTTATTATTAAGTCTATTCTAGAGGCCGTTTGGTGCGCATCCGAAAAATGGGAGAATTCTTTGGAGGTAGTTTGCAGACATCTAAATGTATCAAATAGTTCGTTTTTATAAAGCCAATTATTTAGCGTCGGGTATAAATGACGGCTGGGGGAGGAAGAGTCCATATGCCCGTCCGGGACCATGTTGATGTCTCCCAAAAAAATCAATTCGCCTCTCCTAACCTCTTCAACCTTTCTAAAAACCTTATTCAAAAAGGGTATTTGCTTTTTATTTGGGGCGTATAGGTTAACAACAGTGCACTCATGATTATTCAGTTTACAGAGCAATATATGGAACCTTCCATTGACATCTTTATGCTGATCTAAAAACTCAAATGGGACAGAATCTCTGATCACTGTAGCTACACCGGCTTTTTTCCGGTCGCTAGTGGATTCAAATATATGAGGGTAGCGTTTGTGGGTGAAAGTAGGGTGTTTTCCCTCGGCAAACCTTGTCTCCTGAAGACACGCAACATCAGCACCAAGATGACCCAATTCCTTCCAAAGGGAGAATCTCTTATTGGGACTGTTTAGGCCTCTTACATTATAGGTGATGATCTTGATAGGCATAGGTAAATTAATAATTAAAGTAAGTCAAAAGGAGAGGGGTCAGTTGGTCCAACAAATTCCCAAAAAATAAAAATCAACCGACAATCAAAGCTGGAATACAATATCTCTAATGTTAATTCAAAGATAGTAATAACAATAACCAAATATTCAAAGAAAAAGAAAAAAAAAACGAATCAAAAAATCTCCTGAGGGAACCTTCACCGAAAAGGTTCTCCCTCAGATTGGGGGGAAAAATAATGTGGACAAACCATGAAGGCTAAATATAAGAAGAATGATAAATTTATTATAGCATGTTAGGTGAGGTGATAAAATGAGATTATTTTTAAAGAGGGCTCCCGAGGGAGTAGTGTTTATCATTTCAGCGGTGGGGTGCCTTTGTAACTTTGTAGGGAATGTCTTTTATAAAATCAAAAAATTTGGGGCCTTCATCAGGATCTGTAAGAGTGAATGTTTTCCGGTTAAAGAAAATCAGCAACTTTACTGGAAAGCCCCACCTATATGGGATATTCATATCCCTCAGTCTATCTGTGATCAATTTGTATGACCTTCTTGCATCCATGGTTTCTTTGGAAAAATCGGAGAAGATTTTTAGGTGTGAGAAAGGCTCTGGAAAAGTCCTATTTTCCCTGATATAATTCAAGATTCTCTCTTTGGTCGAGAAGAAATGCAACCTAGCTATTACATCCCTAGGAAGATCCGAGGAAATGGAGGTCGGACGAAATAAGCGATGGGCCCTATCAATGATAAGATCCTGCTCAGAAAGGGATGGGATTGTCTTGTGAAAAAAGTCTTTGAGAAAAGCCGAGATATCTGAGGGAGAAACATCCTCAGATATGCCTCTAATCTTCAAATTATTTCTCCTACTCCTATCCTCCAAATCCGCAACTTTTAATCTAAGTCTTTTGAGCTCGGATTTAATTTCCAAATTATCAGAAGAGACAGACTCTACCTTATCCTCCACCGTTTCAAGTCTTTTAGTGTTTTCCTCCAATTTAACTCCAAAAGCTTCCAAAGTAGATTTCATGGTGTCTACCTGTTTCTCAAAGCCCAGTTTCATATTTCTGTCAATCGTCTTTAAAAGATTGTCCAGATATGAACCAAGGTCGGTATTTCCCAACTCTTGAGAAATGGGTATTTTAGCCGGGACACTAGGCGTAGGGTCTGAAGACGAAGGGGAGACGTCCTTTTTGGCACGTCTCTTATCTGGACTAGGATTGGGAGACGTGTCCGAGGATTCCTCCTCCGAACTCGTGGCCAGTGAGGAATATTTGTTGCTCCAAGCTCCTGGATCCCTTCTCTTTGATGAGATGGAAATGTCCATCTCTTCCACTTTTTTTTCTTTAACTACGGTGGAAGGGGCAGGTTTAGCGTCAGGAATTCTCTGTGGTTTTGGAGAAAATAGACTTTTAGCAGAGTCTTTGGTGGGAGAGCTTACTTTAAAACTCTGTCTGTCGTCAGGATTTCTATGAGGTGATCTGGACTTAAGTGGACTAATGGTATTGACAGTATCCTCTGAGGGATTTAAAAATGAAGAACGTTGGGAGGACTTCGCTCTTACCACACTAGTTTTAAGGGGAGCTTCCAAAGACTTTTGGGTATTTTTTTTGTTAGCCGCCATTGTAAAAAAAAATAAGTCCTAAGTGTATATATAAGGAAAACACCAAAAAGACAATAGGAATATTTAACCTAGAGAGTGGATAGAAGACTTTAGAGTAGCAAAATGACTAGGAACAATGACTGGAAGAAATTAGCATTAAACAAATATCACTCCAATAAGAGGCAATCAATACCCTCAAAGACTGCAGAATTATGTACCCCCTAGAATGCAATCCTTTAAATGTAAATCACAATCAAAAATATCAAGAGAAATAGTAAACTTGACCTGAGGGATAAAAATAAAAGGCACATATAGTTCTTAACAGAAAACTAATTATTGTGGAAACTTGCAGATCTGTAGAGTTCCATGGGCACCAACTGTTATATGTATATCAGGTAGCGAAATCACAGTATATATATGGCAGAAGCAATTCCTCCTATCCTCCACCCCCCCTCAAAGTCAAGTCTCACAATTAAATGATTGTCCAAAGTTTGGTGTTTAATGGACCTCTGTATCAGTACTGATATAAAATCAGCACCATGGACAGCAGTGCAAAGCGATGTTGCAGCAGGAGGCAGGAGAATTAACTAATGTAAAATCAGCACCTTGGACAGCAGAACAGAGCGATGCTATAGCAGGGGCAGGAGAGTTTGACTGAAATCAGCACCATGGACAGCAGCTCAAATCAGCACCATGGACAGCAGTGCAGAGCTACGCCGCAGCAGAGGGCAGGAGAATTTGATCAGCACCATGGACAGCAGTACAGAGGACGCTGCAGCAGGGGGCGGGAGAATTGAGTCTATCAGCTGATTATGGATATGAGGCAGAGGAGGGCAGCGGTGCCACTGCAGGGAAGGACCAAGGGCAAGATCAGAGCGCAGCAACACCAGCACAAGAGGGGGAGGCAGTCACAGGGGTCTGTAGGGTCCCAACACCGGAGGGGCACAGTCAGCAGAGCGGCACAACGGGAATAGGTGGAGCGGAGCGCGGGGACCGGTGGCACCTGTCAGTTACTAGTGGGGAGGGACAAAGCGGCCCCCCCAGAAGCAGGAGGGAGACACCGCCGCTTGTAAATCAGCCCCGGGGGATGTGGGGCGGCAAGCCCTATACACCGGCAGCGCCGGTCTTTAGAATGGAGACAGGAGCGGAGCGGCTCCGGAACTAAGGAGGGGGAACTGCCACCACCGGAACAGCCCCCGAACCCAGGGAACAGCCGCAGCAAGAGGCAGGGATCCCGGCCGCAGACACAAGCAGCGCCCGTCAGCAGGAGGGAGAGGGAGGACCGCTCCACAAAATAAAAGGGACACCGCCGCCACCAGACCCCAGACAATAGCCTCACAGAGTCACGATAATAGCCCTGGCATCAGCCAGGGCTTGTCTGACCTTTTAAGATGGTATCTACAGTTCCTCTCCTCTGTGTAGCCGCGTCAGCTGTGAGCAGGGCCGGGTCTTCGGGCTGCTGCCGGCGTCCTGAAGCAGGAAGGTCCCGTAGCTTGGCGTCCGTGTGCTGGACTTCTCAGGGCTCCGGTCTCACAATCTTCTTACTTGATTGTAGATCTGGAAGGTCCCCGGGGTCCGCGATCCTCCACAGAAAGTGCCGGCCGGTGTTTTTAACTTCCGGAGTCCTGTCACTGGTCGCAGCTAGTAGCAGGGTGGTACAGCGCCGGGCGGTGGTATCTCTGTAGGAGTCTTACCCCCGGTCGCAGCTGGTAGTGGGGTGGATAGCAGGCAGGGACAGCTTGCAGGCTGGTGGTCCAGTACAGTGGGGCCGTTTTCAGGGCTACAGGGTCCCGTGGGTCTAGTTAGGACTCGGTCCTTGTTACTTCCCAGCACAGGCTGTAAAAGCTGAAGTATATAATCGGCTCGTCCCGCAGCCACCGGCCTCCCACAACAGCAGAGCAGGCTTTAAGGGCTCCTTGCCACCTTCCTTAAAATATGAATCCTTTGCAAATTGTCCGATAGCACCCGATAAACAGTGTTCCTAGGTCCAGAGGAAGGGAGTAGGGAGGGTCCCCTTGCAGAGACACACAGACCTGCAAGCCTGCAGGTCTATGTCACAATACCCACGACTGGCATGAAATCAAGGACGCACCTCACTGCTTCCAAACGAAATATCTCCCAGAATAACGGGTCAGGGAGAGTCTTTTCAGTATCCAGATGATCCTTAAGCTTTAGGGAGTTAATCCATGTAAGAATTGATCGAGTAAATCTTCTTAAGTTGCTTTTATCGTCGCTTTGTAGTTTTAGCCCTCAGGGAGCTCAGGATCAAGCTGCCATCTCGTCCTGTGCTCAGGCCACTCCCCCCATCTCACTCTCTTTGAATCTTCTTTATCATGCTAGGATTAACAGGAAAAAGCAAAAAATTTCAGAATTGCACCTTGCAATGTGGAGATATTACTGTTTGTGCATTTACAATATTCATTGATTTTTGCCATTGAAAAACATGTTTTTCATATACCAGAAATGTTTGAAGCTACTGACTGAATGAAAGGAGCTGGCATCTCACTCTCTTTGAATCTTCTTTATCATGCTAGGATTAACAGGAAAAAGCTAAAAATTTCAGAATTGCACCGTGCAATGTGGAGATATTACTGTTTGTGCATTTACAATATTCATTGATTTTTGCCATTGAAAAACATGTTTTTCATATACCAGAAATGTTTGAAGCTACTGACTGAATGAAAGGAGCTGGCATCTCACTCTCTTTGAATCTTCTTTATCATGCTAGGATTAGCAGGAAAAAGCAAAAAATTTCAGAATTGCACCTTGCAATGTGGAGATATTACTGTTTGTGCATTTACAATATTCATTGATTTTTGCCATTGAAAAACATGTTTTTCATATACCAGAAATGTTTGAAGCTACTGACTGAATGAAAGGAGCTGGCATCTCACTCTCTTTGAATCTTCTTTATCATGCTAGGATTAACAGGAAAAAGCTAAAAATTTCAGAATTGCACCGTGCAATGTGGAGATATTACTGTTTGTGCATTTACAATATTCATTGATTTTTGCCATTGAAAAACATGTTTTTCATATACCAGAAATGTTTGAAGCTACTGACTGAATGAAAGGAGCTGGCATCTCACTCTCTTTGAATCTTCTTTATCATGCTAGGATTAGCAGGAAAAAGCAAAAAATTTCAGAATTGCACCTTGCAATGTGGAGATATTACTGTTTGTGCATTTACAATATTCATTGATTTTTGCCATTGAAAAACATGTTTTTCATATACCAGAAATGTTTGAAGCTACTGACTGAATGAAAGGAGCTGGCATCTCACTCTCTTTGAATCTTCTTTATCATGCTAGGATTAACAGGAAAAAGCAAAAAATTTCAGAATTGCACCTTGCAATGTGGAGATATTACTGTTTGTGCATTTACAATATTCATTGATTTTTGCCATTGAAAAACATGTTTTTCATATACCAGAAATGTTTGAAGCTACTGACTGAATGAAAGGAGCTGGCATCTCACTCTCTTTGAATCTTCTTTATCATGCTAGGATTAACAGGAAAAAGCTAAAAATTTCAGACTTGCACCGTGCAATGTGGAGATATTACTGTTTGTGCATTTACAATATTCATTGATTTTTGCCATTGAAAAACATGTTTTTCATATACCAGAAATGTTTGAAGCTACTGACTGAATGAAAGGAGCTGGCATCTCACTCTCTTTGAATCTTCTTTATCATGCTAGGATTAGCAGGAAAAAGCAAAAAATTTCAGAATTGCACCTTGCAATGTGGAGATATTACTGTTTGTGCATTTACAATATTCATTGATTTTTGCCATTGAAAAACATGTTTTTCATATACCAGAAATGTTTGAAGCTACTGACTGAATGAAAGGAGCTGGCATCTCACTCTCTTTGAATCTTCTTTATCATGCTAGGATTAACAGGAAAAAGCTAAAAATTTCAGAATTGCACCTTGCAATGTGGAGATATTACTGTTTGTGCATTTACAATATTCATTGATTTTTGCCATTGAAAAACATGTTTTTCATATACCAGAAATGTTTGAAGCTACTGACTGAATGAAAGGAGCTGGAATCTCACTCTCTTTGAATCTTCTTTATCATGCTAGGATTAACAGGAAAAAGCTAAAAATTTCAGAATTGCACCGTGCAATGTGGAGATATTACTGTTTGTGCATTTACAATATTCATTGATTTTTGCCATTGAAAAACATGTTTTTCATATACCAGAAATGTTTGAAGCTACTGACTGAATGAAAGGAGCTGGCATCTCACTCTCTTTGAATCTTCTTTATCATGCTAGGATTAGCAGGAAAAAGCAAAAAATTTCAGAATTGCACCTTGCAATGTGGAGATATTACTGTTTGTGCATTTACAATATTCATTGATTTTTGCCATTGAAAAACATGTTTTTCATATACCAGAAATGTTTGAAGCTACTGACTGAATGAAAGGAGCTGGCATCTCACTCTCTTTGAATCTTCTTTATCATGCTAGGATTAACAGGAAAAAGCTAAAAATTTCAGAATTGCACCGTGCAATGTGGAGATATTACTGTTTGTGCATTTACAATATTCATTGATTTTTGCCATTGAAAAACATGTTTTTCATATACCAGAAATGTTTGAAGCTACTGACTGAATGAAAGGAGCTGGCATCTCACTCTCTTTGAATCTTCTTTATCATGCTAGGATTAGCAGGAAAAAGCAAAAAATTTCAGAATTGCACCTTGCAATGTGGAGATATTACTGTTTGTGCATTTACAATATTCATTGATTTTTGCCATTGAAAAACATGTTTTTCATATACCAGAAATGTTGGAAGCTACTGACTGAATGAAAGGAGCTGGCATCTCACTCTCTTTGAATCTTCTTTATCATGCTAGGATTAACAGGAAAAAGCAAAAAATTTCAGAATTGCACCTTGCAATGTGGAGATATTACTGTTTGTGCATTTACAATATTCATTGATTTTTGCCATTGAAAAACATGTTTTTCATATACCAGAAATGTTTGAAGCTACTGACTGAATGAAAGGAGCTGGCATCTCACTCTCTTTGAATCTTCTTTATCATGCTAGGTTTAACAGGAAAAAGCTAAAAATTTCAGAATTGCACCGTGCAATGTGGAGATATTACTGTTTGTGCATTTACAATATTCATTGATTTTTGCCATTGAAAAACATGTTTTTCATATACCAGAAATGTTTGAAGCTACTGACTGAATGAAAGGAGCTGGCATCTCACTCTCTTTGAATCTTCTTTATCATGCTAGGATTAGCAGGAAAAAGCAAAAAATTTCAGAATTGCACCTTGCAATGTGGAGATATTACTGTTTGTGCATTTACAATATTCATTGATTTTTGCCATTGAAAAACATGTTTTTCATATACCAGAAATGTTTGAAGCTACTGACTGAATGAAAGGAGCTGGCATCTCACTCTCTTTGAATCTTCTTTATCATGCTAGGATTAACAGGAAAAAGCTAAAAATTTCAGAATTGCACCGTGCAATGTGGAGATATTACTGTTTGTGCATTTACAATATTCATTGATTTTTGCCATTGAAAAACATGTTTTTCATATACCAGAAATGTTTGAAGCTACTGACTGAATGAAAGGAGCTGGCATCTCACTCTCTTTGAATCTTCTTTATCATGCTAGGATTAGCAGGAAAAAGCAAAAAATTTCAGAATTGCACCGTGCAATGTGGAGATATTACTGTTTGTGCATTTACAATATTCATTGATTTTTGCCATTGAAAAACATGTTTTTCATATACCAGAAATGTTTGAAGCTACTGACTGAATGAAAGGAGCTGGCATCTCACTCTCTTTGAATCTTCTTTATCATGCTAGGATTAACAGGAAAAAGCAAAAAATTTCAGAATTGCACCTTGCAATGTGGAGATATTACTGTTTGTGCATTTACAATATTCATTGATTTTTGCCATTGAAAAACATGTTTTTCATATACCAGAAATGTTTGAAGCTACTGACTGAATGAAAGGAGCTGGCATCTCACTCTCTTTGAATCTTCTTTATCATGCTAGGATTAACAGGAAAAAGCTAAAAATTTCAGAATTGCACCGTGCAATGTGGAGATATTACTGTTTGTGCATTTACAATATTCATTGATTTTTGCCATTGAAAAACATGTTTTTCATATACCAGAAATGTTTGAAGCTACTGACTGAATGAAAGGAGCTGGCATCTCACTCTCTTTGAATCTTCTTTATCATGCTAGGATTAGCAGGAAAAAGCAAAAAATTTCAGAATTGCACCTTGCAATGTGGAGATATTACTGTTTGTGCATTTACAATATTCATTGATTTTTGCCATTGAAAAACATGTTTTTCATATACCAGAAATGTTTGAAGCTACTGACTGAATGAAAGGAGCTGGCATCTCACTCTCTTTGAATTTTCTTTATCATGCTAGGATTAGCAGGAAAAAGCAAAAAATTTCAGAATTGCACCTTGCAATGTGGAGATATTACTGTTTGTGCATTTACAATATTCATTGATTTTTGCCATTGAAAAACATGTTTTTCATATACCAGAAATGTTTGAAGCTACTGACTGAATGAAAGGAGCTGGCATCTCACTCTCTTTGAATCTTCTTTATCATGCTAGGATTAACAGGAAAAAGCTAAAAATTTCAGAATTGCACCGTGCAATGTGGAGATATTACTGTTTGTGCATTTACAATATTCATTGATTTTTGCCATTGAAAAACATGTTTTTCATATACCAGAAATGTTTGAAGCTACTGACTGAATGAAAGGAGCTGGCATCTCACTCTCTTTGAATCTTCTTTATCATGCTAGGATTAGCAGGAAAAAGCAAAAAATTTCAGAATTGCACCTTGCAATGTGGAGATATTACTGTTTGTGCATTTACAATATTCATTGATTTTTGCCATTGAAAAACATGTTTTTCATATACCAGAAATGTTTGAAGCTACTGACTGAATGAAAGGAGCTGGCATCTCACTCTCTTTGAATCTTCTTTATCATGCTAGGATTAGCAGGAAAAAGCAAAAAATTTCAGAATTGCACCTTGCAATGTGGAGATATTACTGTTTGTGCATTTACAATATTCATTGATTTTTGCCATTGAAAAACATGTTTTTCATATACCAGAAATGTTTGAAGCTACTGACTGAATGAAAGGAGCTGGCATCTCACTCTCTTTGAATCTTCTTTATCATGCTAGGATTAACAGGAAAAAGCTAAAAATTTCAGAATTGCACCGTGCAATGTGGAGATATTACTGTTTGTGCATTTACAATATTCATTGATTTTTGCCATTGAAAAACATGTTTTTCATATACCAGAAATGTTTGAAGCTACTGACTGAATGAAAGGAGCTGGCATCTCACTCTCTTTGAATCTTCTTTATCATGCTAGGATTAGCAGGAAAAAGCAAAAAATTTCAGAATTGCACCTTGCAATGTGGAGATATTACTGTTTGTGCATTTACAATATTCATTGATTTTTGCCATTGAAAAACATGTTTTTCATATACCAGAAATGTTTGAAGCTACTGACTGAATGAAAGGAGCTGGCATCTCACTCTCTTTGAATCTTCTTTATCATGCTAGGATTAGCAGGAAAAAGCAAAAAATTTCAGAATTGCACCTTGCAATGTGGAGATATTACTGTTTGTGCATTTACAATATTCATTGATTTTTGCCATTGAAAAACATGTTTTTCATATACCAGAAATGTTTGAAGCTACTGACTGAATGAAAGGAGCTGGCATCTCACTCTCTTTGAATCTTCTTTATCATGCTAGGATTAACAGGAAAAAGCTAAAAATTTCAGAATTGCACCGTGCAATGTGGAGATATTACTGTTTGTGCATTTACAATATTCATTGATTTTTGCCATTGAAAAACATGTTTTTCATATACCAGAAATGTTTGAAGCTACTGACTGAATGAAAGGAGCTGGCATCTCACTCTCTTTGAATCTTCTTTATCATGCTAGGATTAGCAGGAAAAAGCAAAAAATTTCAGAATTGCACCTTGCAATGTGGAGATATTACTGTTTGTGCATTTACAATATTCATTGATTTTTGCCATTGAAAAACATGTTTTTCATATACCAGAAATGTTTGAAGCTACTGACTGAATGAAAGGAGCTGGCATCTCACTCTCTTTGAATCTTCTTTATCATACTAGGATTAGCAGGAAAAAGCAAAAAATTTCAGAATTGCACCTTGCAATGTGGAGATATTAATGTTTGTGCATTTACAATATTCATTGATTTTTGCCATTGAAAAACATGTTTTTCATATACCAGAAATGTTTGAAGCTACTGACTGAATCAAAGGAGCTGGCATCTCACTCTCTTTGAATCTTCTTTATCATGCTAGGATTAACAGGAAAAAGCTAAAAATTTCAGAATTGCACCGTGCAATGTGGAGATATTACTGTTTGTGCATTTACAATATTCATTGATTTTTGCCATTGAAAAACATGTTTTTCATATACCAGAAATGTTTGAAGCTACTGACTGAATGAAAGGAGCTGGCATCTCACTCTCTTTGAATCTTCTTTATCATGCTAGGATTAGCAGGAAAAAGCAAAAAATTTCAGAATTGCACCTTGCAATGTGGAGATATTACTGTTTGTGCATTTACAATATTCATTGATTTTTGCCATTGAAAAACATGTTTTTCATATACCAGAAATGTTTGAAGCTACTGACTGAATGAAAGGAGCTGGCATCTCACTCTCTTTGAATCTTCTTTATCATGCTAGGATTAACAGGAAAAAGCAAAAAATTTCAGAATTGCACCTTGCAATGTGGAGATATTACTGTTTGTGCATTTACAATATTCATTGATTTTTGCCATTGAAAAACATGTTTTTCATATACCAGAAATGTTTGAAGCTACTGACTGAATGAAAGGAGCTGGCATCTCACTCTCTTTGAATCTTCTTTATCATGCTAGGATTAACAGGAAAAAGCTAAAAATTTCAGAATTGCACCGTGCAATGTGGAGATATTACTGTTTGTGCATTTACAATATTCATTGATTTTTGCCATTGAAAAACATGTTTTTCATATACCAGAAATGTTTGAAGCTACTGACTGAATGAAAGGAGCTGGCATCTCACTCTCTTTGAATCTTCTTTATCATGCTAGGATTAGCAGGAAAAAGCAAAAAATTTCAGAATTGCACCTTGCAATGTGGAGATATTACTGTTTGTGCATTTACAATATTCATTGATTTTTGCCATTGAAAAACATGTTTTTCATATACCAGAAATGTTTGAAGCTACTGACTGAATGAAAGGAGCTGGCATCTCACTCTCTTTGAATCTTCTTTATCATGCTAGGATTAACAGGAAAAAGCTAAAAATTTCAGAATTGCACCGTGCAATGTGGAGATATTACTGTTTGTGCATTTACAATATTCATTGATTTTTGCCATTGAAAAACATGTCTTTCATATACCAGAAATGTTTGAAGCTACTGACTGAATGAAAGGAGCTGGCATCTCACTCTCTTTGAATCTTCTTTATCATGCTAGGATTAGCAGGAAAAAGCAAAAAATTTCAGAATTGCACCTTGCAATGTGGAGATATTACTGTTTGTGCATTTACAATATTCATTGATTTTTGCCATTGAAAAACATGTTTTTCATATACCAGAAATGTTTGAAGCTACTGACTGAATGAAAGGAGCTGGCATCTCACTCTCTTTGAATCTTCTTTATCATGCTAGGATTAACAGGAAAAAGCAAAAAATTTCAGAATTGCACCTTGCAATGTGGAGATATTACTGTTTGTGCATTTACAATATTCATTGATTTTTGCCATTGAAAAACATGTTTTTCATATACCAGAAATGTTTGAAGCTACTGACTGAATGAAAGGAGCTGGCATCTCACTCTCTTTGAATCTTCTTTATCATGCTAGGATTAACAGGAAAAAGCTAAAAATTTCAGAATTGCACCGTGCAATGTGGAGATATTACTGTTTGTGCATTTACAATATTCATTGATTTTTGCCATTGAAAAACATGTTTTTCATATACCAGAAATGTTTGAAGCTACTGACTGAATGAAAGGAGCTGGCATCTCACTCTCTTTGAATCTTCTTTATCATGCTAGGATTAGCAGGAAAAAGCAAAAAATTTCAGAATTGCACCTTGCAATGTGGAGATATTACTGTTTGTGCATTTACAATATTCATTGATTTTTGCCATTGAAAAACATGTTTTTCATATACCAGAAATGTTTGAAGCTACTGACTGAATGAAAGGAGCTGGCATCTCACTCTCTTTGAATCTTCTTTATCATGCTAGGATTAACAGGAAAAAGCTAAAAATTTCAGAATTGCACCATGCAATGTGGAGATATTACTGTTTGTGCATTTACAATATTCATTGATTTTTGCCATTGAAAAACATGTTTTTCATATACCAGAAATGTTTGAAGCTACTGACTGAATGAAAGGAGCTGGCATCTCACTCTCTTTGAATCTTCTTTATCATGCTAGGATTAGCAGGAAAAAGCAAAAAATTTCAGAATTGCACCGTGCAATGTGGAGATATTACTGTTTGTGCATTTACAATATTCATTGATTTTTGCCATTGAAAAACATGTTTTTCATATACCAGAAATGTTTGAAGCTACTGACTGAATGAAAGGAGCTGGCATCTCACTCTCTTTGAATCTTCTTTATCATGCTAGGATTAACAGGAAAAAGCAAAAAATTTCAGAATTGCACCTTGCAATGTGGAGATATTACTGTTTGTGCATTTACAATATTCATTGATTTTTGCCATTGAAAAACATGTTTTTCATATACCAGAAATGTTTGAAGCTACTGACTGAATGAAAGGAGCTGGCATCTCACTCTCTTTGAATCTTCTTTATCATGCTAGGATTAACAGGAAAAAGCTAAAAATTTCAGAATTGCACCGTGCAATGTGGAGATATTACTGTTTGTGCATTTACAATATTCATTGATTTTTGCCATTGAAAAACATGTTTTTCATATACCAGAAATGTTTGAAGCTACTGACTGAATGAAAGGAGCTGGCATCTCACTCTCTTTGAATCTTCTTTATCATGCTAGGATTAGCAGGAAAAAGCAAAAAATTTCAGAATTGCACCTTGCAATGTGGAGATATTACTGTTTGTGCATTTACAATATTCATTGATTTTTGCCATTGAAAAACATGTTTTTCATATACCAGAAATGTTTGAAGCTACTGACTGAATGAAAGGAGCTGGCATCTCACTCTCTTTGAATCTTCTTTATCATGCTAGGATTAGCAGGAAAAAGCAAAAAATTTCAGAATTGCACCTTGCAATGTGGAGATATTACTGTTTGTGCATTTACAATATTCATTGATTTTTGCCATTGAAAAACATGTTTTTCATATACCAGAAATGTTTGAAGCTACTGACTGAATGAAAGGAGCTGGCATCTCACTCTCTTTGAATCTTCTTTATCATGCTAGGATTAACAGGAAAAAGCAAAAAATTTCAGAATTGCACCTTGCAATGTGGAGATATTACTGTTTGTGCATTTACAATATTCATTGATTTTTGCCATTGAAAAACATGTTTTTCATATACCAGAAATGTTTGAAGCTACTGACTGAATGAAAGGAGCTGGCATCTCACTCTCTTTGAATCTTCTTTATCATGCTAGGATTAACAGGAAAAAGCTAAAAATTTCAGAATTGCACCGTGCAATGTGGAGATATTACTGTTTGTGCATTTACAATATTCATTGATTTTTGCCATTGAAAAACATGTTTTTCATATACCAGAAATGTTTGAAGCTACTGACTGAATGAAAGGAGCTGGCATCTCACTCTCTTTGAATCTTCTTTATCATGCTAGGATTAGCAGGAAAAAGCAAAAAATTTCAGAATTGCACCTTGCAATGTGGAGATATTACTGTTTGTGCATTTACAATATTCATTGATTTTTGCCATTGAAAAACATGTTTTTCATATACCAGAAATGTTTGAAGCTACTGACTGAATGAAAGGAGCTGGCATCTCACTCTCTTTGAATCTTCTTTATCATGCTAGGATTAACAGGAAAAAGCAAAAAATTTCAGAATTGCACCTTGCAATGTGGAGATATTACTGTTTGTGCATTTACAATATTCATTGATTTTTGCCATTGAAAAACATGTTTTTCATATACCAGAAATGTTTGAAGCTACTGACTGAATGAAAGGAGCTGGCATCTCACTCTCTTTGAATCTTCTTTATCATGCTAGGATTAACAGGAAAAAGCTAAAAATTTCAGAATTGCACCGTGCAATGTGGAGATATTACTGTTTGTGCATTTACAATATTCATTGATTTTTGCCATTGAAAAACATGTTTTTCATATACCAGAAATGTTTGAAGCTACTGACTGAATGAAAGGAGCTGGCATCTCACTCTCTTTGAATCTTCTTTATCATGCTAGGATTAGCAGGAAAAAGCAAAAAATTTCAGAATTGCACCTTGCAATGTGGAGATATTACTGTTTGTGCATTTACAATATTCATTGATTTTTGCCATTGAAAAACATGTTTTTCATATACCAGAAATGTTTGAAGCTACTGACTGAATGAAAGGAGCTGGCATCTCACTCTCTTTGAATCTTCTTTATCATGCTAGGATTAACAGGAAAAAGCAAAAAATTTCAGAATTGCACCTTGCAATGTGGAGATATTACTGTTTGTGCATTTACAATATTCATTGATTTTTGCCATTGAAAAACATGTTTTTCATATACCAGAAATGTTTGAAGCTACTGACTGAATGAAAGGAGCTGGCATCTCACTCTCTTTGAATCTTCTTTATCATGCTAGGATTAACAGGAAAAAGCTAAAAATTTCAGAATTGCACCGTGCAATGTGGAGATATTACTGTTTGTGCATTTACAATATTCATTGATTTTTGCCATTGAAAAACATGTTTTTCATATACCAGAAATGTTTGAAGCTACTGACTGAATGAAAGGAGCTGGCATCTCACTCTCTTTGAATCTTCTTTATCATGCTAGGATTAACAGGAAAAAGCTAAAAATTTCAGAATTGCACCGTGCAATGTGGAGATATTACTGTTTGTGCATTTACAATATTCATTGATTTTTGCCATTGAAAAACATGTTTTTCATATACCAGAAATGTTTGAAGCTACTGACTGAATGAAAGGAGCTGGCATCTCACTCTCTTTGAATCTTCTTTATCATGCTAGGATTAGCAGGAAAAAGCAAAAAATTTCAGAATTGCACCTTGCAATGTGGAGATATTACTGTTTGTGCATTTACAATATTCATTGATTTTTGCCATTGAAAAACATGTTTTTCATATACCAGAAATGTTTGAAGCTACTGACTGAATGAAAGGAGCTGGCATCTCACTCTCTTTGTTTTACCATATTTTTTTTATTTTTAAAAAACAATTTAACAGGAGAATAACAATCGTAGCATAAAAGTGGTGATAAAAGAATATTCGTAGTAAAGGGAAAATTCTGAGGGAAGGGGAAGGGAAAAAGGTAGAAACGGGAATGGATAAACAGGAAAGATGGGAGAAATTTGTTCGTCAAAAAGTATATACGATAGTACATAAACTTGAACAATTTAAGCACACATTACTATCATTAGCAAATTAAACATTAATGAGCTAAACATGACACACATTGAGATGTTCCAGCATTATAAGAAGGTAGAGGGAACCTAGTGGACCAAATATCCCACTTCCTAGAGAATTTAGGTAAGTTATTGTTGATAAGGGCAAATCTGAGTTCAAATATTCTGTGAAGATTCATCTTATCAACTAAGTCCTCCAGAGTGGGGACATGTGACTTTCTCCAATAAAAAGCCAACGCGTTCTTACAAACTGAAAATAAATGAATCACCAAAGATCTTTCAAATGACTTGCATGATTCAAGATCCAAGGATAGTAAAGCCCTTTGAGGGGTCAATACTAATGGTCTACCTAAAAGATCATCAACCAAAGAAGAGATCTGAGCCCATAGATTACGGATTTTCGTGCAGCTCCAAAAGAGATGTAAAAGATCTCCCCTAAGGCCGCACTCCCTCCAACAAAGGGGAGAGTTGCTGGGCTTTATATGGTGTAGCCTGATTGGAGTGTAATACCATCTGGTTAGAATTTTGAAGTAGGCCTCTTGTAAGGGCATAGATATATTAGAGGCTTGGGAAAAAAGAACAGCATTCTCCCATTGGTCGGAATGGAAATTGAGTTTTAAGTCTTTTTCCCATCGTATCATGTAAAGGTGTTTTTGAAAAGAAAGATCATTATTGAAACTGTTATATATGTGTCTCAGGCTCCAAAAAATTTTATGGGATGGGTTGCTTAACAGGTTCACCGAGGTTTCAGAAACGATAAGTTTGCCAGAAATGAATTCCAGAATTATGTTTTTTAAATGAGAATATAAAAAGAAATCAGAAGAGGGTAAGTTGAATCTTTTTTTTAGAGTTTGGAAAGGAATAAAAACAGAAGCTTCATACAGGTCTCCAATTTTCCTTAACCCTTTATTGTCCCATTGATCTGGAATGGAAGAGTTATATAGATCAGCAACAAAACCAATTGGGAAATTTTTGACAAGAGAAAGCTTATCCATATCGGAATCTTTCAAGGAGCTCTTTTTCTTTCTTTTGGCGATTTTTTTCCAGGCGTCAATAATCGCCTGGAAAATAGGGTGGGAAGAATCATGAGTGCACTGTTTAAAGAGATGCCTAAGTAACAAATCACGAGGAGAGGAGCCGTTATTTAAGAAAGTCTCTAGAATCATCCAAGCTGGGGGACTGTCAGAATTAAACCAATTACTGCTCTGTTTGATAAGGTTTGCCAAATAATAAGCGGAAATATTAGGGTGGCTCAGACCTCCGTTACTTTTATTCTTGTACAATATATCTGCAGATATCCTCGCACGTTTATTATCGCAGACATAAGAATTAATCTGATTTTGGATTTTTTGAACAAAGATGTGGGAAATAGCTAAAGGAAGGTTGCGGAAAAAATATAAAATTTTGGGAAGAACAAACATCTTGATAGAGAGGACTCTACCCCACCACGACAAATCTCTCTTCATAAAGTCCATCAAATCTCCTCGGACGATGTCATCAATCAGAACCAGATTGTCAGAGATTGTTGAGTTAATATTTTTACCAATACTGATCCCCAAATAAGTCAGATTGCGTTTAGCCACACCAAAGGAAAATCTCGAGTGTAAAACCTCTCTCGTCTGACGGTCCAGATTAATGTTTAAAAGTTTAGACTTCTCATTATTGATCTTAAAATAAGAAATCTGAGAGAATATTTCTAGAACCTTCGAAACCTCCGCAACTGAATTTATTGGGTCCAGCAGGGAAAGCATAACATCATCTGCAAAGAGGCCAATTTTAAATTCTCGAGATGGGGTAGATATCCCTCTGATGTCAGTATTTTCTCTGATCCTCTGAGCAAGAGGCTCCATAGCCAGGACAAAGAGAAGAGGGGAAAGCGGGCAACCCTGTCTAGTACCATTTGTAATAGGGATTGGGTTTGAGAGATAATTGTTAACATAAATTTTTGCTTGGGGGTTAGAATAAAGGGCCATAATTGAAGAGAGAAAATTGTTGTCAAAACCAAATTTAATAAGGGTGAGTTTAAGGTATAGCCAATTTAGCCTGTCGAAAGCTTTTTCAGCATCTAGGGCAAGCAATGAAGTTGGGAGTTTCGCCGTATTTATAACCTTAATAATATTCAAGAGTCTTCTAGAGCCATCAGTTGCTTGTCTCCCACCAACGAAGCCAATTTGATCGTCGTTGATGAGAGATGGAAGAATAGTCGATAAACGGTTGGCCAGAATTTTCGAATATATCTTAATGTCAGTATTAATTAGCGAAATGGGCCTATAATTTTTAACATTATCTCTCTCTTCTTTAGACTTGGGTATTAAGGTAATGGTAGCTTCCAGCATTTCTGAGGGGAAGGAGCTTATTGAGGAAGCATGATTGAAAATTTTCGTAAGAGGGAGAGAAAGTAGGTCGCAAAAAGTTTTATAATACTCATTAATGAACCCATCTGGACCCGGGGCCTTGAAAGCTTTAAGTTGCTTTATTGTGTTAATAATTTCAAGGTTAGAAAAAGGCTTCTTCAATGACTCGTGATCCAGAGGGCTCAATTTCGGTAGGTTAATGGAGGATAAAAATTTGTTGATTGCGTCTGGGTGAGGATGGGGGATTAGAGGGTCAGTTTTGATATTATAGAGTTTTTTGTAAAAGTCTGCAAACTGGTTCACTATATCTTTAGGGTGACAAAACGTTATTCCACTATTATTCTTTATTTTATCTATTCTATTAATTGCTCTTTTACATTTAACTAGGCGGGCCATAAAGCGGGTTGGTTTATTTAGAGCCGCATAGTAATTAAATTTTGATTTCCGAATAATCGCATCATAGGAAGAAGAAATTTCTGATTTTAGCTCTACCCTTAAATTTGACAGTTCCTTTTGAATTATTAGGGAAGGGGAAGGAAGATTAATTTGCTCTAGTTCTTTTTCCCTAATCAGTTTTTGAAGAGAATTTATTTTTGTTCTTTTTTCTTTTTTTTCAGATGAGGATATCTGCATTAGTACACCACGAAGGACGGCCTTGTGAGCACACCAGCTGGAGAAGGGATTAGATAAATCTGGGGTATCATTTTCCTTAAAATAATCAGAAATAGCTTTTTCAATAATTTTTTTGTTCTTGGGGTTATGAATAAGTGAAGATCTACATTTCCAAAGAAAACCATTTTTAATAAGAGGACCAATGTGAATTTCACATGACGTAGGGGCATGATCTGATAGCGACCTGAGGCCTATAGATACGTTAGAGAATTTGGGTAAAGAAAAGACGTCAGTTACTATTAAGTCAATTCTAGAGGCCGTTTGGTGTGCATCCGAAAAGTGTGAGAATTCTTTGGATGTAGTTTGCAGACATCTAAATGTGTCAAATAGTTCATTTTTATAGAGCCAATTATTTAGCGTCGGGTATAAGTGGCGGCTGGGGGAGGAAGAGTCCATATGCCCATCCGGAACCATGTTGAAATCTCCCAAAAAAATCAATTCACCTCTCCTAACCTCTTCAACCTTTCTAAAAACCTTGTTCAAAAAGGGTATTTGCTTTTTATTTGGGGCGTATAGGTTAACAACAGTGCACTCATGATTATTTAGTTTACAGAGCAATATATGAAACCTTCCATTGGGATCTTTATGCTGATCTAAAAACTCAAATGGGACCGAGTCTTTGATCACTGTAGCTACACCGGCTTTTTTCCGGTCGCTAGTGGATTCAAATATATGAGGGTAGCGCTTGTGGGTGAAGGTAGGATGTTTCCCCTCGGCAAACCTTGTCTCCTGAAGACACGCAACATCAGCACCAAGATGACCCAATTCCTTCCAAAGGGAGAATCTCTTATTGGGACTGTTTAGGCCTCTTACATTGTAAGTGATGATCTTAATGGGCATAGGTAAATTAGCAATCAGAATAAGCCAAAAGGATAGGGGTCAGTTGGTCCAACAAATTCCCAAAAAATAAATCAATCAACAATCAAAGCTGGAATACAATATCTCACTATTAACTCAAAGATAGTAATAACAATAACCAAATATTCAAAGAAAAAAGAAAAAACGAATCAAAAAATCTCCTGAGGGAACCTTCACCGTAAAGGTTCTCCCTCAGATTGGGGGGCAAAAATAATGTGGACAAGCCTCGAAGGCTAAGTATAAAGAAGAATGAAAAATCTAGTATGACATATTAGGTGAGGTGGTGAGTAAGTTTATTTTTTAATAAAAGGGCTCCTGAAAGAGTAGTGTTTCACATTTCAACGGTGGGGTATCTTTGCAGCTTTGTGGGGAATGTCCCTTATAAAGTCAAAAAATTTAGGGCCTTCATCAGGATCTGTAAGAGTAAATGTTTTCCCGTTAAAGAAAATCAGCAACTTAACTGGAAAGCCCCACCTATACGGGATATTCATATCTCTCAGTCTATCTGTGGTCAATTTATATGACCTTCTCGCATCCATGGTTTCTTTGGAAAAATCTGAAAAGATTTTTAGGTGTGAGAAAGGCTCAGGAAAAGTCCTGTTTTCCCTGATATATTTCAAAATTCTCTCTTTGGTCGAGAAAAAATGTAACCTAACTATTACATCTCTAGGGAGATCCGAGGAGATGGAGGTCGGACGAAATAAGCGGTGTGCCCTATCAATGATAAGATCCTGCTCAGAAAGGGATGGGATTGTCTGGTGAAGTAAGTCTTTGACATAGGTCGAGATATCTGAAGGAGATATATTCTCAGATACGCCTCTAATTTTCAAATTATTCCTCCTGCTTCTATCCTCCAAATCCGCCACTTTTAATCTGAGTCTCTTAAGCTCTGTTTTAATTTCTAGATTATCAGAAGAGACAGACTCTACCTTTCCCTCCACCGTTTCGAGCCTTTTAGTGTTTTCCTCCAATTTAACCCCAAACGCTTCCAAAGTAGTTTTCATGGTGTCAACTTGTTTCTCGAAGCCCAGTTTCATATTTCTGTCAATCGTCTTTAAAAGATTGTCCAGATATGAACCAAGGTCGGTATTTCCCAAATCTTGAGAAATGGTCATTTTGACCGGGACATTAGGCGTAAAATCGGAGGGTGAAGGAGAAAAGTCTTTTTTAGGGCGTCTCTTATCTGGACTAGGATTAGGAGACGGGTCCGAGGATTCCTCCTCCGAACTTGGAGCCAATGAAGAATATTTGTTGCTCCAGTCTCCTGGGTCCCTTCTCTTTGAAGAGATGGAAACATCCATCTCTTCTACTTTTCTTTCCTTAATTACTGTAGAAGAGGCAGGTTTAGCGACAGGGATTCTCTGTGGTTTTGGAGAAAATAGACTTTTAGCAGAGTCTTTGGTGGGAGAGCTTACTTTAAAACTCTGTCTGTCGTCAGGATTTCTATGAGGTGACCTGGACTTAAGTGGACTAATAGTATTGACAGTGTCTTCTGAGGGATTTGAAAAAGAAGAGCGTTGAGAGGACTTCGCTCTTAGCGCACTAGTTTTAAGGGGAGCTTCCAAAGACTTTTGGGTATTTTTTTTGTTAGCCGCCATTGTAAAAAAAAAAAAAATAAGTCCTAAGTGTATATATAAGGAAAAACACCAAAAAGACAAAGGAAATATTTAACCTAGAGAGTGGACAGAAGACTTTAGAGTAGCAAAATGACTAGGAACAATGGCTGGAAGAAATTAGCATTAAACAAATATCATTCCAATAAGAGGCAATCAATACCCTTAAACACTGCAGGAATATGTACCCCCTAGAATGCAATCCTTTAAATGTAGATCACAATCAAAAATATCAAGAGAAATAGTAAACTTGACCTGAGGGATAAAAATAAAAGGCACATATAGTTCTTAACAGAAAACTAATTATTGTGGAAACTTGCAGATCTGTAGAGTTCCATGGGCACCAACTGTTATATGTATATCAGATAGCGAGGTCACAGTATATATATATGGAGGCAGAAGCAGTTCCTCCTATCCCCCACCCCCCTTCAAAGTCAAGTCTCACAATTAAAATGATTGTACAAAGATTGGTGTATAATGGACCTCTGTATCAGTACTGATATAAAATCAGCACCATGGACAGCAGTTCAAACTAATATGAGATCAGCACCATGGACAGCAGTTCAGATTAATATAATATCAGCACCATGGACAGCAGTTCAGACTAATATAAGATCAGCACCATGGACAGCAGTTCAGACTAATATGAGATCAGCACCATGGACAGCAGTTCAGATTAATATAATATCAGCACCATGGACAGCAGTTCAGGCTAATATTAGATCAGCACCATGGACAGCAGTTCAGGACAGCAGAGCAGAGCAATG